>NC_044368.1:16776218-17078517 GCF_007364275.1 Archocentrus centrarchus
AACTGATGATTCAGTTTCCTCCCAATTACAAATGGGAGCGTGATCTTTCTGTCAACCTGGATCAAAATTTATGGACAGAAATATGTTTAAATATCTTCAAAATGACTAAAAGACCCCAAATACAACTTGTACAATATAAGATTCTCCATAGAACATACTACACTGGACAAAGGATTGTTCCAAATGGGCCTTACACACTCAAACATATGCACCCACTGTACAAGCAATTCAGAGGATAATCATCTACACGCTCTGTGGTCTTGTGTACCAGTTCAGAGATTTTGGCAGAGGATTTGTGAAGATCTATCCACATGGTTTAGCTGTCATATCCCAACTTCCCCAGACTATGCATCTTAGGTGATGTCAGTGAATTAATTATGGAGTTAAATATATCACACATAGTTCTTACTGCCTTGTGCATCGCTAAGAAGATGATCCTCATGAACTGGAAGACAAAAAATAAACTATGTATTACTCAGTACAGAAATTTATTAGTAGATCATGTTAGTTAGAGAGAATGTCTGCTTCTTCTAAAAACAAATTGGAGAATTTGACTCTCTTTGGTTCCCACTGCTCAGCTCCATTACTTAGTGGGGGTGGTGGGCTGCGGGCTCTGCTCCTGATGTGCTTTGTGGGGGGTGGGGGGGGACTCCGGGGGCCTGGGTAGCTGGTAGCCTCCTGGGGCGGGGGTCCTGGGGCGACCTTCTGGTGATGTCTGTGTGCCTGTCCTGGTTGATGGTGGGGGGGCTTGGATGGTGCTGCCTTCAGTCCTGGGGTGTGGGCGGGGTGCTTGGGGGGGTGGTGCCGGCCCTCGGTCGGTTGGCTGGTCTTCCCTGTATGGCTTGGGGGCTGGGGTCTGGGGCCCCGGCGCTGGGGCCGCGCCGGCTCCCGGTGGGCCCCCCCTGGCGCGGGGGGGCCTCTGCTGTCCCGGCCGCGCCGCCGGGTGGGGTGGGGTGGCCTGACGTCGGGATGTCCGGGCTACGCTTTGGGGCCCTGGGGTGCCTGCATTGCAGGGGGGGGGGGTGGGGGGATGGGGCCGCGGGGGGTGGTTGGGGGGGACTGGGCACTGCATTTCCATGCCCAGGCCAGTATGTCCCTGTCGCCTGTTTGTGTCTATGTTGAGTGAATGGGCATCTAGGAGGAGCGGGCCGCCCTCTGCGGTGGGGGCGAGGGCGCCAACCGCGGGTGCTGCAGTGCTACGGGATGCTGTCACCGCGGGCCCCGGGCTCACCTCCCCCGGCCCTGTGCTGGGGTGGGGGAGGTCGGGGTGCCTATTGAGCCAGCGGCCAGCTGGCTCTCTTCTTCCAGGATTTTTCCTGGTCATATGCCCCCCCCCCCCCTCCCCCTCCCCATACACAAACACACACACACACACACACAGAATACACATCACTCACAGATGTAGGATGGAGAGGCCACGTGGAGAGCTGCACCACCACTTGCCTCTCCGTTTAATTGCACTTTAGTCATTATAACTCACAACACATACACACTTACACCCTGATACACATAGGACCTTTGGGGCAGGCATGTTACTCAGAGGTTGATGAGATGGGCCGCTGAGGTGGCCCCACTCGGATCCTCGTCACTGTCTGTCTCCCAAATTTTATTTGCACTTTAGACATGGAGGGTTTTGGGGGGGCAGTGTGGGCAAAGCGCTGACGACCAACAGTTGGCGCTTGTGGCATAACTGTCCCCTCAATTTTAACTGCACCCTATACACCTCATTCACTCACAAACATTAACACATAGACCTACAAGTTGGGGAGGAGGAGGGGTGGATGGGCCATCTTATACACCCCGATTTCTTGCGTCTCGCCCGGGGTAGGGGTCGGGTGGTTCCTTGGGGACCGGGCTGGTGGCGTCCTGGGGTCGCTGTTGGCCCTGGGGTGGTTTCCACTTGCCCCGCCTTCAGAGGGTGGGTAGCTATGGATGAATGTGTGTCTTTGTGTATTTGTCACCGTCTCCGTGAGTATGGGTGGGTGAGTGAATGTGTATGTATGGCATATCTGTGTGTGGGTAAGTATGTATGGGCATGTATGAGTATCTGTGTATAAATGTGTACACGGGTGTCTGGGTGTGTTTGTATGTATGGCTGGACCTGGGTCTGGGCCTTGTGCCTTGCCTCCTGGCCGCTCCTTGCTGGTTGCCTCCTCCCCCCCTACCCCCCTGGGATGGGGGTGCCTCGGGGTTCCTGGGTGGGGCTGGGTGTTCTGGCGTGGGTACTGGCCTGCCCCCCCTTGGGGGTGCGGTGCGGGGCTGCGTTGGCTTCTTCGGCGTGGGGGGGGGGCTCTGTGGAGGGTCGGGCGGTCCTTGGGTGCCGTGGGCCCGGGAGCCCTGCCGCCGGCCAGTGCAGGGGGCTGGCCGCTGGGGGGGGCGGGCTTCTCATCGCCTTGGGTTCCCTAGAGCCCTCGCTCCTCGACTGGGGGGCTCCGTCTGAGACCACCCTCTCCCGTCTGCTGGGGTAGGTGTGCGGTTGTCTTTGGACTGAGTGGCCGGGGTCTTCCTGGCCCGTGGTGGGCTGCTGGGGGCCTGGGGTTCTGGGGGCTTTCCGTACCTGCCTCTGGCTTCTGATGGGTGGAGCTGCAGCGTTTTGCCCTCATTGGTAAGTACGTTCCATGACACAGACACAAACATGACACAGACACAAACGCCCACTCAATCACAACTCAACAAAATTGTTGGTGTGCGTAACATGCTTTGTTAGTTTTGTTTTCACACACAAATTTATTTTTGCAAGTATTGATAGTATTTTTTTTTATATGTTAAAGTGATGAAGTATCTGATTAATAGACTTGTGCTCTTTCCCCTTTTTTTTTTTGCTCCCTTTCTCTCTCCCTTTTTCTTCTCTTTATTTTCCTCTTCTTCAGCCTGTCAGCTCTGGCTGTTACATAGTATGTGGAAAAATAACTCAGATAAATAAAATAAAGGGTTAAAACAACAACAAGAAGAGCCTATTGAGAACCTATAGAGCTCATCTTGAAATAGCAAATATGTTTGGCACAACAACGCATTCAGATCACAGTTCTGCTTGCAAGATCTACCAGACATGACAGGCTTAAAAAAAAAAAAAAAAAAAAAAAAAAAAAAAAAAAAGTTAGTATCAAAGAAAGATCATATTAAGAATTGTCACAACAAAAGAAGAATTCCACCAACACATTGAGAATTCTAAGCTTCTAAGAATTCTAATTGTCACAACAAAGGAAGAATTCTACCAACACATTGAGAATTCTAAGCTTCTAAGAATTCTAATTGTCAGAACAAAGGAAGAATTCCACCAACACATTGAGAATTCTAAGCTTCTAAGAATTCTAATTGTCAGAACAAAGAAAGAATTCTACCAACATATTGAGAATTCTAAGCTCAAAGCCAGTATTCAAAGATCATATTCAGAATTGTGAGAACAATGTCTTAATTCTAGCAGTGCACTGAGAATTCTAATATCAAAGCTAGTATTAAAGAAAGATCATATTAAGAATTGTCACAACAAAGGAAGAATTCCACCAACACATTGAGAATTCTAAGCTTCTAAGAATTCTAATTGTCAGAACAAAGGAAGAATTCCACCAACACATTGAGAATTCTAAGCTTCTAAGAATTCTAATTGTCAGAACAAAGGAAGAATTCCACCAACACATTGAGAATTCTAAGCTTCTAAGAATTCTAATTGTCAGAACAAAGGAAGAATTCCACCAACACATTGAGAATTCTAAGCTTCTAAGAATTCTAATTGTCAGAACAAAGAAAGAATTCTACCAACATATTGAGAATTCTAAGCTCAAAGCCAGTATTCAAAGATCATATTCAGAATTGTGAGAACAATGTCTTAATACTAGCAGCGCACTGAGAATTCTAATATCAAAGCTAGTATTAAAGAAAGATCATATTAAGAATTGTCACAACAAAGGAAGAATTCCACCAACACATTGAGAATTCTAAGCTTCTAAGAATTCTAATTGTCAGAACAAAGGAAGAATTCCACCAACACATTGAGAATTCTAAGCTTCTAAGAATTCTAATTGTCAGAACAAAGGAAGAATTCCACCAACACATTGAGAATTCTAAGCTTCTAAGAATTCTAATTGTCAGAACAAAGGAAGAATTCCACCAACACATTGAGAATTCTAAGCTTCTAAGAATTCTAATTGTCAGAACAAAGGAAGAATTCCACCAACACATTGAGAATTCTAAGCTTCTAAGAATTCTAATTGTCAGAACAAAGAAAGAATTCTACCAACATATTGAGAATTCTAAGCTCAAAGCCAGTATTCAAAGATCATATTCAGAATTGTGAGAACAATGTCTTAATACTAGCAGCGCACTGAGAATTCTAATATCAAAGCTAGTATTAAAGAAAGATCATATTAAGAATTGTCACAACAAAGGAAGAATTCCACCAACACATTGAGAATTCTAAGACAGTAAACATTTTGAGCATAAAAATTCAATGAAAGTTAGAGTTCTAAAATTAAACTAAGAATTCAGAGGTTAACATCAGAATTCTGATGACACAACCAGTTTTCTAAAATGACAAAGACATAGAACTGTGAGAATTCAAAGCCAGTATTCAAAGATCATATTCAGAATTGTGAGAACAATTTCTTAATTCTAGCAGTGCACTGAGAATTCTAATATCAAAGCTAGTATTAAAGAAAGATCATATTAAGAATTGTCACAACAAAGGAAGAATTCCACCAACACATTGAGAATTCTAAGCTTCTAAGAATTCTAATTGTCAGAACAAAGGAAGAATTCCACCAACACATTGAGAATTCTAAGCTTCTAAGAATTCTAATTGTCAGAACAAAGGAAGAATTCCACCAACACATTGAGAATTCTAAGCTTCTAAGAATTCTAATTGTCAGAACAAAGGAAGAATTCCACCAACACATTGAGAATTCTAAGCTTCTAAGAATTCTAATTGTCACAACAAAGGAAGAATTCTATCAACATATTGAGAATTCTAAGCTCAAAGCCAGTATTCAAAGATCATATTCAGAATTGTGAGAACAATGTCTTAATACTAGCAGCGCACTGAGAATTCTAATATCAAAGCTAGTATTAAAGAAAGATCATATTAAGAATTGTCACAACAAAGGAAGAATTCCACCAACACATTGAGAATTCTAAGACAGTAAACATTTTGAGCATAAAAATTCAATGAAAGTTAGAGTTCTAAAATTAAACTAAGAATTCAGAGGTTAAAATCAGAATTCTGATGACACAATCAGTTTTCTAAAATGACAAAGACATAGAACTGTGAGAATTCAAAGCCAGTATTCAAAGATCATATTCAGAATTGTGAGAACAATGTCTTAATTTTAGCAGTGCACTGAGAATTCTAATATCAAAGTTAGTATCAAAGAAAGATCATATTAAGAATTGTCACAACAAAAGAAGAATTCCACCAACACATTGAGAATTCTAAGCTTCTAAGAATTCTAATTGTCACAAGAAAGGAAGAATTCTAACAACACATTTAGAATTCTAAGCTTCTAAGAATTCTAATTGTCAGAACAAAGGAAGAATTCCACCAACACATTGAGAATTCTAAGCTTCTAAGAATTCTAATTGTCAGAACAAAGAAAGAATTCTACCAACATATTGAGAATTCTAAGCTCAAAGCCAGTATTCAAAGATCATATTCAGAATTGTGAGAACAATGTCTTAATACTAGCAGCGCACTGAGAATTCTAATATCAAAGCTAGTATTAAAGAAAGATCATATTAAGAATTGTCACAACAAAGGAAGAATTCCACCAACACATTGAGAATTCTAAGACAGTAAACATTTTGAGCATAAAAATTCAATGAAAGTTAGAGTTCTAAAATTAAACTAAGAATTCAGAGGTTAAAATCAGAATTCTGATGACACAATCAGTTTTCTAAAATGACAAAGACATGGAACTGTGAGAATTCAAAGCCAGTATTCAAAGATCATATTCAGAATTGTGAGAACAATGTCTTAATTCTAGCAGTGCACTGAGAATTCTAATATCAAAGTTAGTATCAAAGAAAGATCATATTAAGAATTGTCACAACAAAAGAAGAATTCCACCAACACATTGAGAATTCTAAGCTTCTAAGAATTCTAATTGTCACAACAAAGGAAGAATTCTACCAACACATTGAGAATTCTAAGCTTCTAAGAATTCTAATTGTCAGAACAAAGGAAGAATTCCACCAACACATTGAGAATTCTAAGCTTCTAAGAATTCTAATTGTCAGAACAAAGAAAGAATTCTACCAACATATTGAGAATTCTAAGCTCAAAGCCAGTATTCAAAGATCATATTCAGAATTGTGAGAACAATGTCTTAATACTAGCAGCGCACTGAGAATTCTAATATCAAAGCTAGTATTAAAGAAAGATCATATTAAGAATTGTCACAACAAAGGAAGAATTCCACCAACACATTGAGAATTCTAAGACAGTAAACATTTTGAGCATAAAAATTCAATGAAAGTTAGAGTTCTAAAATTAAACTAAGAATTCAGAGGTTAAAATCAGAATTCTGATGACACAATCAGTTTTCTAAAATGACAAAGACATGGAACTGTGAGAATTCAAAGCCAGTATTCAAAGATCATATTCAGAATTGTGAGAACAATGTCTTAATTCTAGCAGTGCACTGAGAATTCTAATATCAAAGTTAGTATCAAAGAAAGATCATATTAAGAATTGTCACAACAAAAGAAGAATTCCACCAACACATTGAGAATTCTAAGCTTCTAAGAATTCTAATTGTCACAACAAAGGAAGAATTCTACCAACACATTGAGAATTCTAAGCTTCTAAGAATTCTAATTGTCAGAACAAAGGAAGAATTCCACCAACACATTGAGAATTCTAAGCTTCTAAGAATTCTAATTGTCAGAACAAAGAAAGAATTCTACCAACATATTGAGAATTCTAAGCTCAAAGCCAGTATTCAAAGATCATATTCAGAATTGTGAGAACAATGTCTTAATTCTAGCAGTGCACTGAGAATTCTAATATCAAAGCTAGTATTAAAGAAAGATCATATTAAGAATTGTCACAACAAAGGAAGAATTCCACCAACACATTGAGAATTCTAAGCTTCTAAGAATTCTAATTGTCAGAACAAAGGAAGAATTCCACCAACACATTGAGAATTCTAAGCTTCTAAGAATTCTAAGAATTCTAATTGTCAGAACAAAGGAAGAATTCCACCAACACATTGAGAATTCTAAGCTTCTAAGAATTCTAATTGTCAGAACAAAGGAAGAATTCCACCAACACATTGAGAATTCTAAGCTTCTAAGAATTCTAATTGTCAGAACAAAGGAAGAATTCCACCAACACATTGAGAATTCTAAGCTTCTAAGAATTCTAATTGTCAGAACAAAGAAAGAATTCTACCAACATATTGAGAATTCTAAGCTCAAAGCCAGTATTCAAAGATCATATTCAGAATTGTGAGAACAATGTCTTAATACTAGCAGCGCACTGAGAATTCTAATATCAAAGCTAGTATTAAAGAAAGATCATATTAAGAATTGTCACAACAAAGGAAGAATTCCACCAACACATTGAGAATTCTAAGACAGTAAACATTTTGAGCATAAAAATTTAATGAAAGTTAGAGTTCTAAAATTAAACTAAGAATTCAGAGGTTAAAATCAGAATTCTGATGACACAATCAGTTTTCTAAAATGACAAAGACATGGAACTGTGAGAATTCAAAGCCAGTATTCAAAGATCATATTCAGAATTGTGAGAACAATGTCTTAATTCTAGCAGTGCACTGAGAATTCTAATATCAAAGTTAGTATCAAAGAAAGATCATATTAAGAATTGTCACAACAAAAGAAGAATTCCACCAACACATTGAGAATTCTAAGCTTCTAAGAATTCTAATTGTCACAACAAAGGAAGAATTCTACCAACACATTGAGAATTCTAAGCTTCTAAGAATTCTAATTGTCAGAACAAAGGAAGAATTCCACCAACACATTGAGAATTCTAAGCTTCTAAGAATTCTAATTGTCAGAACAAAGAAAGAATTCTACCAACATATTGAGAATTCTAAGCTCAAAGCCAGTATTCAAAGATCATATTCAGAATTGTGAGAACAATGTCTTAATACTAGCAGCGCACTGAGAATTCTAATATCAAAGCTAGTATTAAAGAAAGATCATATTAAGAATTGTCACAACAAAGGAAGAATTCCACCAACACATTGAGAATTCTAAGACAGTAAACATTTTGAGCATAAAAATTCAATGAAAGTTAGAGTTCTAAAATTAAACTAAGAATTCAGAGGTTAACATCAGAATTCTGATGACACAACCAGTTTTCTAAAATGACAAAGACATAGAACTGTGAGAATTCAAAGCCAGTATTCAAAGATCATATTCAGAATTGTGAGAACAATTTCTTAATTCTAGCAGTGCACTGAGAATTCTAATATCAAAGCTAGTATTAAAGAAAGATCATATTAAGAATTGTCACAACAAAGGAAGAATTACTCCAACACATTGAGAATTCTAAGCTTCTAAGAATTCTAATTGTCAGAACAAAGGAAGAATTCCACCAACACATTGAGAATTCTAAGCTTCTAAGAATTCTAAGAATTCTAATTGTCAGAACAAAGGAAGAATTCCACCAACACATTGAGAATTCTAAGCTTCTAAGAATTCTAATTGTCACAACAAAGGAAGAATTCCACCAACACATTGAGAATTCTAAGCTTCTAAGAATTCTAATTGTCAGAACAAAGGAAGAATTCCACCAACACATTGAGAATTCTAAGCTTCTAAGAATTCTAATTGTCACAACAAAGGAAGAATTCAAACAACAAATTGAGAATTCTAAGCTCAAAGCCAGTATTCAAAGATCATATTCAGAATTGTGAGAACAATGTCTTAATACTAGCAGCGCACTGAGAATTCTAATATCAAAGCTAGTATTAAAGAAAGATCATATTAAGAATTGTCACAACAAAGGAAGAATTCCACCAACACATTGAGAATTCTAAGCTTCTAAGAATTCTAATTGTCAGAACAAAGGAAGAATTCCACCAACACATTGAGAATTCTAAGACAGTAAACATTTTGAGCATAAAAATTCAATGAAAGTTAGAGTTCTAAAATTAAACTAAGAATTCAGAGGTTAACATCAGAATTCTGATGACACAACCAGTTTTCTAAAATGACAAAGACATAGAACTGTGAGAATTCAAAGCCAGTATTCAAAGATCATATTCAGAATTGTGAGAACAATTTCTTAATTCTAGCAGTGCACTGAGAATTCTAATATCAAAGCTAGTATTAAAGAAAGATCATATTAAGAATTGTCACAACAAAGGAAGAATTCCACCAACACACTGAGAATTCTAAGCTTCTAAGAATTCTAATTGTCAGAACAAAGGAAGAATTCCACCAACACATTGAGAATTCTAAGCTTCTAAGAATTCTAAGAATTCTAATTGTCAGAACAAAGGAAGAATTCCACCAACACATTGAGAATTCTAAGCTTCTAAGAATTCTAATTGTCACAACAAAGGAAGAATTCCACCAACACATTGAGAATTCTAAGCTTCTAAGAATTCTAATTGTCACAACAAAGGAAGAATTCTATCAACATATTGAGAATTCTAAGCTCAAAGCCAGTATTCAAAGATCATATTCAGAATTGTGAGAACAATGTCTTAATACTAGCAGCGCACTGAGAATTCTAATATCAAAGCTAGTATTAAAGAAAGATCATATTAAGAATTGTCACAACAAAGGAAGAATTCCACCAACACATTGAGAATTCTAAGACAGTAAACATTTTGAGCATAAAAATTCAATGAAAGTTAGAGTTCTAAAATTAAACTAAGAATTCAGAGGTTAAAATCAGAATTCTGATGACACAATCAGTTTTCTAAAATGACAAAGACATGGAACTGTGAGAATTCAAAGCCAGTATTCAAAGATCATATTCAGAATTGTGAGAACAATGTCTTAATTTTAGCAGTGCACTGAGAATTCTAATATCAAAGTTAGTATCAAAGAAAGATCATATTAAGAATTGTCACAACAAAAGAAGAATTCCACCAACACATTGAGAATTCTAAGCTTCTAAGAATTCTAATTGTCACAACAAAGGAAGAATTCTACCAACACATTGAGAATTCTAAGCTTCTAAGAATTCTAATTGTCAGAACAAAGGAAGAATTCCACCAACACATTGAGAATTCTAAGCTTCTAAGAATTCTAATTGTCAGAACAAAGAAAGAATTCTACCAACATATTGAGAATTCTAAGCTCAAAGCCAGTATTCAAAGATCATATTCAGAATTGTGAGAACAATGTCTTAATTCTAGCAGTGCACTGAGAATTCTAATATCAAAGCTAGTATTAAAGAAAGATCATATTAAGAATTGTCACAACAAAGGAAGAATTCCACCAACACATTGAGAATTCTAAGCTTCTAAGAATTCTAATTGTCAGAACAAAGGAAGAATTCCACCAACACATTGAGAATTCTAAGCTTCTAAGAATTCTAAGAATTCTAATTGTCAGAACAAAGGAAGAATTCCACCAACACATTGAGAATTCTAAGCTTCTAAGAATTCTAATTGTCAGAACAAAGGAAGAATTCCACCAACACATTGAGAATTCTAAGCTTCTAAGAATTCTAATTGTCACAACAAAGGAAGAATTCCACCAACACATTGAGAATTCTAAGCTTCTAAGAATTCTAATTGTCACAACAAAGGAAGAATTCTATCAACATATTGAGAATTCTAAGCTCAAAGCCAGTATTCAAAGATCATATTCAGAATTGTGAGAACAATGTCTTAATACTAGCAGCGCACTGAGAATTCTAATATCAAAGCTAGTATTAAAGAAAGATCATATTAAGAATTGTCACAACAAAGGAAGAATTCCACCAACACATTGAGAATTCTAAGACAGTAAACATTTTGAGCATAAAAATTCAATGAAAGTTAGAGTTCTAAAATTAAACTAAGAATTCAGAGGTTAAAATCAGAATTCTGATGACACAATCAGTTTTCTAAAATGACAAAGACATAGAACTGTGAGAATTCAAAGCCAGTATTCAAAGATCATATTCAGAATTGTGAGAACAATGTCTTAATTCTAGCAGTGCACTGAGAATTCTAATATCAAAGTTAGTATCAAAGAAAGATCATATTAAGAATTGTCACAACAAAAGAAGAATTCCACCAACACATTGAGAATTCTAAGCTTCTAAGAATTCTAATTGTCACAACAAAGGAAGAATTCTACCAACACATTGAGAATTCTAAGCTTCTAAGAATTCTAATTGTCAGAACAAAGGAAGAATTCCACCAACACATTGAGAATTCTAAGCTTCTAAGAATTCTAATTGTCAGAACAAAGAAAGAATTCTACCAACATATTGAGAATTCTAAGCTCAAAGCCAGTATTCAAAGATCATATTCAGAATTGTGAGAACAATGTCTTAATACTAGCAGCGCACTGAGAATTCTAATATCAAAGCTAGTATTAAAGAAAGATCATATTAAGAATTGTCACAACAAAGGAAGAATTCCACCAACACATTGAGAATTCTAAGACAGTAAACATTTTGAGCATAAAAATTCAATGAAAGTTAGAGTTCTAAAATTAAACTAAGAATTCAGAGGTTAACATCAGAATTCTGATGACACAACCAGTTTTCTAAAATGACAAAGACATAGAACTGTGAGAATTCAAAGCCAGTATTCAAAGATCATATTCAGAATTGTGAGAACAATTTCTTAATTCTAGCAGTGCACTGAGAATTCTAATATCAAAGCTAGTATTAAAGAAAGATCATATTAAGAATTGTCACAACAAAGGAAGAATTCCACCAACACATTGAGAATTCTAAGCTTCTAAGAATTCTAATTGTCAGAACAAAGGAAGAATTCCACCAACACATTGAGAATTCTAAGCTTCTAAGAATTCTAAGAATTCTAATTGTCAGAACAAAGGAAGAATTCCACCAACACATTGAGAATTCTAAGCTTCTAAGAATTCTAATTGTCACAACAAAGGAAGAATTCCACCAACACATTGAGAATTCTAAGCTTCTAAGAATTCTAATTGTCAGAACAAAGGAAGAATTCCACCAACACATTGAGAATTCTAAGCTTCTAAGAATTCTAATTGTCACAACAAAGGAAGAATTCTATCAACATATTGAGAATTCTAAGCTCAAAGCCAGTATTCAAAGATCATATTCAGAATTGTGAGAACAATGTCTTAATACTAGCAGCGCACTGAGAATTCTAATATCAAAGCTAGTATTAAAGAAAGATCATATTAAGAATTGTCACAACAAAGGAAGAATTCCACCAACACATTGAGAATTCTAAGCTTCTAAGAATTCTAATTGTCAGAACAAAGGAAGAATTCCACCAACACATTGAGAATTCTAAGACAGTAAACATTTTGAGCATAAAAATTCAATGAAAGTTAGAGTTCTAAAATTAAACTAAGAATTCAGAGGTTAACATCAGAATTCTGATGACACAACCAGTTTTCTAAAATGACAAAGACATAGAACTGTGAGAATTCAAAGCCAGTATTCAAAGATCATATTCAGAATTGTGAGAACAATGTCTTAATTCTAGCAGTGCACTGAGAATTCTAATATCAAAGCTAGTATTAAAGAAAGATCATATTAAGAATTGTCACAACAAAGGAAGAATTCCACCAACACATTGAGAATTCTAAGCTTCTAAGAATTCTAATTGTCAGAACAAAGGAAGAATTCCACCAACACATTGAGAATTCTAAGCTTCTAAGAATTCTAAGAATTCTAATTGTCAGAACAAAGGAAGAATTCCACCAACACATTGAGAATTCTAAGCTTCTAAGAATTCTAATTGTCAGAACAAAGGAAGAATTCCACCAACACATTGAGAATTCTAAGCTTCTAAGAATTCTAATTGTCAGAACAAAGGAAGAATTCCACCAACACATTGAGAATTCTAAGCTTCTAAGAATTCTAATTGTCACAACAAAGGAAGAATTCCACCAACACATTGAGAATTCTAAGCTTCTAAGAATTCTAATTGTCAGAACAAAGGAAGAATTCCACCAACACATTGAGAATTCTAATCTTCTAAGAATTCTAATTGTCAGAACAAAGAAAGAATTCTACCAACATATTGAGAATTCTAAGCTCAAAGCCAGTATTCAAAGATCATATTCAGAATTGTGAGAACAATGTCTTAATACTAGCAGCGCACTGAGAATTCTAATATCAAAGCTAGTATTAAAGAAAGATCATATTAAGAATTGTCACAACAAAGGAAGAATTCCACCAACACATTGAGAATTCTAAGACAGTAAACATTTTGAGCATAAAAATTCAATGAAAGTTAGAGTTCTAAAATTAAACTAAGAATTCAGAGGTTAACATCAGAATTCTGATGACACAACCAGTTTTCTAAAATGACAAAGACATAGAACTGTGAGAATTCAAAGCCAGTATTCAAAGATCATATTCAGAATTGTGCGAACAATGTCTTAATTCTAGCAGTGCACTGAGAATTCTAATATCAAAGCTAGTATTAAAGAAAGATCATATTAAGAATTGTCACAACAAAGGAAGAATTCCACCAACACATTGAGAATTCTAAGCTTCTAAGAATTCTAATTGTCAGAACAAAGGAAGAATTCCACCAACACATTGAGAATTCTAAGCTTCTAAGAATTCTAATTGTCAGAACAAAGGAAGAATTCCACCAACACATTGAGAATTCTAAGCTTCTAAGAATTCTAATTGTCACAACAAAGGAAGAATTCTACCAACACATTGAGAATTCTAAGCTTCTAAGAATTCTAATTGTCAGAACAAAGGAAGAATTCCACCAACACATTGAGAATTCTAAGCTTCTAAGAATTCTAATTGTCAGAACAAAGAAAGAATTCTACCAACATATTGAGAATTCTAAGCTCAAAGCCAGTATTCAAAGATCATATTCAGAATTGTGAGAACAATGTCTTAATACTAGCAGTGCACTGAGAATTCTAATATCAAAGCTAGTATTAAAGAAAGATCATATTAAGAATTGTCACAACAAAGGAAGAATTCCACCAACACATTGAGAATTCTAAGACAGTAAACATTTTGAGCATAAAAATTCAATGAAAGTTAGAGTTCTAAAATTAAACTAAGAATTCAGAGGTTAACATCAGAATTCTGATGACACAACCAGTTTTCTAAAATGACAAAGACATAGAACTGTGAGAATTCAAAGCCAGTATTCAAAGATCATATTCAGAATTGTGAGAACAATGTCTTAATTCTAGCAGTGCACTGAGAATTCTAATATCAAAGCTAGTATTAAAGAAAGATCATATTAAGAATTGTCACAACAAAGGAAGAATTCCACCAACACACTGAGAATTCTAAGCTTCTAAGAATTCTAATTGTCAGAACAAAGGAAGAATTCCACCAACACATTGAGAATTCTAAGCTTCTAAGAATTCTAATTGTCAGAACAAAGGAAGAATTCCACCAACACATTGAGAATTCTAAGCTTCTAAGAATTCTAATTGTCAGAACAAAGAAAGAATTCTACCAACATATTGAGAATTCTAAGCTCAAAGCCAGTATTCAAAGATCATATTCAGAATTGTGAGAACAATGTCTTAATACTAGCAGCGCACTGAGAATTCTAATATCAAAGCTAGTATTAAAGAAAGATCATATTAAGAATTGTCACAACAAAGGAAGAATTCCACCAACACATTGAGAATTCTAAGACAGTAAACATTTTGAGCATAAAAATTCAATGAAAGTTAGAGTTCTAAAATTAAACTAAGAATTCAGAGGTTAACATCAGAATTCTGATGACACAACCAGTTTTCTAAAATGACAAAGACATAGAACTGTGAGAATTCAAAGCCAGTATTCAAAGATCATATTCAGAATTGTGAGAACAATGTCTTAATTCTAGCAGTGCACTGAGAATTCTAATATCAAAGCTAGTATTAAAGAAAGATCATATTACGAATTGTCACAACAAAGGAAGAATTCCACCAACACACTGAGAATTCTAAGCTTCTAAGAATTCTAATTGTCAGAACAAAGGAAGAATTCCACCAACACATTGAGAATTCTAAGCTTCTAAGAATTCTAATTGTCAGAACAAAGGAAGAATTCCACCAACACATTGAGAATTCTAAGCTTCTAAGAATTCTAATTGTCAGAACAAAGAAAGAATTCTACCAACATATTGAGAATTCTAAGCTCAAAGCCAGTATTCAAAGATCATATTCAGAATTGTGAGAACAATGTCTTAATACTAGCAGCGCACTGAGAATTCTAATATCAAAGCTAGTATTAAAGAAAGATCATATTAAGAATTGTCACAACAAAGGAAGAATTCCACCAACACATTGAGAATTCTAAGACAGTAAACATTTTGAGCATAAAAATTCAATGAAAGTTAGAGTTCTAAAATTAAACTAAGAATTCAGAGGTTAACATCAGAATTCTGATGACACAACCAGTTTTCTAAAATGACAAAGACATAGAACTGTGAGAATTCAAAGCCAGTATTCAAAGATCATATTCAGAATTGTGAGAACAATGTCTTAATTCTAGCAGTGCACTGAGAATTCTAATATCAAAGCTAGTATTAAAGAAAGATCATATTAAGAATTGTCACAACAAAGGAAGAATTCCACCAACACATTGAGAATTCTAAGCTTCTAAGAATTCTAATTGTCAGAACAAAGGAAGAATTCCACCAACACATTGAGAATTCTAAGACAGTAAACATTTTGAGCATAAAAATTTAATGAAAGTTAGAGTTCTAAAATTAAACTAAGAATTCAGAGGTTAAAATCAGAATTCTGATGACACAATCAGTTTTCTAAAATGACAAAGACATGGAACTGTGAGAATTCAAAGCCAGTATTCAAAGATCATATTCAGAATTGTGAGAACAATGTCTTAATTCTAGCAGTGCACTGAGAATTCTAATATCAAAGTTAGTATTAAAGAAAGATCATATTAAGAATTGTCACAACAAAAGAAGAATTCCACCAACACATTGAGAATTCTAAGCTTCTAAGAATTCTAATTGTCACAACAAAGGAAGAATTCCACCAACACATTGAGAATTCTAAGCTTCTAAGAATTCTAATTGTCAGAACAAAGGAAGAATTCCACCAACACATTGAGAATTCTAAGCTTCTAAGAATTCTAATTGTCAGAACAAAGAAAGAATTCTACCAACATATTGAGAATTCTAAGCTCAAAGCCAGTATTCAAAGATCATATTCAGAATTGTGAGAACAATGTCTTAATACTAGCAGCGCACTGAGAATTCTAATATCAAAGCTAGTATTAAAGAAAGATCATATTAAGAATTGTCACAACAAAGGAAGAATTCCACCAACACATTGAGAATTCTAAGACAGTAAACTTTTTGAGCATAAAAATTCAATGAAAGTTAGAGTTCTAAAATTAAACTAAGAATTCAGAGGTTAACATCAGAATTCTGATGACACAACCAGTTTTCTAAAATGACAAAGACATAGAACTGTGAGAATTCAAAGCCAGTATTCAAAGATCATATTCAGAATTGTGAGAACAATGTCTTAATTCTAGCAGTGCACTGAGAATTCTAATATCAAAGCTAGTATTAAAGAAAGATCATATTAAGAATTGTCACAACAAAGGAAGAATTCCACCAACACATTGAGAATTCTAAGCTTCTAAGAATTCTAATTGTCAGAACAAAGGAAGAATTCCACCAACACATTGAGAATTCTAAGCTTCTAAGAATTCTAAGAATTCTAATTGTCAGAACAAAGGAAGAATTCCACCAACACATTGAGAATTCTAAGCTTCTAAGAATTCTAATTGTCAGAACAAAGGAAGAATTCTACCAACACATTGAGAATTCTAAGCTTCTAAGAATTCTAATTGTCAGAACAAAGGAAGAATTCCACCAACATATTGAGAATTCTAAGCTCAAAGCCAGTATTCAAAGATCATATTCAGAATTGTGAGAACAATGTCTTAATACTAGCAGCGCACTGAGAATTCTAATATCAAAGCTAGTATTAAAGAAAGATCATATTAAGAATTGTCACAACAAAGGAAGAATTCCACCAACACATTGAGAATTCTAAGACAGTAAACATTTTGAGCATAAAAATTCAATGAAAGTTAGAGTTCTAAAATTAACCCCTTAACTGGCAAGGGCCCGGTGACGGGCCGTTTGTAGTCTCTTTTATATGACAGGCTAGACCCTCCCATTTTTATTGACACGTCATTCGGCCAATCATGTAACTGGCTGCACCAAATCACCTGACAAAGCTACGTGACGCCCTCTGAGTATCATTGGCTCTGGGAAACCCATTTCTTAACATTATTGGCCGAATGAGGTGTCAGTCAAAATGGGCGGGTCTAGCCTGCCATATAAATGCACTTCATTCGGCCCGCGGACCAGACGCAGCCGATTAATAGGCTATGAAATGGGTTGTTCAGAGCCAATAATAACCAGAGGGTGTTATGTAGTTGTTTCAGGTGATTTTATTTGCTGCCAGTTAAGGGGTTAAACTAAGAATTCAGAGGTTAACATCAGAATTCTGATGACACAACCAGTTTTCTAAAATGCCAAAGATATAGAACTGTGAGAACAAAGTCAGAATTCTACCAACACATTGAAAATTCAAAGCTCAAAGCCAGTATTCAAAGATTCTAATGAGCCAGTTAAAATTTTAAGAGTAAAAATTCAATGAAAATTATTGTTCTAAAATTAAACTCTTAGTTCTGGCGCTGCGCAAGCAGGAAGCCCGTTTCAGCAGCTCCGCACTAATTCCGTGCTTTTTTCTTATGTTGTTTAGTATTAGATGTTTTTTTTGTGTTTCTGTATCTTCTACTTTTTTTCCACACAAGGCAGCTGACTTTTGGTTTCTGGAAAACTGGACCCGCTGCAGTTTGCCTACAGGCCTGGCATTGGGGTGGATGAAGTTGGTCCAAACATTCTCTATGTCAACCTGATCAAAAAAAGTCAATCAGACTCATGCCTCATTTTTTGCTTGCATGCCTCATATATGAATATGACCCACCCCTGCACACATTCATATGACGTTTCATATGATGTTTGTTGTGATGGCTGAAAAACAGCTAAAGATGTGTTTTTATTAGAGATGTAGTCTCAATACGAACTGATTGTCTGCTTAAAGAGTTAATGCAATTTAAGTTCATCAAGATTTTCTTTGAATTCGGCCCAAGTTTTCATTGGGGTTTTCCCAGTTTTCAATGGCAAAGTCCACCTATGACCCCAAGCTCTCAAAGATAAGGGGATGAACACAGTGTGAGTACATAGACATTCAGTGTTTCTCTCTCTTCAGTACCTTTCTCCAGCAACAAAAGGAGCCATCTGTAGCCTTTGTCTTAGTTCAGGGATAAGCCAAAGCCATTTCAGTCCTCTTAGGACGTATATGCGGTTGGGCTGGCATCTTCATAATCCTATTAGAAGTGGGTGATTTCTTAAGATCCAACCAGGGGCATGAAAGGGAGATAAAATGAAGTGCTTGGAAAAAGAGCACATGAGAGCTTCACTCTATTAAAGCATATTAAGTTTTTGTGAAAATCCGACAGATGAAACAAGAAAGCAAGATGTCCCTGTTGAATGTCTGCTGATTCTTGAGAATACCAATTTTGAGATCAGTGAGATAACTTTCCATGATGAACTTTGACTACAGAATTAAGTGTCTGTTGTACTAAAGCTCCACTTAAATATCTCAACATTAAACTGGAGACAATAGAAAAGTTCTTTTTACATAAATTACATTACATACATAACTTTTTTACATGAATAGCCATTGGTAGCTTCTCCTGAGTAGATGAAATAGTGGACAAAAAAACAGATGATAACAGGGAGAGTGATAGAAGCCAAAAGTAAAACAAAAGTGAGGAGTATTCATTTGAAGGAGAACACTCTGGAACTGGAGGGTTCTAAGGTAACCTTCAGTTGGCATGATTTCAGACAGATCAGTACCTGCCACTGTTCAACCAGCATCTTAAAATGGAAAGCAATCCAGGTCTTCATGATGGGGTGAGAGTGGGTGGGGTGAAAAGAACAACAGATCTAATTATGGTGTAGTGACAAATTCACAATAAAAATCTAAATAAAATTTTTTTACTATTTAACATACTAAAGTTATTCATTTACAAAATGAAATAATAGCGTAAGTAGAATCACCTAGTAAGAGTAAAATTACTCTGTATGAAAGTGTTCAATAAAAAAAGAGTAAAATAAATGTAAAATAACTCATAAAATAAAATAAAATAATACCAAATCAAAATAGCTTGCAAAAAGGTGATCAGGAAGAGGTTTCCAAAAAACACCTGAAGAAATTCAAAAAGAAGCAAGATATGAACACGCGCCAAGAAAAAATAATTTAAAGGCATGACAGTATGATACTGAAAATAACACAGAAAATTATACCTAATAACTACATGAGGAAAAAAACAAGAAATGGATAACCTTTATCAGCAGACAGATGTAATAGTTCCCTTTAGCCCCATTTGATGTCTTTCAACCCATTATGTTGCAAACTGTAAATGTGATGATGTGCCTCATTCTCACATCAGAGAGTGTGAATATCAGATTTATTTTTATTTTTTTACTAGGTGTTCAGAAATGCAGGCAGGAATCAATGTTGTTGGAGAACAGCGTAAATTGCAACTAGTACTCAACATGAATTCTATGGCTCATTTTGTACTACATAAAAACTGGTAGTGGCATTTGTTTGGACAGGAAGTCCCTCCTATGTATTGTGAACAGCTGGTTAATCTTCTCATCATGTCCCATTCAAAATAATTCATATTGTGTTTATATGTAAGTAGATGATCTGTCTTATATCTTTACACGCTTTATTCCACAGAATTCAAATTTGTGGTTACGATGTTTCCCCTCCAGAAAAAAAAAATCTATGAAATGATTTCCCTTTAAGTGAATCTGTTGTTTTGGCATGTGATCAGGGGGAAAGAGGTTATTCTCTAAGAAAAGAAAAGCAGCGAGCCCTGCAAGAACCTGACTTTTGACAGCTGCATGA
The DNA here is from genome assembly GCF_007364275.1 of Archocentrus centrarchus. NCBI lineage: Eukaryota > Metazoa > Chordata > Actinopteri > Cichliformes > Cichlidae > Archocentrus > Archocentrus centrarchus. Next base: position 16,796,298 of record NC_044368.1, read on the forward strand.
GAAGCAGCGCATTTTTGAGAAAAAGGCCACGAGGTGGTGAGTTTGTGTGTGGGGGGAGAGCATGCACGTGCGTGCACTCCTGTTATTGTTTGATCTGACCTTGGCATCACCCGACTCTTCTCGAGTGTGCATAGAGTTTCACTAGTCACATGTTGCTTCTCTCTTGCTTTTCTGCTCTTTTCCCTCTGTCTCTCTCTCTCACACACACACACACACACACACACACACACACACACACACACACACACACACACACACACACACACACACACACACTATGGTGCTTCAGCTGCTTACTGTAAGCAGGGAGTCAAATGGAAGAAGACGAGAAGCTCATATTCGTGGAATTAATAACAAATAATTCTGGCTGAAGGCAGGGTGGTTGTTCTGGGAACAGACTGGGATGATTCTCCTGAACAAACAGTTTGCCCACAGCAGGAGAACAGCCAGCAAGCACACAGCTAAAAACATACATAAACATATATTCTCAAAGGTCTGCATGATCACTGCACCATACTTTCACTTCTACAAGGGAAAAGAAAACCATTTGAGGAGCCTGTGAGTGTGTACAGTCTCACATGCTGTGTGTGTGTTCCCTTTTTATTTCTCCTGCTAGTCTCTTTTTACCAGACAAGTCACAGCTGCATCCAGTGCAGCTTGGACCACCTGTGCTGTCCCAACATTAACATCTTATTTTGCTTTAGTTTAGAACTTTAGGAAATGCACTTATCCACCCCGCTTGCAGGTGGAGAGTCACATTAAAAGATGGATACCACTCTTTTTGTTTAGCTTGAAGATGCAAAACAGCTTGCAGTTGTCATCAAGCTGGCTTTTAAAGGTTTTCAGGCTGTGTTCAATAAGTAAACATATATTTTAATTTAAACAAAAAATGACATCATGCTTGGCACAGCTCTGCTCTTAAAGCACGGGTATTGCTGCTGGTTATTTTCCTTCAACTCTTTCACATGTAGGAGGGTTTGGGGTTTCCCTTTTTTTTCTTGTATTTCACTCTTTCCATAATCTTCTGCCACAGTGCTGTCTGTGCTGGAAGAACAGCATTCCGTCTTTTTTTTTTTTTGGAGCAGGATAGTCGAAAGTAGGACAAACAGCAGTAAAAGCTGCCATATGTTTTTTTTTCTCTTTTCTGTTTTTAAGCAGTGCCATGATCATGTGTTATATTATCCAGCAAACATTTTCTTACATCCATTCAAGTATAGATGCTTGTGTTAAAAAAAAATACTTAGGTAAAAGTTGAAGTACTGATTTATTTTCTTTACTAAAGTAAAAGTGAAAAAGTGCAGGATGTAACAGGTGCTCAGCGTATATAAGTAGCTAACTGAACCTTGCGTCATATTAATATAATATTAACACAAGGGAATACAAACTTTATTTCACCATAAATTCTGATTCAATTGAATGTGCTCATCTTGAACATCCATGATGTAGAAGTCAAACTGAGAACAGCACAACATAAAAACCTCATACAAAACTATTTTTAAACACAAATGCTAACAGAGATGTCTAGGTAACGTACAGGTCACATTTTTTCAACCATGATTAGAGAAAACGCCACTAACCAACAGAAATTTGACATGTTTGCTGGATGTATATATAAAACTTTTTTTGTTTAGGCCACTAAAGAGGTATGAAAAGTTGCTGAGTTGGCAACCGTTGTTAGCAGTTTATATTAATATGCGTCCAAAATCAAACATTAAGCTCAATGCAGATTTGATGCCTTTGTGGTCCTACGGGTCTTCCAGCCTGACAAGTTGCAGTTTAACGGTACAGTCAGTCATTTTTGAGGTTATTTATTAGGAAAAAAAACTATGTTGTACTCATAAATATAAGTAGTGTGTTACATCTTCCAAATTATTGGCATTCTCATAAACTTAGAGTTAATCTATTAAAAATGCATGGGAACTGGAGCCAGTTTGTGGAAGCTGCCATATTGAATACAGTGCCTGAGATGGATATCGCAGTTCTGCCTAATTTATATATGTGATGACAGATCAGCCACGGTGTAGGCGAAAGGTGAAAGAGAAGAGAACTTATGAGTGCCATGGAGGCAAATTTTTAATTAGTGTCTGCACTTTCAGATTCGCGATATGAAGGATCATACCTATGTTTTGACATCTGAGAAGGGGTCCCCTTAACCAAAGAAGCGGAAATGCAAAAGTAAGCGACATCAAGATAAAATGTCATCCTCTTCATCTTCAAAATGTGCACAAACCTGTATTTATTGTCAATATTGTTGCAATTACTTATTGTCAGTAGATTAGACATGTGACCCTTCTGTATCCAGGCAGCTGACAAGAGCTGGCTAAACAACAGCAACAACAGCAGCTGCTTATAAGCTAGCATTATGCCAGCTAATGTTAGGCTTGAGTGTGCTAAAAATCACACTTTCCTTCTGACAAAGTTTGATTAGATTCTCACATCTTATGTTTACTCTCTGTCCGAGTTCAACAATGTCAGATCCACTTCAAAGAAACTTTCGCTAACAGCGGCAAAAACTGCAGCACTCACAGACAGAGAGAATCAGGATGTACTCAACAGCTCACCTCAGCATCACTTTCATCAATCAGATGTGAGCTTCACTGACTCATTGACCTTTCACAAAGTTTTACTCCTCCAGAGTAAATAGCCTTGGACACCTGGCATATTAACAGCTGAGGTAAACAGCGGACTGACAGCCTACACTCATTGCAGATGAACAGAGGCCAGAGTTGTTTGTCCTACAGTGGCCACTGTAGCTGGGATTATGCATCTGAATTGGGAGGGGTAAAAAAAACAAACAAAATTCAGTTGACAGCAATTCGTAATCTACTGACATCTAGTGGTGAGATTTTACACACTGTACCTTTAAAAATTGCCAGAGAAGCGTTTTTTTGCTACCAAGTTCTACTTTTATTCAGTACATCCTTCAAAATTCCCTCTCGGTTTCCTGAGCTGTTACATTCCAGCGAATGGGATGGATAGACAGACGATCCAAAAAAATAAAACATAATGTCTGCAAAAACATGTTACACGTCCAGCCACATGTAACTATGGAAAGAAGAGTACTTTTGTAGTGGATTCATTAAGTCTGTTTCAGGCATTGAAGGATTTCCAAGTATACTGGACTACATGATTAAAAATTATTCATTGCAGTGTGATGGATGGCACGTTCAGTCTCGTTCCAATGTCAGGTCAGTATCTGTGAATTACAGAAATGTGGTTCCACTATTTGAAAAAAAAAAATCAGTTAACGCTAAGTTGAAATTTCGAGTTATCTCAAAATTTCAGATTAGGCACCTCAAACATCTGAGTAAGTTGAAATTTTGAGATACCTGATCTGAAATTTTGACTTACAAAGGCAGCATGGTGACATGATGGTTAGCATTGTTGCCTCACAGCAAGGTCCTGAGTTCGAATCAACCATCTGACCCGGGCCGTTCTGTGTGGAGTTTGCATGTTCTCCCCGTGTCTGATTAGTTCCTCTCAGAGTACTCCAGCTTCCTCCAAAGACATGCAGTAAATGGGGTTAGGATAATTGGTGATTCTAAATTGCCCATAGGTGTGAATGTGAGTGGTTATCTGTCTCTGTGTTTGCCCTGCAACCAGCTGGCGACCTGTCTCACCCTATGGCAGCTGGCTCCAGTAGCCCTTGTGACCCTGAATTGGACAAGCAGAAGAAAATGGATGGATGGAGCGAGTGGACCACGAGGAGATATTTGAATGAGTATAGCTTTAATATAAATTTCACTTCCAAAAAGAAATCCACTGATATGTGTATGTCTTTAAACCCTCAGAGTGTGACCTTATTTCAAAGCCTCTGAGGATTTCACTCAGCACACTAAGTGCCAAGAACAATTTAGGAAAGCACTTTTTTAAATAACCAAAAACTGGGTAGGAGAACCACTGGGAGCCATGTGAGGTGAGTGTGGTGGAGTGTGGAACTTGGCACTGACTCTGTTCTGGCACACCGAGCTGCTAGGCAGCCGAAGGGGAGGCAAACCTCCACGTGAGGTGCCACAGACACACATGCACGATACAATGGACACATATGCACACACACACACACATGCACACTGGCAACAAATCTGCATGCATTTATCTGCTGCACACAGAATAAAGCTACAGTGCCATGCAGTAAACACATGCATAAAAGCACACGAGCATAAAAAAAACAAACTGTAAAGCCATGACAAAAAGCTTCCTCACAGTGTGCCCCTTGACTCATAAATACTGAGATAATTTTCTGTTTTGGTGTCAGGGAACAAAATATGGAGCTGCTTTTTCAGTATTTCCAAGTAAGCACACAAAAGATTTCAAGAGAACAAACAGCATAAACAAACAGGACTGCTTGTTATGGCTGTTCATATTGTTTTCTCACTGGGTTCATTTGCTGAATCCGAACCTGAGCTTCATACTGTATTCCCCTCTCCCCACTTCCAAGAGGGTCTGTTTTCACACTTGTTTACTGTTGTTGTAATCTAGAGTACATTTACACAATGCTTTCCTTATCAAAGTGCATGTGTTTACCACTGGGAAATGATGTAAACGCCTGGTTTGACGTATGCAGGGAAATGGGAGAATAATTTACGAGTGAATGGAACCACATGCGCTTCTCTGAAATGAGCACAACTACCTGTGCTGTACAAGCTGCAATGAAAGGGAAGACTCACTCCCAACTTGTCACATGCTAATGTTGGGCCCATTCAATTGATGGCACATTCAAGTGCACTGGGTACCCCTCTGGCATCCTTTTTTCAATGTGCAGGGCAGTCCTGAATAGATGTCCTTCAGTGAAACAGATGCCATGAGATTGCAGTCAGATGTTCGCTGCAGGTGGTGTCACTTTTGCGGGAGTCTTCACTGTGGTAATGAAGAAAATTGGAAGAGAAATTTGTTGCAGATGGGAGACGTTCACCTTCTAACATGTGGCTGATATTATATATTAGTCCAAACTGTGATTTTTTTATTTTTTTTCTCTGCACTCAGGGGTTAAAGTGCGCCAGAATGATCAGGAACGACACCTTTAATTATCTAAAGCTAACTTGTAATAGGCATATCCTAATTCAATCTAGAGTTTTTAAAAGATGTTGGATCTATATGTGATGTATCGCTGAAGTTACACGTTTTTCATATTGTGAAACATCTTGAAAAACAAATTGAAGTAGACTAATTTTGTGTTATTCAAAGGTTGTAAGAAAGTACTTGTTAGCTTATTACAGTTTAGTGCATGCTGAACAGGTCAGTTTGCAGTATTGTGGTAAAGTTTGCAGTGATGCACTACGTTGGACTGTTACAGAGCAGACTGTGGTGTTCATGGTCAATGTGCGGTCACATCAAGGGTAGCAGAAGTCAATTTAAATTTAAGGTGACGAGGCTGATTAGATTCACTCATCACATTCAATTCTACATTTATCCTGTCAAGGGGTTCAATTCAAGCCCCACCTGATTCAAACCCAGGACCTTCTTGCAGTGAGGCAATGGTGCTAACTACACCACCACCACGCTGCATCCTATTTCTTACAGTCTAAAATATTTTACCCCGATTTTGCTCGTTTTTTGGACTCTACCAACTCATGTTATGAACTTAATCGATTTGTGTGATTTTGGTTTTGTAGATCAATCAACAACCAGCAACCTTTAGCATGAGGTGAAAATGAGTTTCGGGCAAACTATAAAACCAAAATAATGAACTAAAAGGAGCTATAATGTGTGTCACATGGGTTCATCATTTTGAGTAACTTCTTACACATTATACATAGTAATGCAGTCCAGAAATACGAAAATATTAACTCGACGAGACAAAGACTGCATATGAATGTGTTATCAACTGCAAAATGAGTCACAGAATCATCAGTAATTAACCATTATCTTACCAGAAAAACCAAACAGAGTAATTTTGTCAGTTTCATGCATGAAAGGCGCTATAGATCCCATTGTTTATATCCCATATAAAAAGCTCCATCAACTCACTCTGTCGGCATGCATAATGAATGTTCACATGCATGGACAATGTATGGATGGGTAGACAGAAGGGTGGGCCATCAGTCGAGCTGATTGACAGCAGCAGAAATAAACACACCAACACACACTTCCCCCTGAGAGTGTTTGATTGACGGTTGGTTGACTGAAGGGGGGAGTCTTTGTATTCACTGCACTCTGCCACAGCTGCCACTTCTAAGCTCCTTAGTACATGAATATACCCGCACAAACACATATATGTAAACAGAAACATATTCACAGTAGATGCACGCATGTACGCTTAGAGGCACATGCAATCATAGTCACGTTTGTTTGCTCACTGGTATATTTACACACACATCCATCCACTTGGTCTGTGCATAATGCAGCAGCAGCACCTCTAGTGTTTACACTTGCCATTATTCTAATCAATAGCCTAATCAATACATCTATGAAATGCTTCCACCTTACAACCTCACACACATATGTGCACCCACATGCAACTCGCCGTCGATTGATCACATGGGAAAGACCTCATCTGTGTCTGCTGAATATTTTCTGCCTTCAGAGATGACCGATCAGATGCAGGACCATCAGGTGGGATCATAAGCACGTGCTGGGTGTGTGGCCGACCCTCCCTCTACCATACGCACAAGCCAAAAAAATACACAAACTGACCTTTGACCCAGGAGTAATTAGGCCCTCTGAGGGGAGCGGGAATGGGCCGTAAATGCCACTGAACACTGACATTCTCATCCTATGTGAGGTTACCAAGAGGCCAGAGAGAGAAAGACAAAAAGTGATGAACAGATAGATTGATAAATGGAAGATGAGATGAATGGAGTCACAGAAAGATGGTTTGGTTGACCTTCATCCTCGCAGATTGACTAAAGGCAGCTGCCACCCTCATATAAGTTAACCGTATTTTCTTGGCTATTGCTCTTGTAAAATCTAAATACAATCAAGCCAATAAGAGTTACTTCAAATGCAGTCTGGGAGCATTTAGTGGTAATTGTGAAGTTACGCCTGCAGCTGAATGACCTCCGTAGAATCAGCATATTGTGGAACAAATGGACTAAAACTGGTCTTTTCCACAAAAAAAAAAAAAAAAAAAAAAAAAAAGGGGGGGTGGGGGGTTACAATTAAACAGAAGGACAGGATTTAGGCTCTCTTTCATCCAGGTCATGTGGCATGGCAGATGTAAAAAAAAAAGAGCAGCTGTTCTTCGTTTACTGCTGCTACATGGACTGGTACAGCAGTTGCAGTGCATAAAAATTATGTCACAAACTTTCATCCCAGGCTTTTATTCAATTTTTAAAAATATTTCCTGTGATACACGTGAGCAGGCTAGGTAACAATAGCAACCTTTCAACATCAAGCTGACCCCCGCTTGTCTTTGCGGTTGATGCCATTTCATGGCTATTGACTCTTGTGTGTGTATTAGGGGGTCGGTGGTGGGAAATAGAGTTGTCAAGCACAGTTTAAATTATAGACATGCTCAATCACGTCAGACTGGGAGGTGAACGTCCTGAGTAAAAGATCTAAAAAGTTAATTTTCAACCCTGAAATAAACACACAGAAAATGGAAAGACCCGTACAAGTGGCTTGACATGGTTTGATGACACAATTGCTCTTCTTGTTGAATGTGCTTCAGTCTGAATTACTGTGATCTTACATACTAACTATTATGCAGTGCAACACTAAAGAGCATGTGCATAAATGTGGAAGGCTTTGACCACACTCTCAAGGGATTATGCTAGAACTTGGAAACCTGAAAAAAAAATCTTAGATTTAGTACTTAGGAAAAAGTAACACTTGTCATAAAGAAGTTCAATCATGCTACATATTAGCTTACATTAAATTATAGAGAGCAGTGTTACTGTTAAAAATGGGCAACTAAAAAAAACCAAAGTGAAGGTAACCCTGCAACCCCTGTAAGAAATACAAAGTGGAATCAAGAAGTTCATTGACTCTTCTCACAAAAATTGAAAACAAACTCTGATTTACATTTTACTGCCCCCCCCCCACAGGCACTATGTTGGACCATTTTCAAAGCAGCTGCTATTTTAGCTGCTTAATCCTCCAGTGAAGGGGATGAGAATGCACATAGTCAAATCTAGCAAGTAGCCTAGCAGTGTTGAGTGAAGATTGTTCAAATAAAAGTACAAATAAAACAAGACCTGGTCGTGCTCCTGACCTGATCTGCAGCCTTTGTACTGGAACACTGTCAACTCTTCCACTGGAAATGGCTGTTCTGTGTCTGTGCTGGGCTGGGAGATTGGCAAAATTTAAATCAAGGACAGTTTTTGATTTTTTTTTTTTTTTTTTTATGGGAAACATCTGGATCATTACTACTCCATTTTGCAGCTGATTAAAGAGAAAAGAGAAGGCTGATTCCAAATTGAAATTATTTTTTGTGAATATTAAACTAATGAAATATGAAATGATAATGGCATAAAGCTTTAGATATGCTGTGACTTTTTTGCCTTTATATATTTTTTTTTTTAGCTTTTCTGCTAATATGCTAACCTCCTCTTGGTGCTGTGTTTACTTATTCTGAATAGTGCTAGCAGTCTTCTTACTAAGCTGGACAATTAAGTGTATTTCCTTTAAAAGTAAATATATACACACACACACACACACACACATACATATATATACATATATATATATATAAAAGAAAATATTTCTTTTTCCTTCTTCCTTAATTGGAATTTTTTTCTGGAATAAACGAAGGGCAAATTTAAACATAACTCAAAAAATGACAGACAGCAAATGGAAGCTGTCCTCCTATATGTAGCAGCTAATGTACGGCCTTCTTCTCCACTCTGTGGTTGCGAATCATCCACTGCCACTAAGTGACAGACTGTGGCTGGTCTGCTCGGCAGGAGGAAGAGCAGAGATGGATACTCATATCTCACTGCCTGCCAGCTGCACTGCAGGAGTCATCTGCTGTAATAGGCTTGAGCCGCACACATGTTGGAGAGAAGCCTGTCCACGTGCACTCGAGCCACACAAATGGATGCGCAAAGTGCACACATGTAAACATGCAACACACAGACAACGCACATGCAACGGCGTAGTTATGTGTAATAAAACATAGGACCACATGCGCAACAACTGTAAAATCACTGATAGGTGAATTGAATAACATCAGTCATTTCTTCAGAATGCATTGCTCTGCTGGGAAACCATTCACGTGGATGCTACTTTGACATGATCTTCAGACTGAGTAGGTCCTGAAGGTACAACCCCCCCGCCCTTCCCCGACACCACCACACTACAGCTTCAAGTTGAGGAACACAATAAAGAATCCAAGGCACTGAAACATAGCCTCCAAAATCCTGATCCAGGATGGTCCAGAACACCTCAGAGGTCCTTTGTCCATGGCCCAATGTCTCAGAGCTGTTTGGTGGCACAAGGAGGAGTTTCACAATAGCAGACATGTTGTGACTGATCACAGTACTTGTAAATTCACACTCCATAGGGGCTGTCTAGCATAATATGACTTAGTCACACTCTACTGTGAATGCCGCAGTGTTGGCACATATGGATAGATCATACTATTAACAAAAACGATTTAAATTTAGAATGTTGGAATATTAAGATATGTTGATTCAAACCTCAAACCTGGCACATGCCTCTGAGCTAATGTACGCAAACAAAATTAAAGGCATTTGTGGAGTCGGCGGAGCTGTGCATGAGCTACTTGGTGTTTACACATGTAGAGCACAAAGCAATTATCAGAAGACGTTTTCTGCAAAACTAAAACTGCACTTTTTGTTTTGGAGGTGGTGCACAAGAAGATTATTTGAAAGTGTTGCAAGGATGTAGCCTGTGAGATCCAACTTTTAATGCACCATGACTTATAATAAAAAGAGCAGCTTTAATGTACTCAGATTGGGCACAATTACTTGCAATATATCTGGCTTTATAGCTTTTTCTAGTTACCCTTTATTTAGTAGGCCACATCAAAAGGAAAATCAAATGGTGTCTTTTACCTTCACATCATTTACAGAATAAAAGCCTTCTTTCATATGTATATATAATAGAAGGACAGTGGGTATCGAGCTCATTCACTCTCACACTCTCACACATGTCAAGCAAGTGCATGTCATGCTTTTCTTTCCACAATTTGCTGTTATTATAAGTAGGCATGCAAGAAGGGATTTGGCTGAGGGGAATGAAAAAGAGATCAACCGATGGGTGGGTAAGAGTGACAGAGGAGATGATTTGTGACTACGATATCAGTAGAAACACCACTGATGTGCCTGGCTTTGGTAGTTGAGTTGCAGGGCACTGCTGCTATTCAAGAGGATGCAATGTGGCATGTTTGAAGGCATCTTCAAAAAGGATGTAAAGAATATTTCTTGAAAACTAAGACAACAGCTGCAGCAGTTTTTTTTTTACTGTTAAAAAACAAAACAAACAAAAAGAAAACTGATTATTATAAGATTTTCAGGTAGACCGAGTAATCAGTTGCAAATTGTTTTAGGAAAGGACCAAGATGAAAGCCCCTTTCTTCCTCCTGAATGTGTGGTTCAACTAATGGCTGGACTCTCTTCTCCAGTACTCTGGTATAGACCCGCTGAAGTTGGAATAGACTTTCTGGTACCCCTTCTAAAAAAGAGGGACAAACTACCCCAGTTTGCCAGTCCAAAGGCACTGTTCTTGACCTTCACACAATGCTACAAAAGCACGTCAGCAAGGAAAACTACACAACATCCAGAGCTTTAAGGGACATGGGGGAAAATTCATCCACCTCGAGGCCCCAGCACACCAGACTTTTTTTTTAACTACCTCAGTAACCTCAGTTAAAACAATAGGTGAGCCATCCCTGTTGTCTCATTACCCTGCTTCTTCTATAGAAGGTGTATTCAGAAGATCCTCAAAGTATTCCTCCCACTGCCTGACTAAATCCTATCCTATAGCTTCATCCTAGTCATGGATCACAGGAATATCTCTTTATCCTCTCAAGGATTTTCAAGTGTGTGTGGGAATTTGCCCATCCAGTCTACATGAATTTTGTGGCTTTCAGCCGCATCTCTCAGAATATCCTCTGGGGAGTCCTTTGGGAGTATGGCGTATCAAGCCCATTATTACTTGTTATTCAATCCCTGTAACTATAGTAAGAGCTTGGTTGGCATTGCTAGCAAGGGGTCAGACTCATTCCCAGTGAGTGTTGGACTCTGCCAGTGCTGCCCTTTGTCACCAATTCTGTTAATAATTTTTCCATCCATCCATCCATCCATCCATCCATCCATCCATCCATCCATCCATCCATCCATCCATTTTTTTCCACTTATCGTTTTCAAGGTTGTGGGGGGCTGGAGCCTATCCCAGCTGTCATAGGGTGAGAGGCACAGAGAATTTCTAGGTGCAACCAGGTAAGGGAGGATGTCAGATTTGGTGTTCTTAGGATCTTGTTTCTGCTTTTTGCAGATGGTGTGGGTCTATTGGCTTTCTTGAACTGGGGTGGTTTGCAGCCAAGCTTGACGTGACTGGGAAAAGAATTAGCACCTCCAAGTATGAGGCAATGGTTTTCAGCTGGAAAAAGGGTGAAATGCCCACTCTGAGTTGGTGATAACTTACTGCCCCAAGTGGAGGAGTTGAGGAGTTTAGGTATCTCTGTGTCTTGTTCTTGAGTGAAGGAGGAGTAGAGGAGATTGACAGCCAGATTGGTGCAGTGTCTGCAGTGATGCAGCTCATGCATTGGTCTGTTGTGGTAAAGAGAGAGTTGAGCCTGAAAATGAAGCTTTCTGTTTACGGGTCGATCTACATATTTATGTTCACCCGTGGTCACGAGCTGTGGGTACTGACTAAAAGAATAACACAGCAGATCCAAGTGATGAACATCCTCTGAAATGTGCTACTCCTCCACATCGGAAGGAGCCAGCAGAGATCATTCAGATATCTGATTATGATGCAACCAGGATGCCTCCTTGATATCTAACTGGGAGTTGGCCCCAGAGAAGACCCAGGACCATGGAGAGATTATGTCTCTCAGCTGGTTTGGGAAAGACTTGGTGTCCCCCCCAGAAGAGCTCTTTCTCTTTTCCCCCTCAAACTCATTCTACTATCCAGCTTATGTTTAGCTCCACTGTGAGAAGTCAATAAGCCCCATTGTATGATAATCATATTGCAAGAGGAAGTGATATATACATTGCGATGCTGATATTTCGTCCCAGCCCTAGTCTTCACTTCACACTATTGGACCACAAAGCGCTGGTAATATACTGTAATAGAAGAAAACAAAATTAAAATGCAATGATCCATTTCACTTCTAAACTGTAATTTGTATGTCCCTAGCCACCCCAAAGCACCCACAGAAAGATGAGATGCTGTAGGACCAGAGGAGCTTTTTCATATTTTTTTTATAACTGGAGGAAGTAGCTCTGTGCACACTGCAAGAACTTTTTTTGGTCTCTTCAAGCTCCTGGCTGAAGGTAGGTCCCTCGGGTCCCTGCACACAAGGACACTTGTAATAGTCCAGATGTATATTAAGTGCTTATGTTCAACAATCAAAGACATAAACACTGACAGAGTCCATGGAGACAACAGCTCTTAACCTCAGTTTTACAAAATAGACTAAAACACAAAGCAAGTCAGAGTCTTTACTTAAAACATTTAAAAAAGTAAAAATAAATAAAAAGATGAACTACAAACTATAATTGTCTAAAGGTCAAACGTTTAGCTTTTAGCCACTGGTACGGCTTTCTGACCTCACATTAGCCTCGGGAAAGGAAAGCCTATTCACACTTCTTTATGCAGAATACAAAGTATTTTACTGACTTTCAATCTGTTTCTCATACTCAGTTTTTTCTGCCTCAAATACCTGATATTTCTCATCCATTTTTTAAAAACTCTGTCTCCAGAGCCCTGCTCCCCTTCCTATATGAAGCATTCAAGTTTTAATTATTCTTTTGAAAGATACATTGTACGATATCCCTATAGGGAATCTGGGTCATTACACATTCTTATACACACATAGAGAAAAACACACAGTCCTGACACAAGGCTTAAGGCTACTAGTAACCTTTTTCAAATGATTCATTTCTTACAGATGTGTTCAAATCCAAACTGAGCTCTTTGACATTCCTCCAATTTTTAAAATTTTGTATAAGAATATAAACTTTAAAAAAAAAAAAAATCCTGTAAGTGTAATGTGCAATTGTTTTTGTCCATGTAGACCATGTCCATGTATCCAATCAGTGATCCCAAGAGATGCATGAACTGATGAGGGAATTTGATCTACTTCAGTTACTGTAGCCACATTGCTGCTATAAACACAGATATCCAATCTGGGAAGCCAGAAGCCAGGATACTGTAGAACCACAGTATCCTGGGAAAAAAAAAAAATCAGTTGTCATTGTCATGGAGAAAAAGAAAGAGGTGCAACAGGTTTCAAAGGCCGACGGATGCTCTAAAAGTCTTTTAGTTTGTCCAGAATCTGAAACCAATTCAGTTGAAAAAGTCCAAAATCAACGAAGTACCATACTTCATGTAGAAAACGCAAAAATGTGTGAACATCATCAGTGATCGTTCTGCTAACTTGGGTCATTAGCACAGGTGTTAGTCTATAAGAGGTCACAGCATAACTGTGTGACATAAGATACGTTGAAACCTTTGACCGCTCAGTGGTGCAGAGTTTCACATTGATCTCTGTATTTTTCTTTACACAGCAGCTTTTTCCCCTTCAAGTGTGCCTTTTCAGAGCAATAATAAAAACACATTATTTCCAGTGTCCCTCTTTTCTGTTATTTCCTGACCTTTGTTTAACATGAACCAAAATGAAATCAGAGCACACAAAAGGAACTGCAGTTTCCCCTCTCTCTCTGCCTGCTGCTGTCCTCAGATAACCCTGCCTAAAACTGACGCACACCTTTAAGCTGAAGCACAAAGGGGTCTCATTTGGATCTGCTTATATATTATATTAGATATAATCAGTGATAATCAATATAATCTGACTACTGTTTTCGGGAACGAGTAATCTATCGCGTTACTATTTTCAGTCCAGTAATCAGATTAAAGTTACTTATCCAAGTCACTGTGCGTTACTATTTTTGTCATTTTCCTTAGTACAAAGATATATTTTTGATTTCTTCTTGCGTCTTGGGGAGTGACGTCTGGCCGATGCGACAATTAAGCCCCGTTTTCAGCATGAGGACGATAATAGCACACAGCGACACAAATGTAAATTAATTAAAAATGTCTTTTTAAACACAAATCTGGCCAGGAAGGCTGCAGAAATTGCAACAAATATAACATCACAGTTCTATAAAGATATTTTAAGTGGCCAAAAAGCACCGGATTGATTATAATGGAGGTACAATAACACAGACTCCTAAAGATCATTGAAAAACAGGTTATTTCCTCATTTTATATATAAGCCCTTCATAAATCATGTTTACTGCACTCTATTTACCAATATAAAGAAAGAAAGAAAGAAAGAGCTTTATTTGTCACATACATATACATGCAGTGAGATTCATTCTCTGCATTTAACCCATCACACACATGGAGTATGTAGTACACACAGCACAGCATGGAGCAGGGGGCAGTCAAGGGGCGCCCGGGGAGCAACCTGGGGGGGTGGGCTTGCTCAGGGACCCACAGTGTTGCCAGCCCGAGGATTTGAACCAGGGTCCTCTCAGTGATGAACCCTCTTCTTCTCCCCTAGGCACACAGAAACATCGGAATCACTTTATGGCAGACGATCACTTTTTGGCACAACACTGGCAGCTGTTGAATGTATTTAATAAAGTAACTTGTAATCTAACTTAGTTACTTCTCAAATGAAGTAATCAGTAATCAGATTACTTTTTCAAGGTAACTATGCCATCACTGGATATAATGTAGATCATATTTTTAAAAAACTATTGTAATTTCACCATGGATACTTTTGGCTGAGATGCACTCATGTGTCGCAGGCTCCTTTGAAAACAACTCAGTTGCTTAAACTTGACTGATATGGAACCAATATAGCAAACTGAGCAACATAAACACATCTAATGAGTTTCAGTTGATGGAAATTGCAGAGCACAGTGGCTGCAATATAGTGTGCAGTGCAGCATGCAAATTAGAGGAAAGGTTAAGGTAACTGACGAGACAAAGAAACATACATGGCAACAGTAAATGGCAGTGTCACATTTATAAATGCATGAGTGAAACCCATCAGCGAGTGAACTTTGACATGTATGAAGCTCTATGTGGGGAGTGTGTCTGTCTGCCATGCGGTGTCTGGAGTTTGTTGTCTGGCTTGGCACTTTTCATTGATATGACATTCCCTCTGCATGCTATGTCTATTTTGGTGTGTATGTGTGTGTGTGTGTGTGTGAGAGAGAGTGAGATGCGACAGGGACAAAGAGTTCACACTGCTGCAGTGCTGTCTGTCTCCTTCGCCACCCCATCTCCTCTCACACATTCTCCCTCCCTCGTTCCATCCACATCCATCTCTCTCTCTCTCTCTCTCTCGCTCTCTGTCTCATCTCTACCCCCCCCCCCCCCCCCCCCCTCCCGTGAGTTGGTTTCCTTCTCCTTGAATGATCTCTCAGTATTTGTGGATGCAGTGCACCTCTCTCTCTATTTCACACACAGTTTGGGGCTGATGTACTGTCTGCATGCAGCCTCCTGCTGCTATATGTTAAAATGATTGCTAAATTTCACCGCAACACTTTCAGATCACTTTGTATCACTGCAGAATTTTTGGGCGCATTCACATCAAAATTGAGAAAAGTTGAGAAAATGTAGCTCAGCCTTCCCCTTTGTTCACTCTGTCATGGCCATTTACCTCATACGTGCAGGTATAATTGTCAAACTCTCCTTTTTGTATGCTCTTTGACATTTTATGATCTATGTGCATGTGTGTGTCCATCCCTTTTATCCCCGCTGTTCTCCCCTCCATTTATTCTTTTGACCTGTCTCTCTCCCTCACACTCTCCCCTGCTCTCTCTCCCTCTCTCTTTTTCCTCTTTATCTGTTGGCAGCATGTCAGATCCTCCCACATTGTTTGTGTACTTTACCCTCTGTCTGTCTGCCTGTCTGTATGAATGTGTGTGTGTGTGTGTGTGTGTGTGTGTGTGTGTGTGTGTGTTTGACACTGTTTGATGCATCCCCCCCTTTTTAAGCTGTCGGAGACGCTTGATGTGCGTGAGGCTATTTGGTACTGATGACTGTTGTGATGTGCAGTGTAGGACTCTGCATAGTCTGCTATGTGTGCGATCATCCTCTATGACCCCATATGCATTTATCTTAAAAGTGTGTATTATTTTTTAAGACAAACAGCTTTTACCCAGGTGTGTTTTTAGGTGTGTGTGTGTTTGTGTGTCTAGTGACGGAAGCAGACAGTGCAAACGTGACTCAAGTGTCGGGAACACATAATTCAGACTGCTGCGCCATCCCTCCCTCTTTCCGGCTGTCTCTCATCTCCCTCCCTTCTTGTGTCCTCCCTTCCTTTCCTTCTGCCCTGCTTCTTTTCTGTTCTTTCATCCCATCCCTCCATCTCTCACTTCTTTCTTTTTTCTCTCTTTTCCTCCTCCTTCTCTTTTCCCCTTCTTCTTCCTCCCTATTACTCTTTCCTTCCTCTCCTTCTTTCAGCTACCTGCACTTCCTCCCTCCTCTTGCTTCCTCTTTTCTTTCCCTGCCTCTCCTCTCTTCCCCCTTCTCTCCTCTCTCTCCCTCCCTCTTTGTCTCCCCCTCTGTCTCTTCGTCTGCGGCGACCCACTCAGACGTCGATGAATAATTCAGACTGTGTTGCACTGCAGGTTTTCCCCCTCTCCGTCCCCTCGCCTCCCCAATTTTCCTCTTTTCCTTGCCTCTGCATCATCCCTTCTTCCTCTCTTTCCTTCAGATTAAAAAAAAATATCTGAAATTTGCTTTCTTTGATTTTAGCATCATTTCTATTTGGTCAGAGTTTGATTCCTATATTGAATAATTTCAATGCACACACAGTGTCGGTGTGTAAAAAGAGCTCCCCTCAGTGTTTAGTATTCCACACGTCGTTTTACAGGGGTTTTCTGGGTGTCTCTCTCACACACACAACCACACCACTCACGCACACACGCATGCATGGAGGGCTCTCCCGCTACCCCTCCTAACTTCACTGCGCACCTCCATCAGCATCACCCCTCTCACACATTTTCCGTTACTACTGATTTGCAATCAGGCGAAGCACCAAAGCTCTTGAGATGTGAGTAGGAAGAGAAGGAGCGAGCGTCGGAAAGAGTGAGTCATGGACTGGATGGTCAGTCGGGAGCAATGTGACGAGCGCTCGGCAGCCAGGAAACGGGTGTTCTGTAAGGCTGAGCTTTCCAAGAATCCGTCTGACGTCTCACTGATAAGCCGCAGCAACAAGCACTCACACATTTCACCTGCTTTGCAGGGCAAATGACGCTGGTTGAGAGTCTGATGCATGCTTACAAAAATAAGTGAATGATGGTGATTCCTGAAAGATATCTATATTATTGACCACTGCAGCTCTTAGGAGATTTAGCCACAGTAAAAGAACTGATGACCTTCACTCAAGCACAAATTGTATAATATATTATTGAAAGAGTGGATGGTCCTCATGTTCTGTGTGTGTGTGTGTGTGTGTGTGTGTGTGTGTGTGTGTGTGTGTGTGTGTGTGTGTGTGTGTGTGTGTGTGTGTGTGAGATGAGTTATGGCTAGTTCATACCCAGAAATGGGCAGTGGAATTCAGACAGAGGGATGTAAATTTGGGGACAGGCTCCAGGCGGTTGTTGTCGCGACAGAAAAGGTTTTAGAAGGGTAGGGAGTGCCAGTGAGAGGAAGTGAAAATGCTTATCTTTTATATCCACAAGTCGTATTTTAGCCACCAAAAGCTATGTTTGCATTCCCACAGACGAGACTGACCAAAAAAAGAAAATATGACATCTCATGTTAGAATAACAACAGAGAGGAAAAGAAGCCAAAGGATGGAAAGAGAGTACAAAAGAAGCCCAGAGAGCAAAACAGAAAGCAGAGGAGCCAAGAGGAAAAAGTGGATATTTACATGAGGATACTCTCCTGAAGTGGCAGTTGCCATGGAGACCACACCCAGGCGTCTGAGCATTCCCGATTTGGAGGAAATGGGAGGGGCTGAATGGTAGGGGAGTGTGCCCTGCCAGCCAATGGCAGTGCTCAGCTGGGCTCTGACACATTTCCCTCATGCAGAGCCTGAGCATTAATGAGGTTACACAACTGTCCCCCCTAATAAACACAGAATCACATCATTTTAAAACAGCCGCAGGCAAATGAGGTGAACCGAGGGATGGTTGTTTATTTGTAAACGTGTGCTGAAGCCAATCTAAAGAGAAAGTGAAACAGAGATGCTGGCAGAAGGAGAGATGGGCAAATAAAATGTAGCAATGTGAGTGATCTACGCAGTGAAAAATAAAATGACAAGACACTGAGGCATGCACACAGCCCTCCAAATGAGACTGGAGCTGTTGGGTACACTGAGTGCTGGAATGTTCTGTGTCTCACCCAAACACACCACAAGGCCAGAAAATTAGAAGAAAAAAAAAAAAAAATCACCCGCTATTGTAGTGAGGGAAAGAAAAGCGACACCTCCTCATGGATGCCATCACGGTCTGATCCTTTAGCTGATTTGGGAGTGGAACAGATGCATCGGAGGATGTGGAACAAACCGTTCTTTTCTTTTAACCTTAAATGTGCTCAGAATGATTAGTACCCAGTAGCTTTGTTCAAGTAATTCAATCATACATGTTTGGCTGCCACAAACAATATACCACCTGTCATTTCAAATGGCCTTATTAATTTGTTATACTTGTATAATGAAATCAGCAGTCATTGATAAAGGTGTCAGGTCAGCCAGGAAATGAAGGGCTGCAACAACCAATTATTTTCATTTCTGAATGGTGGGTTGATTATTTTCTAACAATACTCAGTGGTTTAGTACTGAAAATAGCTTTAAAAAAAAAAGGACTATGGCAAATAACATTATAATCAAATAATTGGCTTTGCCTAATCAAAAGTGAGAAGCAGAAAATTGCCACATTAGACGAGGCAAAAGCGCTGAATGTTTAGCATGTTTTGGTAGAAGAAACGCTCTATTGATGGCAATGTCATGCAGTCATGTGGTGAGACCATCACTTTGGTCCAGATCAAGCTGCAATCTCAAAGGGCAAAAAATGATGTGCTGAAATCTTCAGTTTCTTAAATAGTGACTTGATGATGATGCTTGCTGCAAAAGATGAGCAAACCCTGTAAACTTCCATGTTAAAACTAAAAAGTAGCTCGATTTAAAAAAAGAGAACATTTTCGTCTCTTTAAGATCATTTTCACCTTCTTAATAACTGTATAGGTGTGAATTAATCTCATAAAACAACTGTTTCTTTATCAGAGCTTAAAGTTTGTATTATTGGGGCTTGTAGCTAGTTAGAGCTACAACCTTTCTAACGAGCGTTTGTGCAGCACAAAGACCTTTAGCCTCGGTATTCACACTGTCCAGCATGGATACATGAAGAATATGAAGCTCCACTCTTTCAGGCTTTGCAAAAATATTATGTCCCAGCATTACTAGTTAGCTACCATTTTTACTAAGCTAATGTGCTCGTCACAAATAAAACTTTGATCAGCTCAAACTGTAGAACCGGCACCGAGCCCTGCTACATTTACCTACACCCTTTAACCCTTTAACCCCGAAACGTATCCTCGCCAACACGTTTGCACAAGCGCACTTTGCATTATCGTAATTACACAGCGGCTTACCCTATCCTAAATTCAAATGGTTTCTGAAAGCCAACATGTGGCTATTATGGTAATTCCACTCACACTGTTGCCGGAAGCCTGCAAATCCGCTTCTTTGTTCCCCCCACTTCACACACACACGGTGTAGAGAGCAGTTGAGGCATGGAAAAAACGTGTTGGCAATGATACACTCTGTGTTAAAGAGATACAATAATGATTAAAATGCTGTCTGCAAGCATATCAGTCCAGATGTTACCACATTACTTTGTGGTACTTAAGAATTAAAAGAATTGAGACAGGGTGATTCTGGCATTCCTTGTATACTGAGCTCTTCCAAGGGAAAGACTAGAGATGACACTATTAATTTGTTTTTTAATTGCATGAGTGCCCACATTACTCATCAAAATCTGATTGTTGAATTAAAATAATGAATGCATTTAAAGCAGGAACTTTACACCTAGCCATTAAAGGTTTGGTAAAGTAGTGCTAGCTAGCTAGTACTGCTGGGACCTAATAATTTCAGAAGCCTGAAAGAGCGGGGCTTCATATTCTTCATGTATCCATGTTGGCAGAGCATGAATACTGAGGCTAAATGATGTTGTGCTGCACAAACACTTGTTAGATAGGTCTCCTTAGCAGTGCAAAGCTATCAGCGCAAACAGCAATTTAGATAAAAGCAGGCAGCCAGCCTGTATCTCCAACCAGTCATAGAGCTCCTTACATTGCACTGTGTGGCTGATTTGGAACGGTTTTTCTCCAAGGAGCAAAAGAGTTGGGGACACGCTAAATGGCATAGCTAATCTGATAATTAACCTTTTAGCTAATAAACCATAACTAAATCTGTAGTTAATCCTAAAGCTAATATGAAGCAAACAGGAAAAGGAAATGGAGGCGTGGAAACACCGTTTTAAATGTCAGAATTAAATCTGTATTCCTGATTCGATTCTTGAATCCATTTATTTATTTCTCTTTTTAAATTGCAATTTTTAAAAAGATTTTGAATTTTTTTTCTCAATTCAAAAATATTTGTTTGAAATTAGGTTTTTATTGAAAGTTTAAAGCTTTTTTCTGTAAATCCGTTTTTTTTTTTTTTCCATTTGACATATTTATTAAGGGATTAATAGTTCATTTCGAACGACCTGGGAGAAAAGTCATGCGGAACACATGCTGAACATCAGATTATTTCTCACGGTGGAACACACAAACGTTAGCAGGTGAAACTCTTCATCGTCATCGTTTGGTATGTACATAGAGCCATCATACCTCCGCTTCACCACCGATGGGGTCACCCTCCTTGGACGCTTCATATCGAGCTCGATAAGTTAGTCCAGCTAAGTGGGGCATGACAGAAAAAGTTTGAGAACCACTGCTCTATTAGCACAAACATGTCTGTTAAGACCTTGTGATAATTTGAATGTTAGCAAATATCTTCAGGATGTGTGCACACCTCTTGCTGTGTTGTGGATATTTGTTCAGATGAATAACAGGATAACTCGCCCTGTTTTAACAAAAAGTAGTTTTAACATAACTGCTTCCAGTAAATTTTATTTACATTTCCAGTATTAGTCTTCATCCAGACCTAGATTTCTCTATGCCTGAAAAATAAAATAAATAAAAATGTAATAAAAATAGAATTTTAAAAAATCTGATTGATGCCAGTAAATGAAACCTTAGCTTCCTAGCAATGGTGAAGTGATTGATTAATCAATTACCAAGTCAAAATCAAGACTAATGGTGCATATATGCAGAAGGTGTTTCAGCTCATCTGTCACAGGTGCATCTGACAGACCAGATACTCTGCTGTTTAATTAATCTGTCTGCACAGCTGACCCGTACCCAAAACACAATATTATCAGTTCTAGTTTTTGTGTTTATAATGTGCATAACTAGAGTGTTGAAATCTAAGCACTTTGTCTTGTAGAGACACAGAACACCAGCGCTAACACTGTTAACTTTCAGTTTATGCTAAATTTTGAGACTGAATAAGGCATGTATATATATCTGTTTTTATGGCTTATAGTCACATTTTATAATCAAAGGACCAACCTCTATAGGTTGTGTGAGTAATTGCATGTAAAATGCATGTTGTTGGTCTCAAGCTGTTAGAAAATGTTATACAATTTTAGAAATGGTAGAATGTGTGTATTTGCCCTGAAAAGGAAGTGAATGGATGGATGGATATTTACCATGTAAGAAAGATATCTATGAAAAATCCTATTAATGTTACACAACAATGTTCACAACATGGAAACTATCTTCCACTCATGCTGTTGCAGGATGTGTCTTTTTGTCTGCTCCAACTTCCCCTTTCAAAATAAAAGCAACAGACTTCACAAAACCTAAACATTAATAGAACAAACTACAAAGTGTGTTGTGAACTCTGATACTGAAAGGTTAATAGTCGTAGAGGTTTGAAGACCCAACATGAAGTAAAATTAAATAGTTTTGGTCTTATTAGCACACGGCTCATGTAGAGCCAAGGCTGGTTATAATTTTGTTTCAGGTTGTAGACGGTAATGATCAACATTACCAAGCTTTCACGGAGATTTCCTGCCTTTTTAAGTGAGATTGTAAGCTAGCAAAACTGCTAGCACAGCAGGCCTGTCTAGCCTAATGTGGTTAGGGTTAGCATTCTCTGGTTGAGTTCATATGAATTGTAAGGGTAACTATACATTAATGATGTTTTATTTCATTGATTCATTATTATAATATTTAGCAAATATGTGGTAACATGTTTTTTCTACTCTTAGGTTTTCTGTTGCAGAAAATATCACTATGGAATATAATAAAAATGTGTAGTTTTGCAGGGAATAAAAAAAAAAAAAAGATCCCCGATTCCTAGTTACACAGAAACTAAAGTCATGTCCATGTAATAAGCCACAGCATTAAACATAATATATACACTGTTACCTTCAAATAAAGAAGAATGCTGGCGAAATAAGGTAAGCTTAATTTGAGTATTATAATATAGTAAAAATGTCATAATATGTTAATTCAAGGAACCAGTATTACCTTGAGGTTAGTACCATAAATTCATGTATAAAAATTCCAATGCACAGATATTACAATTTTATCATTTTTGTTATCAATATTTTACTATACTATTAGTAACTGATTTTGCCTCATAGGCTTATATTTGTTTCCACATAATTACCACCAATTTCTGGCCCAATTACATAAATTTCAGTGTAATACAAGACAATTGCTTGAATATTACTTTGGTAATTAAGTGTTAATAACTTGCCATTTCTGTATTTTTAACTATTTCATCTCTTATTAACCCACCATTACCACATTACTGCAGAGAGCTAATAGAAAATGCTACCTAAATTGGTTTCAGCTGCCAAGGTAACCATAACCATCTAACTTTGGAGACAGCCACCTTTCCTCTAATTCTATATTTCTGGATCTGAATGACATAATATAAACTAAGATGGTAAACATGAACTCATTGTAAAAAGTCACTAAGCAATCTATTTTTACAGGTGAGCAAGCCTTTCAGCTAAACGATTATAGTGGTTGTCTATAACTATATATACAGTTAATGAAATATAGGAGCTATTCCACTTAAAAAGAAATGGTACAGTCTGGATTAGGAAGCAAAGATCATGCAGGGTGGAGGTACCACAAACATACACATTCCAGCAAGGGGCTTCGACGCTCATGTAGGGCCACTTTGCTGTTTACTTACACACAAAAGCTATTTGGTTATGTTAGGACAAGCTCATGTTTCTTTCTTTTATTTTTTTTACATTTTTTTTTTAATTGCATAGCATTTTCTAAGGGCTTCCTTCCCTGTGACTGTAATACCACTATTAAAAACAGCTTATATGCATGTCTTATCCAATCTTCTCCATTCTCAAAATGAAGCTGCATGTTAACAGCACCAGTTCTCGTGCGCTGTGTCTCTACAAGACAAAGTGCTTAGATTTCAACACACAATCGCTCTAGTTATGAACGTAATAAACACAAAAACCAGGACTAATAATATTGTGTTTTGGGTTAGCTGCGCAGAGCCTGTGCAGACAGATTAATTAAATAGGAGCGTATCTGGTCTGTCAGATGCACCTGTGACAGATGAGCTGAAACACTTTCTGTGTATATGCACCATTAGTCTTGATTTTGACTTGGTAATTGATTAATCAATCATTTCACCATTGCTAGGAAGCTAAGATTTGATTTACTGACATCAATCAGACTTTTTCTTTTTTTTGGAGATAGAGAAATCCAAGTCTAACATGAATGTTAATACTTTAAATTAAAAAAAAGGAACTGGAAACAGTTATAGGGCAAATACTGTTTGTTAAAACAATGAGAGGTATCCTATTATTCATCTGAATAAATATCCAGAGCACAGTAAGAGGTGTGCAAACATCCTGAAGACATTTGCTGACATGCAAATTGTTGCAAAAAGACATGCTTGTGCAAATAGAGTAATACTCAAATCATGTGTGCATAAGTCATACCTGGGATCACTTGCCACAAACAAAATGACAACAGTGAGAGCAAGACCTGAGCCCAGGTGCAGTTTGGGACTTAGCGTGACATACATCCTCATTGGAGTTCACTGGTTGGGAAGGGTTTAGTACCTCTGTAAAAATTGCTGTGTTAACAAAACTATGAAGCACATGAACACAACACTATTTCCAAATCAGCCTCAGTTAAGCCACAAAATGTGTAAAAGTACAAACCCCAGTGTCCTCTGCAAGAAGTCGAGAAAGACGAGTAGAGATGCTGAGACAAACTGGAGGTCTTTATTAATGAACGTGTTACTGGATGTATTACTCACCACTTCATTTTCCTACTATGAAGTACCAGGTAAAGATGTCTGCTGCTGACAAAGAACCTCACATTAATCACATTATTCATGTTTTTCACACTAATTTTGGTGAATGAATGAGAAGGCAGCACAACAGGAAAAAAAAAATGAAAGGTAGAACTTCAAAGATATCTGTGTAAAGAATATGATTAGGGAGCTTTATGTCACCTGCTGACAGCCTTTATGTGGCAAACTTGCAGCTTGAAAAAAAAAAACTGTGAGACTGAAATAGACATTTCAGTTGTCATTTAAAGGAACATCAGCGTCTGTTTTATTTTTGCGCATACTCCCCGAATAGCCAGTTTCTCTGATCTCTTGCCTTTTTATAGTTTATACACCAGATTCTCTCAGACACGTGTTTTTTTTTCTCGAGAGCGTACAGTCTGCGTAACAGGAAGAAGAAAAAAATGATTAGACCTGCAAATCTCGACCTTCGAACCTCCAGAGCCATCTTAGAGAGACAGACACAGTCAGAACTACAAGCACACATACAGTACCTGATACTGGCTGACAGAACGTTGTAGCGGCAAGAAAAAGTACTCCTCATTACCCAGTGAAAGGCTAATCCAGTAACTGGAGTTCTTTCAGTGGTTGACAGATTCACTTACTGCAATATGTGACAATTACACAGATGATTTACAGCAACAACAACAACAACCTCTCCAGCCTCCAAATGCCTGGTTGTATTCTGGTAATATTATTATATAAAACCAGGGCTGCCCAGTTCTTGCCATTTTTCACTTAAATTGCTGTCCTGCAGCAAATATGTCATTATTTATGAAGGAAATTCTGAGGTTCTGGCTGGACTCTGTATGTAAGTAGTTAATATGAATTTTTGTATGTAGATGGCAACAATGCAATTTGCACCAAAGTTGCTTTGAAGACAAAGCAACAAGGAAACTGAAGACAACTGAAACAGCAGCATGGGAAGCTTTTGTGCAGGTTGTCCAGAATTTTCTTGGCAAACACAGTGAATTATGCTGAGCTTGGGGATAACATGCTGCAATGAGCTAGAGTAGAAAAGCGCTATATAAGAACCAGTCCACCATGGCCCGGGCCTATCTGTGTGGAGTTTGCATGTTCTCCCTGTGTTTGCGTGTTTTCTTTTTTTCCCCGGGTACTCCAGTTTCCTCCCACAGTCCAAAAACATGCAGTTACTGGGGTTAGGTTAATTGGTGATTCTAAATTGCCCATAGGTGTGAATGTGACTGTGAATGGTTGTCTATCTCTCTGTGTTAGCCCTGCGACAGGCTGGCGACCTGTACAGGGTGTACCCCGCCTCTCGCCCTGTGACAGCTGGGATAGGCTCCCGCCCCCCCCCCCCCCCCCCCCCCCCAATGACGCTGAACAGGATAAGCGGGGGAGAATGGATGAATGGATACTGAGAGCTGGTCTGAAATTCCCAGTAGCAAACAAAAAATTGTCATGTAGTGCTGTGTAGCAGGCAGAATGGAGGACTTAAGAGACAGAATTTGAACTGAAAAGGCAGATTTAATGCTGAAGACTTTTCCAAAATAGTAAAATAATGCAATATTGGATAAAAGATAAATGAAAGGCTAAAAAAAATCACAAACAGTATAATAGAATAAAACTATGAATTACATACAATAAAAAAAGAATACAAGTAAAATAAATAATTTGTAGAAAGTAAATGTAATCAGTATTTTAAATGCTGTGCTTTTTCTGAGTACCACCTACAGCACTAGTAGTAAAAGTCAGCCAAGTGTCTGATATTATAATGCTGAAGCTGCAGTTCTCCTGTAGGCCACCAGAGGCTCCCTGGAGTTTCTGCAGCAGCCCTGAGGAGGGGCGCGGCTCTCTGCACCGATTCAGGTCAATGAGTTCCTTGTGGTGAGTAGAACAGTCAGGCTTGGTGCCAGAGATGCGCGTGCGCACACGCACACGCACACACACACACACATACACACACACTGAGTAAAAAAACAAAAAAACCCCAAAAAACACAACAATGGGACAACACACTGAATAGCCTTATTATTAGCCACTGTAATATTTTCAGAACCTTGTAGTTATTTGGGATAGAGTGTGTGGTAGTTCAGAAGTGGGACTGGATGAAACCCACGAATTTACACATGTACTACTGCATGAGAACAGGACATACAGGAACGTCAGCTGTGGCCTACTGTAAATATCTGCATGCATGTTTGTTAAGTGTTGAAAATGTCAGCTGTAACTGATGCTGCTTTACCTCATAAGACCCGAACACAAGCAGACAAGTGTGATGTTCCAGTATGTGCGTGCATGTACACCCCAGGTATGTGTGCGCGTTTTAGACTCGGGGGGGGGGGGGGGGTAGTTTTGATGTACTGCTGTGATTCTTTTACATGTATAAAGTGCAGGGTGGAGATCCAGGAGCTGTGAAGTGAGCCAAGCTGGCTAGCGCTGCTACAGTACTGCTGCGACTGCAACACACACACACACACACACACACACACACACACACACACACACACACACACACACACACACACACACACAGCGAATGAGGGAAACGAGGTCGACTTGGCAATCTGTCAAATTTCTCCCTCTCTCCTCCGCTCGCTCTCGCCAAATGCTGCGTAGAATAGTACGCTACACACACACACACACACACACACACACACACACGCACACACACACGCACACACATGGAGGGGCCCTGCTCTACTGCACCATTTAGAGGGTTTCCAGCATACAGTGCATACTTTGCACACACTGTACCCCCCCCCCCCCCCCCCCCCCCCAAAAAAAAAGCACTGAATAAAAGGGCACATATTAATCATGCTGAATGGATTCACTTCCTGAAATGTCCTTGGAATTTTAGAAGCTAATTTCAACACAGTGGTGGATTTCTGTCCCGATATCTTCTTGTATAAGCCAAAGCTATAGTATGGATAAGTGCATTTTCCCCTCAACAGTCACATCTTGAGCTAATGCCAATTTGTAGACAATTTGTAAACTGTTAACATTCAATGGCAGAGTATGCTCTAAAGGGATCTTTCATCGTAGCACGGAAGCCTCTGTTTCCCGAAGCAACTCAATTAAGTTTCTGATGTGGCTTTCATTTTTCATGGTACCGCCTCCATCATGACAGCTGTAGTACAAAAAAAGAAAACAATGGTAGAGTGGCTTTGGCAGTGAGAGAATAAAAAAAAGGGAGCTACACTAAATTCTCTCTGCTTGTGGGCTCAGTTATATAAAATCACAGAAGCTGATGTGAGTGGCATTCAGGTATACTCTGTTCTTCACAGCTGTCTTCCTGGACTTCCCCTCCTTCATTCACCTAGAGAAGAATCTTTACACCCTTTTCTCGCTTCCTTTTTTCTATCCCATTCCCACCTTCCTACGTGAGAAAAAATTTGGTTTGGCCGATATAATCCCTTCTGAATCCCTCTGTGGTATTTTAAAAAGGCATTGGCTGTTACACAAGCTAAGCTGCTTAATATTAATACAGCAGTGGTTCCTTGCAGTTTTTTGTGTTTGTCGTCACACGTGCGTGTGTGTGTTGGGGCTATATATAGGCTAACTGGGCTAATAAACAGGGATTAGAGGACAAATTGGTGCTGATCAGAAAAAAAAAGAAGAGGTGTACTTCAGAAGGAAAGGCAAGCGACCAGATTAGACCCCCAGTAGGTGTATGGATTATGGAGGGGCATGGAGGAGTCATCTCACATGAGAGGTGGGAATGACATAGAACAGGTGAGGTAATTTAGGGAAAAGGTTCAGAAAGAGGTGATGCAAGGAGATTAAAAAGGAAAAAAGGTGGTAAGATTCTTTTCTTATGTGGGCAGCTCAATGTAACTTACATGCAGCGCGCTGCTGCCAGTGAGAAACAAGTCGTATGAAGCGTTCAGCGGAGTGATGTCTCTACAGTGAGTGCTGGTTGGCACAAAGTCTATAAATGAAAATAATCTGCAAGTGTGAAGTAGTGAGCTTAGCAGATCTCTCTGCTGGGACTTTTTGAGCTCACATAAATATTTTTTTTTTTTTTTTTTGCAAAGACAAAAGCTGCATTTTGAAGGGATTTTTTTTTCACTCAAAGAATAACCCAATCTGAGTAAACAAAAATCTATTCTATCAATAAATGTGCCGTATTTCAATGTTTTTTTATTATCCATTAAGAAATAATAATAGCTCCTCATGCTCAGTTCTTGGCTTTTCCTCCTGCTCGCTCTCTGCATGCTTGCACACTCTTATAAATATGCCACTAAATCAACACACGCTTATAAATGTGCCACTAAATCAACCAGTCGTGGACTTGGAGAGAGAAACCCAGACTAGCTGTTTGAGCTCCAGCGAGGTTGCAGTCTACTCCCTGGAAGCAGTGTTAAAGTTGGAGCTAAGTCAGGTGTAGTTGCTTCATTTAACCTCACAGACAATATAAAACATGGATGTAGCGTCCAGGTTGGAAAAATTAGGCGAATACTGAAGCGCCCTAAACCTGCATTCTATCTGAAGGCCACCAGATGGCGATAGCTGTGGTTTCAAAAAGACCTATAGATGTCTAAGAGAAAATGCTAATCTTCAAACCAGGACTTCAAAAACTGATGGATGACCTGGTGGTAGCTATGTCCATCTTTTTGTCAGTGCTTCCACTGGATTATAACACGTTAGTGTCTTTAATTTTTGAATTATCTTACCGAAATGCAACTTTTTAGAGCATTTTTTTCTATGTTCTTCAACATGAATTTTCCAAGATTATATTCATGTCTGTCTCATTTGTACTTATTAGTGTCCATACACACAAAATCAATATTTTCCACTTTTAAAAAGCAAAAAAAAAAAAGGTTGGTGGTGGAGTGAAATATTTCAGTGCTCAAACCAGAGACCCAAGTTTGAATGATACACAGATTTTCACATCATTTGTATTATTTTATAATGTTATATATAATATTATTGGTGTGGTTTAAACATTAAAAAAGAACTTGGTTGGGGTTAGGAATTAAAAAGTACTGGGTTGGATTTAGGAAAATATCACAGTTTGGGTTCATATTCTTTTGCAGCTCTGGTTTCTTGGCTACCATTGTGACACATCTCTGCTTTGTCTGGACAACGTACAAGCTGCAGACACAAAATATAGTTTCTATTGAATTACATGAGTTACACATTCAAAAAAAACTGTCATAGCTTGTGTCCATAAACACGAAAAAATATATTTCCATTTCATGACTATTTCACATTTTTCGATGGGGAAAGTGAGGGACTTATAATTCTCTTCTAAAGAAAAGATGACAGAATTAAATGGTGATGGTAAATGGACTGGTTCTTGCATAGCTCTCTTCTACTTGAACGCCCAAAGTACTTTTATACAACATGCCTTATTCACCCATTCACACACACCAAGTACACACACACACTTTCAAACTCAGAGGAATACGTTGGAGAGAAATTTGGGGTTCAGGAGCTTGAACTTATCCAATCCGGTTTGGGAAGACAAAGACTTTTCCAGAACACATTGACCATGCAGAGATGTGTTTGTACACTTTGCAATAAAAGCAGTCATTGGACGGTGAAATGCCATCCACCCATTCTCTTCCACTTATCCTGTTCAGGGTCATGGGGGTGCGGGGCTAGAGCCTATCCCAGCTGTCATAGGGAGGCAGGGTACACCCTGTACAGGTCACCAACCTGTCACAGGGCTAACATAGAGAGATAAACAACCATTCGTACTCATATTCACACCTATGGGCATTAGGTGTGAATATGAGGAGGAAACCTCATATTCACACCTATGAATATGAGGAAACCCACGCAGACACAGGGAGAACATGCAAACTCCAGACAGAAAGGCCCCGGCCAAGGTGGAATCGAATCTAGGACCTTCTTGCTGTGAAGCAGAAGTGCTAAGCACCACACCACTGTGCTTGCCCACAGTGAAATGCCACTGTTCATATTATAGTGTTCTCTTTACTTTTGTAGTGAAACAAGGTTTTTGGCAGAAAGGGTTCCAAAAATGGAACATCTTTTTGGAGCTCTTACATAACGCAACAGATTTGGAATGAATGCATCTGTTGAATTTAGAGCTTGACAGTGATATGTGTACCTCCTTGAGAGCGTTCTTGACTTGGTCAGATCCTGTGAAGTGCTTTTTCTTAACTGTGGAAATAAATGAGATCATCTACTTTATTTGGTATTGCTGAGCTGGTCAGTGCATTCATTCAGTTTAAGAATGAACCAGATTGTAGATTTGGCCTCTCCTAAAGTTTTGTCTCTCTCTGGGATAGCTTTATTTTGTTTTTTCAGCCTAATAATGGCCTTGCATGAATATCTCTTTGGACCTGATGTTGAAAATTTCAGGGAACAGCTAGCAACTGCAAGTTCAACACTTAGAATCAACTCCAGATCTTTTATCTGCTGAATCTGTCATGGAATAACAGGGAACAGGCTTTCACCTGGCCATGAAAGTACTTGTCAGTTAAGTCTGTAATTACAGTTGAACCTCTGAAAGTGGGGGACTATTTATAAAAATGACTGTAATTCTGACACACTTCATGCAATAATTTTTTTAATCTCTTGAACTGAAGCTGAAAGTCTGCACTTCAACCACATCTTGACTGTTTTAAAATCCACTGCAGTGGTGTACAGAGTCAAAATGTATGGAAGTATGAAGTGTACTGGTTGTTTCATTGGGGCTATTGGGTAGAGCCTTTAAATATTGCAGCTTGTAAAGCTTTAGGCATTTGTAACTAATTAATTTTTTGTTTGGTAACTTGTTAATTTATGTGGCAATACGTCATTTTTTTTTCTTAAACTGCTCATCTGTTTTGCTTATATTAACCCATCATATATATATATATGAGTCATGCATTAATTGAGACAAGCAAGAACGTTAAGTGCAGCCGCTTAATATGAGCCCTTCTGCACATCAGACCGGAAAAATCTCATATAGAGCATGTTATTTAATCTGGTTAGCCTACACACAGTTGCTGTGCATCTGCAAGCCGCTTTGCAACAAACTTCTACTCCAATTCCATGCTATTAAACTTTTATCAAATATGCCTCCTTTATTCTGTGGTGCTATCCTTCCAAAATAAAACAGTGCAGACTAATATAAATTACTGCAGATGGAAATATCAATCTTCTGTTCTCTATAATGGTCCTGACTGAACAAAATGCAGTGGAGTGAAAGGTCATAACAAGAGAATATGTA
The DNA here is from genome assembly GCF_007364275.1 of Archocentrus centrarchus. Lineage (NCBI taxonomy): Eukaryota > Metazoa > Chordata > Actinopteri > Cichliformes > Cichlidae > Archocentrus > Archocentrus centrarchus. Next base: position 16,827,932 of record NC_044368.1, read on the forward strand.
TAAGGAAGCAGTTTGAACAGCTCAGAATTCTGCTCAGTGTCATAGCACTACCTGAAAAAGGAATTCAGGAATCTAAGCACAAAGGGAAATATAGACTGAGTTAGGATGTTGAAACAGGAATGCAAAAACAGTTAATATAAATAAAAGCTCATTCTGGGAAGAAGAAAAGCAGATAAATACAGAAAGACAGTCAGGCCCCATCCAAGACAACACAGATAATGTTACTGCTTCTGGGCTGTACATTAATCAGGTACTTTTTGATGTGTTTGCTAAAAGCAGAAGCTAAAAAACTTATATTTCTTACTTTCAGAATACCTATTGAGTTTACAGCCCCGCACGACTGAGCTCAACTTACAGTATTTGACCGCGTGCCGTTTGAGTGATGGCTGCAGGATCTACAATGAGAACGCCCTGCTTGCTCTGCCTCGTTTTATCGCAGACACACAAAATACAGCACCGCAAAGAGGAGGAGACGTGGAAGCTCGTCGGCTGTCCTCCAGCGACCTTTTCGTTGCTGACATTTTATTGTTTCGCTTCTGGGTTCAGTACGCCAGAAAAAAAAAAAAGTATCTATGTGTGTGTGATAGGGCTCAAGTGTGTAGTTGCTTGTGTGTACTGACTGGTGCACTTCAGCCCTGCACCCTGACATGGTAATAGCAGGGTTTCCAGCTTTCTTCAGCTTTCTTACACACACACACACACACACACACACACACACACACACACACACACACACACACACACACACACACACACACACACACACACACAAAGATTGTTTAGGAAAATTTGATTGAAGTCAATATTCAGTTTATATTTTCACAGCCATAAATTACATGGATTTAATGCTTACCGCAGACTTTTATTCTTGGCAGTGTGGAGCAACAGTGCCTCTAAAACAACATTTAAAGCCTTATAAGAGGCACTGGAGCACTTACGAACCAAAGTATTTTAGAAGAATTAGCAGTTCTATAAAGAGCTCCTGTTATATGATGCAAAGATTTATATTGATACTGTAAAGGAATAAAAAACTGTGATTCAGTGAGGCTGTATTTAGAAACAGAAGCACTTATGTACCAACATCTGCGTGCTAACACACTCATCAAAAGCAGTAGGATTCAATGTATTTGCACTTAGCACTTCTCTAGTCTGACCATTCTATAAGTCACATTTTTAACCACACACCCATAGAACCATATAGTCATACGGCCCTTTATCTACCTCACATCCACGGCCAATCACCAATTAACCTAACATGGATGTCTTTAGGAAGAAGGTACTGGAGGCCTCAGCCAGGATTTGAACCAGGAACCTTCTTGCTGTGAGGAGATATTAGAGTGATTTATTCTCTAGGATCATCTGTCAATAAAATCAAACAACGATGAATCAACATGCTGAGATAATTTACCCCTGTGTCCTAGACATGCTGTTCTTATCTCAAAGGAGTATGTTGCTGCTGTGTGTATAGTCAGACACAGTGGTTTTATTCACTTCTACAGTAGTTCAAACCATGACCTTTTCCTAAATCCTGTTGATGCCAAAACCTACATACAGATGGACTTTGGATGTGAATCCCTTTTTTTTTTTTATGTGAGATTCCATGCTTTGTGCACTCACCATTCACCCCGACCACCTTCCTCTGACTGTGAAAGAAAAACAGTCTCTGAAAGTGAACCAGATTATCATCACACTGCCACAACAATGTAGTCATGTGAAAATTAAAGTTTTCACAGGCCTCTGTGCAGTCCTGTGAAAAACTAAGCACACAGTTACTGCTTCCATAGGAATTAAGAGGGTAAATCACAGCCAGGTGCTGATAATGATATGCACTTGATTAGCTGATCATTAGGAAATGTGAGCATCTCTCTAAAAGCACAAATTTTTGCAGTTTGCTGGTCTGAAGCATTCAGGAGTGTGTTAATTAAAGGATGAAAGACATCAGTGACAATGATCTCAGAGAAGCAATTGCTGATACCCATCAATCTGGGAAGGGTCATAAAGCCATTTCCAAATGATTTAAAGTCCATCGTTTTACAGTGAGAAAGATTATTCACAAGTGGAAAACACTAAAGACTGTTGCCAATCTTCCCAGGAGTGGAGGTCACAGTAAATTTACCCCAAGGTCATTCCACGTAGTGCTCAAAGAAATTGCAAAACAAAAACAAAAAGAAAACAGCCAAGAGCTACAGCTTAGACTCTACAGGCCTCAGTTAGCATGTTAAAAGTTAAAGTTTATGATAGTGCAATTAAAAAAAGGCTGACCTAGTATGTCAATATGACTTGTTTCAAAGAGTTGGCAGGAGAAAGCCTCTTCTCACTAAAACGATGATGGCAACATGACTTAGATTTGCAAAGTTGCATCTGAACAAACCAAAACACTTCTAGAACAATGTCCTTTGGACAGATGAGACTGTAGTGGAGATGTTTAGTCATATTGCACAGCACCATGTTTGGAGAAAACCCAACACGGCATATCAGCACAAACACCTCACACTAACTGTGAAGCACGGCGGTGGAGGGGTGATGATTTGGGCTTGTTTGGCAGCCACAGGGCCTGAGCACCTTGCAGTCGATCACAAACTCCTCTGTATACTAAAGTATTTTACAATGAAATGTGAGACCAGCTATTCGACAGCTAAAGCTTGGTCCAAATTATGTCATGCAACAGTACAATGATCCTCTGCACAGCAGCAAATCTACAACAGAATGGCTGAAAAAGTAAAGAATCAAGGTGTTGTAATGAACCAAAGTCCACATCTCAGCCTGAATGAAATGCTGTGGTGGGACCTTAAGAGAGCACTGCATAAATGAATGCCCGCAAACCTCAATGAGCTGAAGCAACCTCGTAAAGAAGAGTGGGCCAGAATTCCTCCACAATGATGTGAAAGACTGATAAAGTCATACAGAAAACTAATATTTCAAATTATGGCTGCTAAATGTGGTTCTTTGGGCTACTGCATCAAGGGGTATTTTTTTCATAGGACTCTATAGAGTCCTGCTAAGATTTTCTTTTTGACTGTAAATGACAACTTTGTTCTACAGAAACTTAATTTGTAGGAAACATGGCTGGATATTTAAGTCTGGACCAAAAAAGCACACAAACCACCCTGATTAAAAAAAAAAAATGCAGTTCTTCAGTTCCTTCAATCTGGTTAGTTTGCAACACTTTCATAAGGTTAGTAGATTAAGATTAGTCACTTATGGACTTATGTATATTTGCTCTGTATGTAACGTAAGTATTTAAACTCATTTAATAGACGTTAAATTCAACTCATTGTGCACACAACGAAATGATCATTCCAGATCACTCATCCAGAGACGAGCATCTGCGGTTATGCAGCCAGAGACCAGCGCTACCGTTAGGCAATGTGGTTTAAGTGTCTTGCCCAAGAACACTACTACTACTAATAGCCAATTAGCTTACTTTTTATTTGTCTTTACTCATTTTTTTTGTTATTAGTTACTCTATTCTTAGATTAAAACAATCAACTAAATTGTTAATAAAAAGTTAAAACAGTAAACGATGTAAAACAAATGGAGCTTAGTTCCAGTCAGCAGTAGTAAAAGACAGGCTTGAGGCACATTTGCCGACTGAAACTACAGGAAAACTCGAGAGCATTCAATCCGCACGTTGGCCACAAACTCCAAAGCAGCCACTGCTTTTTCTCCTGAGTTTTAGTGCAATGTGGCTCCCTGTAATTTACCTTCTGTCAGAGCACGTAGGGCCGTTCGCCCAGCATTCCTCTGCTTGCCCACCACAACACATGAAAGCTTCGGCCACAGCTGCTTTACATGGGGGGAAATGAGTCCCAGATGGCAAAGTGTTTTGTGTGTATGTGTGTGTGTCTGTGTTTCTTGCCACATAAGAGAGCGCTTTTACTGTACAAGTGGCCTGAGTCACATCCCCAGGGTAATGTGGGGAAGACTATTGCAGGATGGTGGGGAACATGTGGGTGTAGCCTACTGTATGTGAAAGCATGTTTGCTATCCGCAGTGCAGCTGGTATGCCCTGGACTTGTGTGCCTTCATGCTTGCACATGGACAGGAGTTCAGCCCAGTCCGCCCAGAGACCGAATTTATTTTATTTTTTGCAATTCACAAATAACCAGTGCTACTCTACACATGTGCTGCATCATGCCAGCTCAATACTGCTCAAAGGCTATTGATTATGCAGCTACAATCAGCATCCATCCTGTTGTTCAATTATGCATGTCATACCATAGAGGATATCCTTTGGAAAGATGGGATAATCCTGATGGCGGAAGACTGACAGAAGACCCACCATTAAGCTGCTTCTGTTTGCCATTCAAGCATGCATCATTATATCCAAGGGTACCTCTAACAAACGCTGTAGCTGCATGTAATATAAAATCTTCTGAAATCAGTAGCATTTATTGGATGAATGCATCTACCAAGCGCTAAAAATGACCGCAGTCTATTGCAATAAACTGTAAACAGTGTCACAGTGAGCAGACAGTTGCTTTGAGAGAGAAATGAGGAGCCAAGGGTTAACAATGTTTTTCCTCGTCTTTACAGAATGTTTCATGCGTGGGTGAATGTGACCGTGCATGTGGTGTGTATGCCGCTCCACGTGTCGCATGTTTGCCTGCAGACTATAGGAGGAAGCATGTTTACACTCAGTAGCGTTCCTTCATTATGCTGTTCTAATGGGTGTTCATCTCTATGTGTACGCGTAGTGCGCTTGAAGAATATGAATCTGGAAAATAGGCCTACTTTTGCTGAGCTTTATTTTACAGTACACTGATAGGACCTACAGTTCAGTTCTGTATGTGTTGCAAAATCCATCCCAAGAAAATCTAATGAGCATCTAATAGGGGGAAATAAATATTCAGTTTCTTGGATATTGACATGATATGTCTTAACTCCACTGTGAAATTGGAGTAAATTTAACTACTGGACACTGAATTGCCCAAAAACTAGCTGAGTGAAAACTGAGCTGCTTTATTGTAAGTTCAGTAACTTGAATGGGCTGACGTGATGCCTAATAGACAGTTCGTGTACTGACCTGACACTCACAACCACCAAGACCCTTGATTATGATCATTTTTAGTATGTATATACTGGAAACAGGTAATGCATTAAAAATGAGTACTTTCTGCACAGTTATCAGCTATTATGAAGGGGAAAATTATCTATATGGTCATTAAATGGATTTTGGTGGGACGGTTTGGGTCATCTTTTCCCCATTTTCCTCATTTTTCCAGAGTCTAAAAATGTAATCTAAAAATAACCCAATTTTAGTAGTTTCAGCAGTCTTTGCTGTAATTTGACCTTTCTTAAATGGAATAACATCTTTTCTACGACCAGTGGATATGTCTTCCTACATGGTTGATTAAGAAATAAGACGCTGCATCAGGGTTAAATAACCTGTTCCCGATGGAAGCATATTAATCACTGCACTAATGTATCCAATGAAAGGCTCTTACCCGTTTGCTTAATCCAGGTGGTGACTTTTTTTTGCCCATGCAGTGAATAAGTGTGAATGATTCTCATGGATCTAACACTGGTATCTTGGGCCAGTGTTCAAGTCTTTCACATGAGCTCTTGACACAGATTGTTGCTCAGAGACATCTGGTGGTGTTGAGCAAGAAGGTGAAAGTTCAAGTCTTGAAACCCAGTGTCTGGGTAGTTGTTTCTTTTCTGAATGAACACGATGAAAAATGCAACTTTCTTTCGGCTGATGAGACATCGCCCTGTGACAGCACTGGTGCAGCATGTGTGATTTTTAGGACACTTGAGCCTAACATTAACTGTCATAATGTTAGTTTATAACCAGCTGCTGTTGTTTAGCCAGCTTGTTGTCAGCTATCCAGAAATAAATAATTGTGAACATATCTTGAATAAATAAGCATTTTTTATGCACATTTTAGTATGTTAGATGTTTGAGCCCCGACTTCAGGAGATGAAGCTTGAGGTGAAGAGGAAGAAGATGAGCTAGAAACGAGGGATAAGAGAGCGAGAAGAAGAAAGATATGAGATTATGAAAATTCATATGTACAAATGTTAAATGGTCATATATAGTTTGAAAGAGCTATTTGTGAACTCTAAATTAAAAAACTTATAAGGTGTACCACGGCTGCTCTCTAGTCACATACATAAAACGCGGTTAGGCAGAACGGCGATGTCCATCTTTGCCACTCTATTCAAGATGGCGGAGCGACATGGCGGCTTCTACAAACCGGCGCCCAATCCTATGTTTTTTTAATGGTTTAAAAAAGACTTACTGTATCTTTAAGTCTTTTTTATTTATGAGTCAGACGGCTACTTTGTGAGAAGAACTCTAGTGTTTTACACTAGGGTGTAAAATTACCTACCATTTGCATTTTTTATTGAGTTGACTGAACTTTAATTGACCCCAGGGGTGCAACACACATGTTGACCTTCAAGCAGGCGAAAATGAAAAACTGTGACCATCTTTAAACAACAAAAATGAAAAAAAAAAAAAAATCAGCAATTTCTTAAAAAAAAGTAATTTCTTCATGCAGCTCATCCTCATCTCTTAAGTACTGAGACAAAACTTTCCCCCCCATTTTTCCCCCTCTGTGACCTGTCAGAAAGAAAGATGCCGCTTGTTCAGTCAGGCACCACGTTAGCGTCTTCTGCGTCTAGACCCAGCCAACAAGCCTTCTTTTCCCCAGTCTGAGAAACATGGTGTGAAAAATAAAGTGCAACTTTATATTGCGCTCACACACAGTGATGTCACCTCACTGCTGGCAGGAAAACAAAAGCTCTTATTTGCATTTTGTTTTAGGCTGACAGCATCTCCCAATAATGTCTGAAAAAAATCTTGGTTTTTTTTTCTCTCCCCTTCTTCCGTTCCTCCCTTTTCTTCTTTCTCAATTACTCTTAACTTTTATCTGCACTTGTTACCCTACAGCACACACTTTCTCGCACACACACACAGTACACAGCCCAGAGAAAGAGGCCTCTGTGCTTTGGAGACAAAAGCGCCTCTTTATCCGGAGAGGGAGCTGAGCTTCCGGTTGAAGCTCACTGTGTCAAAGGGGAGAGGAAGGGCAGACAACGGGCCAAGAATACGATATGTAGTGACATGTATGTGTGTGTGTGAGTGTGTGCATGTGTAAATTTAAACCGCTTAATTTATCTGTGTTTTGATTTTGCATGTGGTGCATGTGAGCTTGAATATGAGTGCCTTACTTTAATCCATTAATGCAATTGTGTCTCTCCACCTTTTTCTCCAGAGCTTTCCATCACTGTGTGTTTGTGTTTGAGTGTGTGTGTGTAAGTAGTCAGGGTGGTCCGTCGTCTGGGCGAGGGCACTGAGTTTGTGTCAGCCTGGTGTGAACCGGTTAACCACCCCCTCTGTGGACACACTAAGACTGATTGGTCGTCAAGGAGTGAGCTCAGTTCTCACCATTTAATGCCCAGATACAAACGCCATCTCTCTCCATCTCTCTTCCTCCCCGACTCATTTAATTATTTCACTTCCTTCCTGGCTGTTTTTCTCTTCTCATGGTCTTACTCTCTTCTTCTCACCTTCTTTTCCTCTTCTTCCTTTCCCATTTGTTTTTTTTTTAAATCTTCTCTATCAAACCCTTTATCCCATCTCCCTCTTTTTCCTCATTCCTGACTTTTTCACTCACAGTTCCCGTACGTTCCTGTAGGAAAGGCTTTTAGTGCTATAAAGAGTAAGAATAATGCTGGACTCAACTCAACAATAGTATGCGGCTCAGCGTGTTTTGCATGTGTGAACAGAGCAGTCGGTTAGTCTTAATGAGATTCGAGGGGTGTGACTGCTTGATGTTTGCGTCTCTCATTTACAGCATCAGCAGAGAAAAAGATCAAAATACAGTAATCCTTTTGATCTGCCTCCTGAAAGAGTTTCATCACAGAAAATGGAGCCCAACACCCACAAAAGAACTTTTAGACCATTTCCCACAACATCATGCACCTTTATGCATGCTGCACTTGCAGGAGCTGGCTCTTTAGCTCCTCTTTCAGCACTGTTTTTAACCTAGAAAAGCTGCTGGGCTTAGCGTGAATGGTTTAATGAAAGCAACAGATTACAGCAGACTGCTGCGACCTGAAGTTTCCACATATTTGAAACCTGCTCTCTTGTGTTGTGTCCCCTCTCCTCTCAGTGATGTGGGATATTCCTGCTGTCACTGTCAGATTCACCTTTGTGAAAATTTCCATGTCCCGACTTTTGTCCAACAATTCTCTCTGAATCAGACCTCTTTAAATTAATTTTCATCTCTCACTCCCCACGGGGAACAATTTTGCTGTATGATGTTGCGTGTTTATATATTTGCAATGTTTATATATTTGCAATAGATCTTAATCTTTTAATGTTAGATACACTAGAATAAGGAGGTAACATGTTTTTACAGGAATGAAATAATATACTGTAAGTAGGTATTTTACAGGAAAGGAGACAAATTTTACTACATGTGACAGTAATAAAAGGTAGTGTGTAATTTCCAGGTACTTTAGAGGAAAACCTTGCCAATTTAACTAAAAGTAGTGAAACATTTACAATATACCACCTAAAACTTTTGGAATGCCACCATCGCACACAGGATGCTCACAGTGTTGCTGCATAGCTGGTGCATTTTGCTCCTTAGGCCTCAGCCATGAAGGGCCAGAGATGGATCCATGTCCCCTTGAAAACCTCCAGTTGGGTAGAAACTGATTGGTGAGTGGTTGCTTGCAGCAGCTAAATGAAGTGTAGAACATTCACAATGCACACCAATATAATGCATTAATAAAAATGTGAAAAGGCAAAGCCACTACATAATATGGCCCCTTAAAGTACAGCATTGTTTGTTTTTCTGCTAAAATACTATAATTTGTCTCCTTTCCTGTAAAATAAATGGAAGTTCTGCTCTTCTTCAAATGACTTAAACACACAAAATGATGTATTAGCACAAGCTTGAAAATTGTTCACTATAGCATAGTGTAATTAATCTTGACCATAATAGTGGAAGTTGTTCCATTTTGCTCCTTACTCATGTCCTCGGGAGGCTGTGACTGTGATGCAAAAACATCTGGATGTTGCCATGATCTGCTGAAAGAACGCGACAGCACATCTTCCAGGGTCAAACTGTCAGCGCGCAGCTCTGCAGTAATGTCCTGCGGTGTCTGACAGAGAACGTTCAGTGGAAATAGCCTAAACTGTGGTGTTTCATCATGCTATTGTGCACTGGCACACAGCACGTTGAGTTTTGTGTCACGCAATCTTAACTCACCGCCCACCCTATTCACCAGGATTGGTTCCTTGTGACTTTGTTCACTTCACCAAAATTACATTTGAGTTGAAGGGTTGCTGTTTGTGCAAGAGGACAGAATTTTAATTCCACTGAAAAAAAAAACAGCAGCAACACTGGAATCAGTTCAGAGGTGCAGAAGAAAATGACCTTGAAGGAGATTTAGATTTTTTTTTTGGCTTTTGGGAGTGGATTCATAAAAAAAAAAAATAAAAAATTTTAATTAAATAATACTGATTGCACCTTTACACATTCAGCACACATACTGTAAATGACATTGACAAAAGTGCACCTTTCAGCTTTAGCTTCTCTGCTCTCCACACGTTGATCACTGTGTCTGGGGTTCACTGTAAATCTGCTGCTGCTGACAGGACCCAACTCTGCACAAAATCAACCCAGTACGCCTAAATCAATGCATTCAATATCACACCCACAGATGTGAGCAGACAAAAGGCAAGAAAATGCTGGTTGTAGTTTTCATAGTGAGATCTGAAAAGAATGAAAAGTTGGATGTCTGCATTTGTCAGCACATGATAAGAATGTGCAGTTTGTTTGCGGTGTCCCGTATATGATGCATTTTCTGTAAGCGTGCATGTAACTATGTATGCATATGTATTTTTAAGGTGGTGTGTGTCTCTATGTGTACCTCATGCATTCATCTGTATTCATGAATACACACACACACACACACACACACACACACACACACACACACACACACACACACACACACACACACACACACACACACACACACCTGTGTTAAATGTCTTGCTCTTTCACACTTACAGGCAGACACGCAATCATATGGCACGCTGACACCTCCCTGCCTTTTCTTTGGTGCTAGTGTAAGCCATTGTAATCCCTGTACTTAACTATTTAAACACATCCTGCACAGATCCTCCCATATAGGCCGTTGTTAGCTTTGTATTCTGGTATCATCAGATGTGGAACAGCCACATATAGATGGGCTTTTCTGAGGGGTATGATAATGCACTGCAATATGTATTCCATGGACACTTAAGAGGTATTCTTATTGCTCTTTTATTTACCTTGCATGGTTTTCGTGCATCCACTCTGTGCTTTACATTTGCTTTCTGTGCCTTAGAGGGATGGATTGAACATATCTTCTGTAGTCTCACCATTTGCACACCCATACTAAGGAGGGGGGGGGTCTTTTCCAAGTGGGCTGGCTCTGATGCACATGGCTGTGAGAAAAAACTTGTGTAGTCAGCGGTTAGTCAGGAGAGGTGGTGCATTAAGGTGAGGCTAATTTGTTTTTGATTGGCATTGATTAAAGTCAGTCCCTGGGGAGCTGTGAACATACACAGGGAGTCACTCATAATACACCTCGAGTGTGTGTTACAAAAGCTGTCTCACCATCTCTGTCTGGTGTTTTCCTCCAAAGAAGTATTTTGTAACTCTGGTAGTTGCTGTTCATGTGTTTTTGGCTTCCAAGTAGTGTGTAAAATGCATTTAAATAGTACAGTGTAAAAATCATATCTGTTTGCATACCTTCCTGAAGCAATTTAAAAACAAGAAAATGACTCCAGAAAATTAGAGTACGCTTCTGCTTTAACCAAATTCATTTTATAGGTGTTACATTAAAGCAAACCCAGAAAATGCTCCCTGCATTCATAGATTGTAAGAAATGATGTAGTCAACCTTGAGTGACAGCCTTTTCAGAGCTGTAATGCTTGAACTGAACTGAATATTTAAAGTGGTCACTTTAACTGCTGACAGCCTGGAGCTGCCACCCAACAACACAAAGAGCAGGTTTTCAACTGAGTGCCATTTGTCTGTTTGTGGCTAACATAATATACTCAGACTGTAACCCAGCAGGATAATCCTAAACCTAAAAATCACCACTGACAGGCTTTCAGACAATATTTTCATAAATCTGACAGGTCTCAATGGAAGTGCAGGGGTGGCACCTACATTTAAGTGGACTATAACAACTGAACACTGACTCAGTGGTGTACAACCTCAGCAGATATATTACAACTCTGGTATTTTTATGGGTTTACAATGACCACTGTTGACTTGAAGTTTTGTAGTTGTGTGAATAAGTGCATGTAAAATCTCTGCTCTTATCTCCACTGTCAGTCAGGGTGCAGGACACCCTGAGGAGAAACGTTCTGTTCTAGTCCATTCAAAACCAATAACTGTCTTCTAGACAGTAAACAACTGAAGACAATAAATCCATTATCTACTACTACTACTACTACTACTACTACTACTACAACTACTAAGTCATCTGTCATTAACACAATTGTCAAAGAAACATCATAGCTAAGGCAGGATATTTCTTATCCTACTTCTCTGGAACATTGAATCTAAGTCTTGTATCAGTCATATGTTTTATATCAGCTGCATTTGAACAAAGCAGTCAGCTCAAAATAATACATGCTTAAAATATTTTTTAAATATGTTTATTCAAATATATATAGATAATAAATGCAAACTCTACATACCAGTTTTGATGTGATAACTCTGGAGAATTGTTTACAGTATGTAAAACTGCTTTATTTCAAGGACAATAGTCTATTTCAGTTTTCTTTCTTTTAAGATTTTACAGTGTAGATTCATGCGGTTTTCTTTCCTCATGCAATTTCTCTGTGCTTGAATTTTTACTATTACCTGAATGTGAATGCACATTAGCCTCCATTCACCACTAATGTGAGCAGCTCAGTACCCTTTAAGATCAGAAGTCTCTGAATCCTTTCATGGATATAAATAATCTATTTCTAATATTTCTGAGTTAGGCCCCACAGGCCTAGACCCATCCAGTGACCCCCTGGGAACTACAGTTCACTATGGAAAATTGTGAAATCCCTCATGGATTGGCGAGTGGTTGCTGGCCGTTGTTGGGCGAAATCAGTTTCCAAGATGTACTTGATGCTACAACAAAAACATCCTTGCAATTGCACATGATTTGCATGGAAGATAGTGACTTGCCTGCAGACTGTCACAAACTGCTTTCCAAGCAGTAGTGAAATGGTGAAAAATGCAATTCAAACCCAATACAGAGACCGTTAACTGTCCAAATAAAAACTGCGCCTTGCTGCTGCAACCATCCATCCATCCATCCATCCATTTTCTTCCGCTTATCCGGGGCCGGGTCGCGGGGGCAGAAGCCTAAGCAGAGAAGCCCAGGCTTCCCTCTCCCCAGCCACCTCCTCCAGCTCATCCGGAGGGACCCCAAGGCGTTCCCAGGCCAGCCGAGATACATAATCTCTCCAGCGTGTCCTGGGTCTACCACGGGGCCTCTTCCCGGTGGGACATGCCCGGAACACCTCACCCAGGAGGCGGCCAGGAGGCATCCTAATCAGATGCCCGAGCCACCTCAACTGGCTCCTTTCGATGTGGAGGAGCAGCGGCTCTACTCTGAGCCCCTCCCGGATGGCCGCACTCCTCACCTTATCTCTAAGGGAAAGGCCAGCCACCCTTCGAAGGAAACTCATTTCTGCCGCTTGTATTCGCGATCTTATTCTTTCGGTCACTACCCAAAGCTCGTGACCATAGGTGAGGGTAGGAACGTAGATCGACCGGTAAATCGAGAGCTTCGCTTTTACGCTAAGCTCCCTCTTCACCACGACGGACCAGTGCAGCGTCCGCATCACTGCAGAAGCAGCCCCGATCCGCCTGTCGATCTCCCGTTCCCTTCTCCCATCACTCGTGAACAAGCCCCCAAGATACTTAAACTCCTCCACTTGAGGCAAGAACTCGTTCCTGAGCCGGAGATGGCACTCCACCCTTTTCCGGCTGAGGACCATGGCCTCAGACTTAGAGGTGCTGATTCTCATGCCAGCCGCTTCACACTCGGCTGCGAACCGTTCCACTGCGAGCTGGAGGCCCCCCCCTGATGAAGCCAACAGAACCGCATCATCTGCAAAAAGCAGAGATGAGACTCTGAGGCCACCAAGGAAGAAGCCTTCCGCCACCTGGCTACGCCTAGAAATTCTGTCCATAAAAATTATGAACAGAATCGGTGACAAAGGGCAGCCCTGACGGAGTCCAACACCCACAGGAAACAAATCCGACTTATTACCGGCTATACGGACCAAGCTCTCACTGTGGTTGTACAAGGACTGAATGGCCCGCAACAATGGGCCAGACACCCCATACTCCCGCAGAACCTCCCAAAGAACACCCCGAGGAACACGGTCGAATGCCTTCTCCAAGTCCACAAAGCACATGTAGACTGGTTGGGCAAACTCCCACGCACACTCGAATATCCTTGAGAGGATAAAGAGCTGGTCCGGCGTTCCACGACCAGGACGAAAACCGCATTGTTCCTCCTGAATCCGAGGTTCGACTAACGGACGCACCCTCCTTTCCAGCACCCTGGCATAGACCTTACCGGGGAGGCTGAGTAGTGTGATACCCCGAAAGTTGGAGCACACCCTCCGGTCTCCCTTCTTAAAGATGGGGACCACCACCCCGGTCTGCCAATCCAATGGCACTGCCCCAGATCTCCACGCGATGTTGCAGAAGAGAGGAGCTGAGCTGTCAACTGATCACCACCTGGTGGTGAGTTGGATCAGGTGGCGGGGGAAGATGCTGGACAGGCCTGGCACACCTAAACGTATTGTGAGGGTGCGCTGGGAACGCCTGGCAGAAGCCCCAGTCCGGGAGATCTTCAACTCCCACCTCCGGCAGAACTTCGACAGCATTCCGAGGGAGGCTGAGGACATTGAGTCCGAATGGACCATGTTCCGCACCTCCATTGTTGAGGCTGCTGCTCAGAGCTGTGGCTGCAAGGTGGTTGGTGCCTGTCGTGGTGGTAACCCCCGAACCAGATGGTGGTCACCGGAGGTGAAGGGAGCCATCAAGCTGAAGAAAGAGTCTTATCGGGCTTGGTTAGCCTGTGGGACTCCGGAGGCAGCTGACAGGTATCGACAGGCCAAGCAGAATGCAGCTCGGGTAGTGGCCAAAGCAAAAACTCGAGTGTGGGAGGAGTTCGGTGAGGCTATGGAAAAAGACTTTCGGACGGCATCGAAGCGATTCTGGCAAACCGTCAGGCGACTCAGGAGGGGAAAGCAGTGCTTCACTCACACTGTTTATAGTGCGGGGGGGGTGCTGCTGACTTCAACTGAGGCTATAGTCGGACGGTGGAAGGAATACTTCGAGGACCTTCTGAATCCCACTGACACGCCTTCTGTAGTGGAAGCAGAGTCTGGGGATGAGGGGGATGACTTGACCATCACTGGGGGTGAGGTCACTGAGGTAGTTAAACAACTCCTTGGTGGCAGAGCCCCTGGGGTGGACGAGATTCGCCCTGAGTTCCTGAAGGCTCTGGATGTTGTAGGACTGTCTTGGCTGCTGCAACCAACAGGTTTCAAAAGGCGCAGCACGTTTTGAAGCTTGTTGGTCACAGCGATAAAGTCCAAGTTTCACTTTTGCAAGTAAATGTTCTCTGTTTCTGGTTTGCGTAACAAGTGTTTCCAGACAAGCGGCTGTGGAAACCTGCTAGCAACCACAAGGAGGTTTATGGTGCAGCACCTTCTTTCTGATGAATTTCATCTCCATCAACCACTCACCAACTGCTTTTTTTCCTTGTGACTGCAGGTTGCAGGGGGTCACCAACTGGTCTGTATGACTGATGCCTTATAGAGCAAGTCCACCACAGTGTAATTATGTCACATAGGTCTTATCCAGTATACAATGTGTTATTCAGTAAAGAAATTGTGAACTATCCTGCCTTCATCTGTGTACCAGTGTACATTTGAAAAGGTTAGAATTATCATAAGTTTGATGTGAGGTTAATTTATCCTGATTAATAAATGCAATCTAAATTGTGACTGTCTTGAAAGTGATAATGATGGAGTAAAAACACATTTAATAAAGTATGAGCTATTCTATTTTGTCTGTGTTCTTGTGGCTCTACCAGGACATTCAGTTAACATTATTTTTGAATGTACATCTTATTTTACACTTTTTTTTTTAGACATTTATGCTTAGTTGTTGTATTTAATATCAACTTTTCTAACTACCACAGAGCTTATAGTCCAAATGATTATAGCTCAAGGAGAATCTTGAGTGGGGAACCCCCCCCGTTGCAAACCTTCCTGAGATTCAACCTAATTTTTTTTCTTTTCAATAGTGGTGTGTGTGTGTGTATATGTGTGCATGCGTGCGTGCATGTGCGTGTGTGTGTGTGTGCGTGCAGGTGCTGAAAGAAAATGAGCTCTCTCCACACCCATTTGATTACATTTGCATTGAACTAGTCAAATGTGGAGTTGGGAGTGAACTGTAGATTTCATCACCCGTTTATCCCATCTTCTTACTCTGTATGTCTGATTGCAGTCTATTGACACATTGTTTTTCTTTCCACATATGTTTACACTATGCATTGCGCGGTGCTGGTATTGCTCCCACTTTACAACACATTGAGGCAAGACGACTAAATGCTGATGCAAACAGATCCCATAGCTTGAGCTATGGAAACACACGGATGAATGAAAGAAGCAACGCTGATGCAACTTTCAAATGACTGTGCTCCCGTGATGTCTCTCACACACACACACACACCCATCCATCCATACCTTCAAATATCCTTGACGGAACAACTCAAGCAGCGGTCCTTTAATGGTAGCTCCTATTGCTCTTGTTAATCTGTTCAACGTGACAACCTCAACAATGCCTTCTCCCCCGTGTGTATGTGCGGTTGTGTGTGCTTAAAATATTGCGGTGAAGTGCAAGGGGGAGCAAATAATGTACACAAGACCCCAGAGACGAGTTGGGGCACCACCAGTGTGTCCCACTCATGCAAACACACATCTATCCTGACAATGCCGACAGTCCATTAACTCCATTTCCCTCAGGACCTTTACCATTAGCAGACCTGCAAACACCTCACGCCACCCTCCCTCTTCTCTTTACCCACTCTTCCTCCTTCCCCCTTTTTTCATTGATCTGCCTTTGCCACTTTGCGGGGTGCCTTTTTTTTTTGTTTGTTTCTTCTCTTGTTTATAAACCAGGAATTGTGGGATCATGTATCAGATCAGGGGATACTCTGCAAGCACTGAATATGATATGACCCAGCTGGGTTGCAAATATGTTAGTTTAACAAAGCAGTACATTTTGATGGGTGCAAAAATTTATGCCTGCAAGGGCCAAGCTAAGGTAGGTTATAACGAGAGAAAAAAGAGCCACAAAGTGGGAAGTGTAGATGATGACATCTAACAGTAATGATCCCCATGGGGAGATTGGGTTACCTCATCTACTAGTCTATAGGATTCAGCATGGATTACAATAAAGCATTAAAGGAATAAAAAGAATATAATCATTGTGAAGAATTGTCAGAGAGAAAAAACAAAACACTATATGCACATTATATCAAAGCGTAAGTTAAAAAAAAAAGAAAAGAGGCTTAATATAAAAAAATACCTGCTCTGAGCATTTCTCCCTTTCTTTTCTTCCTCAATGTTTCAGTTAAAATAAACAAAAATGAAAGGAACACCAAACCAGAGGAAAAAAATTAATTACACCAATTTCATATTACTAACAAGACTTGCTAGTGAAGAGTATACCTGACCTCACGCTAATTGTCGCCACAGGTTCATTAAATGGTTTTACACAGTGCCTTGTGACAGCATGGAGCTTCTTTGTAGATGCAAATAAACAGAATTCATTACAGAAACAATGGGAAAGCAGTAATTAGCCAGATCCACTACCCTAACAAAATGGTGTTAATATATTCAGCTGATGAATTACAAACAGCAAGGGGCTGGGCTAAAAATATAAAAATTCCTGCTTGAGTTCTGCTCTGCATGATAACAACATGTCCAAATTGTACATGTTTCAAAACATAAAACAGAAATGTAAAATAATAATTATTAGGTTTTTTCCCCTCTGATGCCTTTTATTGTCTTCTGTAGCTGAAGAACAGTTTATACATTGACATATTTCTTCTTTTTGTCTGCTTTTCATTTCACATATATTTCCTGATATATTTCTGATTTCCTTTGAGCTGCAATTTACCAGTTTTATTTCTCTCCCCTGCTGGTGCTCATACATAAATTGCAACTCCACCTGCAATAATTTTTCTGATTTATGTCTGGTAAAGGCTGGGAGCTGTCAGCTATTAGCAAAGTAACAGATCATTACTAATTACTGTATGAAATCCATCAGATACATGGAGATATTAATATTCTGCTGGTCTTGAATTTAATTAACAGGCAACATTTTTTTAAAAAGATTGTTGTAATGTAAGTTAAGCACAGGGCTGTCATAAAAATGTGTTAGCTGCACTTTGGTTGAATTGGTAAGTTACATGATAAAACTAGTGAAATTACCTCCTTCAATCATATGTCATTTGTGTCTCTTTGATTCGTGGTTAAAGAAGAAGCATGTGAAACTCTGCATTTGAAAGAATGGATGCACACACAGCTGGTCTCTTCTGAAATTATTATTATTATTATTTATTCAGTAATCTATAAAATATGACCTGGTTAAATCAGATGCTTGTATGAGGTTTTAGAGTGAAGAGTTTGAAAATAGGACTCAGCATTTCCCTCATATGCAATTATATGCAAAGCACGCAATAACGTAAAATGTCTACTGTGCACGAGATTTCTATTTCAGTGCTGCAACAGAAGTGATATTTACATTTCAATAAAAATCAGCAGCACACCAGCACTTTTAGGTTTATAGTCCACACGGACCATATGAGCCCCTGATATAATTTATTATTATGACAATAAATGTGTACTATACAATAACCTGAGATCTTTGTAATCACAAGCACAGGGATGATGGCTCTCATTTCAATTGCTCTACATCAGAGGATATTAGCACCCACACAAGATTATGATGTGAGAGCTACACCCCAGGTCCTATAAAGCAGGGCATCATGCTTATCATGCCTGCACCCCAAGGGGTGACAACATCTGCTTATATTTATGTGTGTGTGTGTATGCTCTTATACTTGTTTTACTCACATTGTGGGGACATAAACCTTGTTATAGAACATTGTGAGGACCTTACTCCCTTTGGGGGATGAAAAGTAATTTCCCCAAAATATAAATCATTACATTTTAGTGCAAACACGATTTATTAATAGATCATTTACAGTTATTTAATTAGTATTTATGGTTAGGTTAAGGATAAGCCCACAGCAGATTAGTGTAAATCAATGTAATGTTCTATGACGTGATGGAAACAGTGGTGTCTGTCAAGAAATGGCAGAAAAAAGGGAGACTTAAAAAATAATGGCAAGCCTTTATTTAGGCTGTGAACAAAGTCCAAAAACCACAGAATCCCATATAGGCTCACACACAGGGAAACATACCAGACACTTTGATAATGGACAACAGCAAGACAGAGCTGTATATACACAGAGGGTTGATTAGACAACAGGAGACAGGTGGGAAACGAGGCACAGCTGAACACAATTCACACTGAGAATAATCAGGAAATCAGGGACGAGAGAAAATAGGAAGTAAATCTAACAGAGGACACGAAAGGAAACAAACCTTCAAAGTAAAACAGAAAATAGCCTAAGGAGACTCAAACAATCTGAATACTAACACTTAAAGTGTCCTGAAGATTGGACACATGAAGACTCATGTTAAACATGAAGACACAGACATGGGAACACTGGAGGACAGAGACAAACACAGAAAGGCAAGATGAAGAGAGAAAAAGATAGGGAAACACTCAGGGAACTTAAACTACTACTACTGCTACTACTAGTACTACTGAACCGAGACATGAATGAAAACACTGGATGCAAAACTAAAACTCATCACTAGAATAACCAACACAAATCAAAGAAGTCTCGGGAAATAAAGCTTACGATAAACAAATAAATAAAGAAACTTAACACCTCAAACATGTGGGAAAACATAGACAAGAGGATACCCAAACTCAAATATATTCACAAAGAATTCAAAACCTGAAGACAACAAAAACCCTAGGACCATGACAGGTGTGTGTGTGTGTGTGTGTGTGTGTGTGTGTGTGTGTGTGTGTGTGTGTGTGTGTGTGTGTGTGTGTGTGTGTGTGTGTGTGTGTGTGTGTGTGTGAGGCAAAAAGGAAAAAAGGCAAAGCATCAAACAGAAAACGTGCAACAATGGGAGAAATGTGCACATAGAAACTAATATTTGTCATGCCAGAGCTGGTGTCAACATCTGCCCGTGTGTGAGTATGTGACACAAACACGAGGCATCTAGAGAAAGCCACATGGTTCCAAGCCTATTAAACTGCTCATTAGAGAGCTACTCACAGATGGTGCTGCTCTTTACACCACAGTGGAAATGGTCATAGAAAGCTTTTCATAGTGCCCTATGGCTATACAGTCACTGCTCCACCCCCTACCACCAATCCTGAAACCTTGTGTAAGATACAGCACAGTTAAGGCTATGCATTCATACAAACAATGTGTGCTTCTGCATGAACACGTGTAATGTTTAGGTAAGGAGATTTTGTTATCTTTGACTTGAGTCTTACTATATTTGGCATATTAATAACATAGTACAGTTCATGCTGAATTCAATTTGTAGAGAACAAATAAGGGGCATGACATCACCCTAGTTAAAGTCTCTTTTTATTGGATTCAAGTTGATTTTGGAACAGTTTTTCCTCCTTACTCTGGCTCCAGCATTCATTTGTGTTCCTTTGAAGCCAGATGTAACTGCTATTAATTTAAATCCCTCTAGCAAAACCCTATTAGCCTACCTAAAACATAAGAAGACAGTGGAAATGCTGTGAGGAATAACACAACACTGAAATAAAATTGTAAAAGCAGTACACACTGATAATTCGGCGAGTCTAGGACAGGCACCCTGTCACATGCCTTCAGCCTCTTTCTGACTTGCACGCCTTTCTGTTAATCTGACTGCATCTGAGCATCATGTCTGAGTAAGCACTCCCAGTCACTGTTCTGTTAAAGTTGCAATGGCAGTATCACTCTGCAAAACTGAATTGCTTGCAGTCACACTAATGGTTCATGTCTTTTTTTCTCTTCATCTCACACAAAGAATACCTTAAACAGCAATAGCATGTGCATACAGTAATACTATCTCACCAACTATGTTTCTAATTTGCAACAGGCATTCTTCTGAGATGCGTTTTTGGTATTTCCAAAGCAGAAGAAAAAATTCTCTCTGTGCCTTTTTGCAAGGGGCAGGGTCAGCTCTCCCACACGCTGAAGCATCTTGCAGCACACATGCACCCACGCAGACATAGACCCCGATTTAGAGTCATTGCTGACATTGTTTGTGAAATAAGCCTTTTGTATGCATGCTAAAAAAATATCATACATAAAGTCTCATCTGTCCAAAGGACATTATTTCATAATTGGCAACTGTGTTGAATGTTTTCCACTTGTGAATAATCTTTCTCAGTGTAAAATGATGGACTTCAAATGGTTTGTTAATGGACTTCTAACCCTAGATTGATAGACCTATTTTGCCTATGCTGATTTGTTAGCACACACCTGGATGTTCCAGACTAGCAAATTGCCAAAACTCGTACTTTTGTAGAAGTGGTCACACTTTCTGATGATCAATTAATCAAGTGTCTTTGATTAGCAGCACCTGGCTGCTACTTTCCCTCTTATTTCCTATGAAAGCAGTGAGAGTACATAAATAAATAAGATCTCTGTAATATGTAACATGTTTTTGTTTGAGGGTGTATTTACCTAATTTTAAAGTCAAGATTACGTTTATCAAAATTTCTCTTTTTACCATGACTGTAACATGCTCTCATGTTACATTAGACTGAAGCTATGAGGAGCATTAACATAAAAGTGACTTAGGTTTGAATGACAGCAATGTTATATTTCTTAAGTCTAAAAAAGGCTATTAATTTATCTTTTCAAATAAATGTTTCTTTGTATTTTATTACACAAACTATTTCGGTTATTTTATGGCCTCTATGTAAATGGAAATAGTAGCTTCACTAAAAAATGTTCACTTTTGTTTGATGATAACACTCAAAATCCTTGACCAATCCTTGAGTTTTTAAACTCTTATGGCAGGTCAACTTACATGTTAATCCTTGTGAGTAGAAATGTGGTGCTGGAATGACTTTGACAGAAGGGAAAAAAGAAAAGAGCTGTCAAGGGTCTCTTCAGAGCAGAGCTTAGAGGAGAAAATGGGACTAAACATCTTAACCTAGATTATTCTAGAGCCAAACAGCTGGCACCCGGTCTGCTGGCAGATTCCACTAGAATGGACATATGCTCTCATTTATGTCAGTGGCTGCTCTGCAGACTTTATGTATTGTTGCAGGGTTTGTACTTTGTTTACATTGTATGTGTTTGTATGATTCTGTGCAGTTAAAAACCCATTCTTACAATGAAGTTTACAGCTTTATTAATATGTAGACATGGAATTTTTTAAAATGCTAGAAGAAATGTAATTGCCATGCCACCTCAGAACTGTAGTGCATCAATAAAATCTCAAAACAAGAGTGACAAACCTAAACAACAAATCCCGACAAATTGTGGGGTGGGGCCAACATGTTTGCGCTGGCAGTTTTAACAAGGTTTATCTAATGGGGACAGATTGTTACTTGTTGATGATGTATTCAAATCGAAGGCTTGTGTTGTCAGGCTTGTTTCATTTCAGCTCAGTGTCTCGAGTTTCTACGGCATGCTGCTACTCTTCTTTTGCTCCACCTCTGCACCTTTGTGCTAAAGTGAAACAGCATGGAAGTGTGTTTCTGCCACAAAAAAATAAAAAAAATAAAAAATCGCCATCCGTAACTCGAAATTTCGAGTTCTTTTCTCAAAATTTTAAGTTAATAAGTTAAAATTTTAAGAAAATAATCCAAAATTTTGAGTTAATAAGTCAGAATTTTGATTTGTGGATCTCAAATTTTCGCATTAATAACTCGAAATTTCAAAAAAACAACTTGAAATTTCGAGTTACAGATGGCAATTTTTTTTTTTTTTTTTAGTGGCGGAAACAAGCTTCCATAAAACAGTCCCACTGTGCAGAGGGGAGAAAGGTGAAGTGAAAATAATGTTACCTGATGGGACATCGAGTCATTGCATTGCTGTAAGTGCAATAAAAGCTTCACAATAAGTGTTATTCCATTAATGTGCTTTGACTGTGATGACAGGACTTAGCTGCTGTCCAATCTGATGCAGATTTTTGATGCTTTCCTTGAGTTGTTCTCTCCTCTGACACACAGGAACAAAACCCTCTCTTTACAATTTAGCCACTAGGGTTTCCTCTCCTTCATCCATGGATCCAGAGAACCTGTGACTGAGTAGGGCGTGCAGACAGAGGGGGGAAGTGGAGGAAAGGGATGGTTGGGACTGGCATGGTTGTGTGTTGGTTCTACACAGAGCCTACACACACCTTTGCAGACCATTATCTACGTAATATAGCTGTTTATTGTCACCAGGGGGCAGTGTCAAAAATATGTGGAAGAATTGGTCCCTGGGCCATGCTTGCTTATGCGTTTGTTGATCCTACAGTCAACTGCAGAAAAGACCAAAATCATATAATGATCTTAAGTGAAACTTAGTGCTGAATGAAAAGTGTCGACTGCCTGTCACTGCAATTGTTTCTAATTTTCCTCCTGTTTTTTTTTTTTTTTTAATCTTTGATATTTTTTGTTCCAGCTTCTGCTATTGCTCTTGTTCAAGCCTAGTTTTCAACATTTGACCGTCATCCCTGTCAGTCGTTGTTGGCTTTTTGGAGGACTGCACGCAAGCGTGTCTGTGTAGAATGCACGCCCATAATGTTTCACTGTAGCCAAATAACTATGCAAACAGTCATGATTTCCACATAAAGGGCGAAGCAGGACAATTTTGCATATTCATAGATTTCAAGCTAAATGAGGCAAAGGTGTGGGGTAATGCCTAAGCCACGTCAGGGCAAATAGAGATTATTTTCTATTATAAAACATTTTAATTACATAATTTTGATGAGGAGAGATTTGTTTTGGGGGATTAATCAATGCCAGGAGGGCGACTTTGCAGAGATGTGTGAGAACCTTCACACTGTAGACTGTAGGGCAGGTTTGTTGAAGTGAGTGGAGGCACCACATGTTTCATGACTGCATTATAGATCCATCTTTTTTTTGGCCTGTCTGTCAGGAATGAAACATTAAGTGTTTTGATGAGACAATGAAGGGCTGATGTACGCTTGTCTGCTCTGTCAGATATGAAATTCCTCTTCTGCTCCAGTTCTCTGCTTGAGAGCTCAGCAGTCTCTCTCTCCCTTGTTTCATTGCCCCATATTTTCCTTCGGAGCCCCACCCTCCCACAACCTGACCCATCTGCTCCTTTTTCTGTGATTGCCTATTTTTTTATCTCCAGTTTTTTCTACATTATTTTTTTCTTCTCTTGCCTTTCTCCAATTTACAGAATTTTCCATTATTTCCCTGCCCCTTTCTCTGTCTCTCCCCTTCTTAATCAATATATCCATCACTCTCTCTTTCCCCACCTGTCTGTCTGTTTTTCTGTCTCCTCCCCGTATCTCTGCCAGTGTGGAAGAAAGGTTTAGAGAGCATTATCAGCCCTCTGTTCCTCTCGTCTGTCTCCAGGGCAAGCAGCTGTGATGGGGCTTAATGCACTATTGATCCCTGTCATCCTTTAGAATATACCTGCTGATGCACAAGTGGCACGCCCACACACAAACACACATCCATAGAAATTACTCTTAATACTATGTGTACCTAAATGGATGTGAATAATCATGTGCATACAGGGTTAGGATATCAAAGCTACATACACACAGAAGACATGCCAAAGCACTTGACTCTCACAAGTGCTCTGACGAGTCACTGCAATAATATCTGGACTGCATTGCTCTTTAAAGTACATTAGCGCACACACACACACACACACACGCACGCGCGCGCGCACACACACACACACAGACACACACACACACACACACACACACACACAGGTCACAAAGCTTCTTGGAGAAAATGAGAAACATCAGATGTGTGAAGACAAGTATTGGCTTCCCTTTACTCTGTACCATTTCATTTATTTCTACTCTCTGTTTATAGTCAGGAGAGAAGTGACAGGCAAAAGCATCAAGCCGTGTAGCAGCGTAGCAACATCAGTGCATTATGGATTTAAGACCAAATTAATGGTGGCATTGATTTGGATTTTATCTACAGTATAATATACTTTTGGTACTTTCTGATGTTTTTTTTCTCCAGATAAAACCAGCTGTTTCACTGAGACTTTATTTTCTATCGACTTACTACGTACAATTCTCTCTGACTTCTTTTTTTTAAATTTGCTAATGCTAACTTTGATTTTATATTTTTCCAGCTTTAAATTTAATTTTGATTTACTTTTATTCCTCCTTTTCCATTCCATGACAGCAAAGACATTGGATAACACTTGTCATAGTGCAGGTTTCCTTATTTAGGAGCTCAGTCACTCTCCTAGCAAGACACAGAGAGCAATGTCACTGTTATGTCTGTACACCGATCAAGTGTAACATTATGACCACCTGCCATTATCCACACAGCCATCATCTAATACTGTTTCCATGAAAGGGTGCACATGGTCTGCAACAATGCTTAGGTCGGTGTTACCTGTCAGAGTGACATCCACATGGATGACAGGACCCAAAATTTCCCAGGAGAACTTTGCCCAAAGCATCACACTGCCTCTGCTGACGTTTTGCGTTCTTACCATAGCGCATCCTGGTGCCAGGTGCTCCTCAGGTAAGCGATGCACATGCACCTGGCCATCCATGTGAAGTACAAGAAAACATTATTCATCATACCAAGGCCACCTTCTTCCATTGGACTGTGGTCCAGTTCTCATGCTTACATGCTCATTGTTGGCACTTTCGGCAGGTGACAGGGTCAGCATGGGCACCCTGACTGGTCTGCGGCTATGCAACCCTATACGATGCACCTTTCTATAAGAACCAGCATGAACCTTTCGGCAATTTGAGCTACAGTAGCTCATCTATTGGATCAGACCACACAGGCCAGCTTTTGCTCCCCACGTGCATCAATGAGCCTTGGCCACCCATGTTGCTGGTTCAACTCTGTTCCTTCCTTGGACTTCTGCAGACCAGGATACCCCACAGGAGCCGCAGTTTTGGAAATGCTGTCATCTAGCCATTACAATTTGGCCCTTGTCAAACTCCCTCAAATCCAACCTTGAGGACAAAATGTTCACTAGCTCCCTAATATATCCCACCCACTAACAGCTGCCATGATGGAGAGATAATCAGTATTGTTCATGTCACCAGTCAGTGGTCGTAATGTTACACGTGAACGTGACATGTGAAACAAAAGGAGAACGTAACATTTTATTGGCTGGGGTTATGATGAAATGAATGTAATATATATGGAGATCCAAAGAATTGGGATTTATAATAAGTCATTTTTAAAAGCACATATATGTTAATAATCACTGTATGTGCGACGATGTTGGTACAAAGTTTAGTTGAGAATGACCCACCTGTTAAAGAAGAGATAGGACACAGGGTTAGGGTATACATACATATATAATCATTATAGTAAGAAATGTAAATGTGTGAGTTATGGTTTTATACAGACCTTCATACTGTGTAATTTCAGTTTCTAAAGGCTTATTGTCACAAAAGGGTGAAGTTTCCCTTTAACTTTTTCAGCCTTAAAGGCTGTTAAAGAAAAGGTAAATCTCTTTTTTTCCATCTCTGACAAGATTATGTTATTGGGTTTTGTTTTTCTATGTGCTTGTTGGAATATTAGCAGATTTCTTAAATGTCATGGTCCTTCTGTCCTCCTGTGCACTTTTGCCATATTTCTCTCTTTTTACTCTGTGTTGTGTATGTGCTAACCTCGGCCTTGTTTTTCAGGGGCGAGACCCTTCTTGGGTCTTCGCCCTTTGGCTCCACACACCTGGAAGTTATGCAGTCACCTGTTCCCGATTGCCTCATCTGATGCCACTATTCATCAGAATAGTCATCGCCGGATCGTTGAACTAACCACAATATTCTGGAGGTTCGGAGAAGGAGAGGCTTCGCTGTCTTGGAGAGACTCTTTGCATGAAGGAACTGTGGATTGACCCAGCTTGTATGAAACCTGCATTTTCACTATTGCAGATTATGTTCAAACTCAGATATTGTTCTAGATCCAGAGACTTAACTCATCCAACATGTGAAGGAAATTTTCATGCTTTTATGACATTATGCAGCCTTGGGCTGCTCTTTTAGCACAAGCCATCATCTTTTCCTATAACAAAACTACAAATAATAACTAAAAATAATAAATAGAAATATTTTTGTCAGGAAATCCCCAAATCTTCTCCAAAACTTCTCCCAGTAGCTGTTTTCACTTCAAGAGAGCACAATGGAAATGTATGTCTTACATTAAAAAGAATATATTACAAAGATAATACCAAAAAAACCCACAATTAGCCTACATCCTTTCTAAGCCCATCAAAGGAACGCCTAATGTGCTATGTGATAATTTTATGTTCATTATAGCTTTGTGCGTAAATTAAAATGTAGCCAATTTACAATAATGCTCGCTCGTAGCTATCTCAAGCTGAGAAATGATATCTCTAAACACCCCTCCATTTAAAAAACCCATTCATCCATATAAAATGTTATCCAGTTGCCTCATATAGTGTATACGATAGAGGTTCACAGCTTACAAAAAATTGAAAACCTTATGAAATATGTGCATGTTTTCTATTCTATTGTATGTTAAACATCTTTGATGGAGGCTGAATACATAACTCCTGGATGGGGAATAGTGAGTACATTCATTTATCAGCATGCTGTTGTAGTGGTGACTGTAAGACAGTGCCAAAGGTGCACGTAAGAGATCCAGGGTTGTGAATCTAAACTGAAATGCAACCTACAAGAAAATTCTCATCTCTATGTAAAAATGTAAAAGGTTTTAATTTAAGCTCCCTGTGCATGACTTGTGTGCCTGTTTAAACTATATATGAAAGAAAAGTCCTGGTTTGAGTCAGCCGACATATTTAAAACATTTAATAATAGTAATAATTTTGTGATTCTTTTGTGGCAGGGAAGACACAGTGGAACTGATGCGATTAATATTGTGTGTGATTGTGCTCCAGTCATCCACATCAGTGGGTCAGGTCCTGGAACAACTAAACAGAAAGTGGTCGTTAGGGAGGCTATTAGTCGCACCAAATCAAAGCGTCTGCTATGGGAAAGGCTTCTCATTGAGGTATCATACTGGAACAATGCATTTTATTCCTACCAAATATGTCTCCTATTACTTAAGCCATGTTATTTCTTATTATTTATAATGAAATAATTCATCTTGGACATTGCCAGAAATAAAATTGAAGTTGCTCTTTGCAGTCATTTTGGCTTCACGCACCCAAAAAGTTCTGTGATTAAAAAGCATTAAAAAAATTTAGTCATACACGCACAAATATAATATCTGTCTAGTCATGTGATAATTGGGTAAATTATGTGTCATCTACATTCTCAGTATGTCTCTGTTTTTCATTCTCTGGCTGATGAATGACGCTTAGTCATCATCCGCAGAGATCCGTATACAGTCTGGTCCTCCCTTTGCCTCAGTGAATTAATGGCTGCTGGGAGTGTAGCAGCAGCGCTTTGGGATCAATACATCAGGCCAATGGGAGACCCCCCTCCCACCCCCATGTTTGCACTCCAAAATGCGTGAATATTTATTTGCCCCATCATTTGTGTTTGTGTGTCTACACTTGTGTCTCTGGTCTGTAAATTTATGGGTGTGCTTGGATATCGCTGCATATCTGTGGTTTTGTGAGTCTGCTGCAGGTCGAGACTCTGTTGACACAGACAAATCAAAAGCCTTGACTTCTCCTAATGCCTCCTTTCCCTCGTCAGCGTCTTCCAGGCAGCGACTGCAAATCATTACCTCTCTGTTTTTCTGCCCTCTCTTCTCCTGTTCCTCCTATTCTGCCTTGCCAAAGTGCTGCTGCAGCAGTATGTGGGATTAATTAGTAAACACAAAGTGCTAAGTGGAAAATCTTTGCAACAACAGGAACAGTTTGGTTACAATGATTGATGGAGAAGAGGAAACCCACAAGACGTTTGTTTGTTAATGAACTTCAGAGATGATGCTGGGGGTGGATCCTGGAGAAAAAGATGTAATATTTTCCACTGAAAACACACAGGGGACCTGTTCAAGACCAAAGAACAAATAATGTAAGAATAACAAAACTTTTAAAACTCTTTAAAACTAAACTTTGCATCAAGTTTGCTTGGATAAACCATTAACTCCTTATGGAAGAAATCTTTAACCCTTCTAATGTTTTATGGGTATTGATTCACCCAAGAATGAAAACAAAATTCCACAAATACATCCCAGGTCTTCTGATGAGTAAATATGCAAGCAGCAATTAAAAAAAAAAAAAAAAAAAAGAGTTGGGGGGATTTTTAAATTTTCAAAATTCATACGTCTTGTCACATTGATTTCCGTGAAAGAAACAATGCAAACAAACAAAACCAGGAGGCTCCGTGGGGCACTTGTAAGGGTTTGAGAGACATGAGATGTAGGAATGTATTCAGTTGAGTATGAACTCAATTTATGCCTATAGGAAATGGAGCTTTAGTTTTACATATTAGTCTCATGTGTGATCGGATTTTCATGTTCCCCAGAGGATGGTGACCCCCCCCCCCCCTTGCTTCTTCCTTTACACCACTAGGCTCTAGGCTCCCTTTCTGTGGTTTGGAGATTTCTCAATGGTTACTGAAATAATCTGAATAAAATGTCACTGACGTTTCCCTCAGGGTGAATTTAATAAGTTTGGCCATCCTTTTACTTTTCATTTTTTGCCACCATGAGCCAAAATTCAAATTATCTATAACAAATGCCTGCAGCAGTGATAACATTCCCATCATTTTCAGTTATACCTGTTTGCACTTGAAATAGGAGGACTGTCACATGTGTAGCTTGTGTTTATGGGGCATTTAGACCTTGTTCTTGACAGGACTCTACACGCAGAGCTGGGTGTACACCCAACACTTCCTGCACATTTGTGCTATGTGATGTATATACGTCATATAAATCTTTTGTTCATAGGATATTTGTATATTAATGTTGTGCCATACGACGTAAATAAGTGAAAACCATCAGGTATGCCTTTTCTATTTTGGATCTCACACATTTGGGACCAAAATAAATATTAAATGCTTGTACAGTAAAGACACACCCACAGTTGTTATATAAACTGCTATTGAGATACTACAGATATGACTCATAGGGCATCCAAAGGGAGGATCAGCATTTTCTTCATGCTCCTCCTGGTTGTTCCGACACTTGGAGAAGGGATATCCTTGTACACACACGTACTGGCAAACACACAAGTATTTGAGTGTGTTTACATTTCCACTTTCCAAGTGTTTGTGCTCTGCCGCACTGTGTGGCTTCCCGGTGATGAGGGAGGGGCGGAAAATGTTACTGAGCGTGTGCAGTTGTATTTACTCTCTGTGATTATTACCTCACTCCTAAAGACAGACATACAGAAGCATCTCAGAAGCGAGCTGGGAAGCTTAAATAAATATGGGCATCTTAAACATGCATAAAAGTCATTAATGCACACGTATCCCTCCGCCCGGTGCCTGGTAGAGCGTTCAGGTTCCTGCTACGTGGGGCTTGTTTGTTTGATTTCCACTGCAGATTAAATCAAGTTCAAATGCTAAGAGGTCCTGATTGTTTAACTACACACAAGTTCAAACACAGGAGAGAGGAAAGGTGTGCAATTATCCATACACGCATATATTCACACATGGCAAACACATCTATTATATGGTCAGTGAACACTGATCGTTATCAAGGGCGGCTGCTATGTGGGGGGACTTTTCCTGATGAACTATTCACTTGAATAATTAGGAAAGCCTTCAAATTAAAACAATTCTGGTATGAAATTAATAAAACTAAAAGTGCAGTGGCACCTGAGGTCTACTGATTTTCAGCCTTGTCCCATATGAACAAAGATTTCTCCAGATTCTCTGAATCTATTGATGACATTATGAGCTGTAGATGATGAGATATTGAAAGTTTTCACAATTTTATGTTGAGAAAGATTATTTTGAAATTGTTCCACAGTTTGTAGATGCATTATTTATTTATTTATTTTATTTGCAGATTTGTGAACCTCTGTCCATCTGTCCAAATGCAGCGAACAAATACCACAGTAATACATCATTTTATTTGTCTGGTCTTATGCTTTAAAAGCTCCCCACACTGAGACGCTGTAAAATATATCAAAGTACTCTGCTCTGGAAAATCATTTGTGCCCAGCCCAAGTATATATTTTAGAGAATAATGAGAACAATTGTATTGATTGTATTGAAATTTCCGTATATTTCCAATGGAGGCTTCACTTTTTCAAAGTAGTTGTGACCGCTTGAAACGATACCTGTGTTAAAGGTGAGCTCAAAATGTTAGTGTTTATTCAATCTTAACAGAACAGAGTGAAATAGAAATGTCCCCTGGAACTGAAAGGGTTAAAAAGAATATATGTGTGTATATATATATATATATATATTTTAGTTCATACATATATAGTCAATTTTATTTATTTTTACTTTGTGTGTACTTACAGGAACTGTTTGCCTGCTTTTGATGGTGGTGTTTGCCGTAGTGTGTCCTTCTGTAAGTACAACATGTGGCAATCCACAAACACTGTGTGTGTGTGTGTGTGTGTGTGTGTGTGTGTGTGTGTGTGTGTGTGTGTGTGTGTGTGTGTGTGTGTGTGTGTGTGTGTGTGTGTGTGTGTGTTGAGGTGACTGTGTCTCACTGTGTTTTTGTTTGCATGCTGTTTCACTGACCTGTAGGTGACTGGGTCTAGGCCACAGTGACACCGCATTGATGTCCCAGTCGGGAGTTCCTATCCTTCCCTCTGGGGTCACCCACTGTTGATGTTAGGGTGACCCTCACCTCCCTCACCTCTGTCATCTCTTCCATCCACACCTTGTCACACACCCCTGCTGCTCTGCCCCCTTTATATCTTCTTATTGCCTTTCCTTTTTTTTACCCACTTTTCTTTTTTAAATATTTGAAGTTCAGTTCATTTTCTTTCCCTTCTTTCATCTCTTCTATTTACTCCCTCTTCTTGACTTCATCCCTTTTCTCCATCTCTCCACTTAGCATGGCTGCAGTTCATTTCTCTGATAAACTTTACCCTTTCTTTCTTTCATCTCCAACCACCACCAAACACAGAAGAAATATAAGACAAACAGAACTGAACTGAGAGTTCGAACTCACAGGCAGACACAAATATTTTTGGCCAAAAATGTTTATTCAGGCTCTGGCAGGCTCTGATGGACTGACCTCATCAGGCTCTGTACACACACACACACACACACACACACACACACACACACACACACACACACACACACACACACACACACACACACACACACACACACACACACACACACCTTTTACAGTCACCACTTTTAATATCTCCTACTTCACTTTTCACAGCATCTGTTCTGCGTAAACAATTATATGTAATATGTTTCATGACTACGCTTGAGTAACAGCTGCATCCATGCACACACAACCACCAAACCATGTTTTCCAACAACACATGAGTCCAGAGCAGTCGTGGGTCATTGTTATGAAGACACAAGCTGTGGCGAACTCACTGAACCAGAAAAACAATCGGCTCTGACTTCCTACTGGCTTCCTCTGCAGCGTGGCAGGCCCCCTAACACTTCTACTTTCTCCCTGACGCATGCACATATACACACAGACAATGCGAGGATGACAAGCCGGCGTGTGTTCCTGCCATCCTGTTTTCTAGCCGGAGTTTATTTTGGTCATGTGCCGGATCCGTATTGCACAGGAAGGAGTTGCCTCTGTGTGTGTGTGTGTGTGTGTGTGTGTGTGTGTGTGTGTGTGTGTGTGTGTGTGTGTGTGTGTGTGTGTGTGTGTGTGTTTGAGTTTCTGTACGGAGGACGGGGGAAATTCAGAGGAAAATTCCTGTCTGTCATAATATCAACAAGACCATATTTGGAACTTGTGCCACATGGGGCTCAGTGCACACACACACACACACACACACACACACACACACACACACACACACACACACACACACACACACACACACACACACACACACACACACACACACACAATCAGCATAACTCACTTTCCATCACTGTGTCTTATTCTACACCAATGCAGTGCTGGTGCCATTGTCCAGTTTTGAAATATTTCCATGCATCTCCTCCCAAAGAAAACTGGGGCTGTGGCCAAAAAACCAGAATCAATACTGCACCACAAAACTGCTGGGCCCACAGTCGGAGTCTGTGACACCAGTGGCTTTCGGTAGAGCTGCTGCAACAAATTCACCAGTGACTTGCAGATACAGCTCACAGATTCTTTTGGAAATGACCCCCAACTACAGCTGCACAAGCCTGTCACAAACCTGCAAAAACAGAGGGAGAACCAGCTCAGTATCAACACTGACACCAGCATCGCACTGGACTAAAGTGGTACATGTGTTACATATTGCAGAATACATAACACGTGACGCACCGACCTGCTGTGTCACCGGTAACTGAGGCAACATGCCCCCACAATCCAGGCAAAAGGTAACTCTTGTACCATTCCACCAAAATCAGGAAAAAGTTTTTTTTCTCATTGGTGATAGTGTCTTCCTAGTTTTAAAAGCATCTATATGCACACCAGTATCATTGTAAAATGAGTCACTGTCTCACTACCTTTTATATACTTTACATTTACTGGGAGAATCTTGAAATTATTTGAAAATATCAGTTTAAATCCTCATTTCTGTCTCACATAGCAAATTGTTTAGTCCAGTTCAAAACTGGCCACGAGGCAGCTCGTACTGCTTGCATGGCTGCTACTATTACTCTTCAAGCAGCTGTTACAACAGTGCCCACTAAAACTAAAATAGCTACTAGTAGGATAATCACTATTAGCTAACAAGTTATCTGACTGCATCAACAGACGCAACTAAAATCATGCTGGTTCCCGTGCCTGCGGCTGTAGCTGTGTTTGCATAGAGTGAATTAAAAATGACTGATGCACACACAGAAAGCCTTCTGTCTTTTAGCATG
This sequence comes from Archocentrus centrarchus, assembly GCF_007364275.1. Lineage (NCBI taxonomy): Eukaryota > Metazoa > Chordata > Actinopteri > Cichliformes > Cichlidae > Archocentrus > Archocentrus centrarchus. Next base: position 16,861,179 of record NC_044368.1, read on the forward strand.
ACTCAGCATTCAGTCAACGTTGAGAATGATTCATTCACAGAGCGCCATGGTCTGTGTTTGTTTGATGCCCTTTCTACTGAGCTTGTCTTAGTCACTGTGTTTAATTAGCACTGAGAGCTCTGAATAGATAGAGGAGTTTATGTAAGAAAACACAGCATCTTGGCCGCCTACTGTTTGTCACAAAGTGAGGCTCTACACCAGAATGCTCCATCCCTCTTCATTAAGACTAAGTAGATTTGCTATAATTTTCCAAATTAAATTCTGGGTACACTCCAGCCTAAAACCCAAACAGTCTCTTATACAGGACTGAGTAGGCACTTTGTCCAAAAGAAGAGTGTCACCATAAGTGTCACCATATGACGTGTCTTATTACAGTTTGCATGCAGTTTACTCATGTAAACCAGCTACAAGGTTAAAGATGCTTTAGATATGAGATCTGACATTTCGAGTTGGAGTTTAGATGAGACTGATCCCACGCTCAGGTTTATCTGGTAAATTTGAGCCAGGTTTAACTTAGCTTAGCATAAATACTAGAAGGGAAACAACTTACTTTTTTTTTTTTTTTTTTTTTTTTTTAATCACAAATTTCTCATTCTCGACATCAATTTCACGCATTTAAAAAAATACTATCTTCAGCTTTTTATGCTAGGCTAAGCTAACAGGCTGCTGGCTTTATGGTCATATGAAGAGCAGCATCAATTTTTTTCATCTCACTCTAGGAAAGAAAGTATGTTTCACATGCTGTTAGATACAAATTAATATGGCTTTAAATTTAAATTAAAACTCTTCATTATTCTGCATACATTTCTGCATTTTAATGAATGCTAGCAGGCAGTATCTAGCGTGAATGCTCGTCACAGCTGCTGTAGCACGTAACCATTCAGGGGGAAACACTAGCATGATGTACACTTGGGCTTAGCTGCTCCATGGTTGGGTAGTCAGTAGTGTGCTGACCTCACACCATGCTCCATTTCCTGTTTGCCCCAGAGCCTGTTTCTGTACTGTGGGCAATCTATAGTAGTCATGCATGCATTTAAAATGTATTTTCTCTAGTTTCATGCACTCTCTCCTTCCTGGGCTATCAAATACTGATGTTCTTTCAAGGCCATTGTGGTCTCTCTACATACTGTATCATATGCTCTTTTTTTTTTTAATCATTTAAGCACTTTTGGTTAGATGCAATCCGCAGTTCGTTGCCTTGTACTTGTGACATATGCAATGGCAATAAATTGAATCTAAAAAAAGATGTGCACAGTGGCCATCTTTTGATATCCGAATTGAAAGTCGTGAAACGGGTCTCACTCATAAATGACTCTCACTTTTTTTTAAATATGGAGAGGAAAAGGTAAGGTGTAAGGATTTTGAGCTTTCACTGGCAAGAAAAAGTTTATTAAGAGGTCTTTTCATTTGAGTATTTAAAAAACGCAGAACAGTTGTCATTTCATGCCCAGGGACTGTTGGTCATCATCATCCTCTGACAATGAATCGGACCATAAATAGATAAAGTTGAGTTTAGAGGTTATAGAATGAAAGGAAGGCTAAATTTAGGGCACCATAAAATAGTAAAAAATAAAACATGTTCACATGAACAGGGATAATTTCCTTCAAGTCTTCCTTAATCTAAGTCATATTTCTAATGACTAACAACTAATGGGATAACTGCTGTTCAAATGCTTATGATTTCCAGCCTGAATGTGTTTGTGTGTATTGTGTACATTGCTTGTGAGTGTGTATTTGAGCTTCAATGTCATCACATTGCAAGAGGCTGCTGTTAGCGTGCACATTCCACTGGACTTTCTGGAGCCCTCGCTATTGTTTTCATGGAGAGAGATGGTCAGAAGGCCACCGAGGTCAGCTGAGAGTTCACTACATACCCACCCACTTTATGCACACATACTCATTTTAAGCTTCTAGTTCTTCTCCTTTAAACAGCATGGCTAACAATTGCATAAATATAACTGGTCTGTGAACACTTAAACAAACACAAGCTCATAATGTTAAAACCTAGGAACATGGTGTGATGTACAGCTCACCAATAAAGTATTTTCTGGTGTTGTCACATCCCAAACTTGCTAACAGAAATCTAACATTTAGAAGATAAAACACACAACTTTGTTTCAAGGTCTTCAGGTTGCCTTGGAGAGGCGCCTTACTGATTGTAACCATGGATAAAAGCTTGAATGGTTTTGCTGCTTTCATGGACCTTTTTGCCCATGCCGTCAGCACCATTCATGACAACTTATTCAAGGAAAAAGTGAATGAAATGTGGCTGAGATTTCTTTGAATGGCCCTGAAGGTTTAACTTTAGCAGCTGAATGAAGTTATCAAACATATTGTCACTTTTTTTTTCAGCATTTCTATCTTTTCGCAAAGAAGTAGACACTATTGTAGACTTATGCTATAGCCAGTAGACAAAGACAAATTCAAGTCCATATAAATCATAATAATTTTGTATTTACATTGGATTCTTTTCATTTTTTCTAAAGAAGATAACATTTTTGACACCTGATAACTCTACAATATAATCTCCCTAATGCAAGAGTCACAAGGTCAGCTGATTTCTACACTGGCATTTCACAACTGGAGACAGTGAGTACAAAAACTGCTGGGTAGCCAAGTCACCGAGTTTACTCAAATGCACAAACATATAAAAATGCAATAGTCTATATGTTTGGACAGACTGGATGTTTACCAGTGATGACATCTTCGTTTAGCATGGGAGGAGGATATCTACTAGTTAGCACTAAAGGTACTGAAATGTTATTTGCATGTATTATACTTTATAGATTTTGAAAACTCACTGGAATTTATCTTGAGGATGAAATCATGTTTGTTTGTGTCATATATCTTAATAGCTGTTGTGAACGTCCTGTCTGTGATCCTGAGTAATATTTACAACCTGATTCTGAAAGAAGATACCAGTGCTATGGAAAACGTCCTGTCTAGTTGAGGTACAAAAGATGCTAACACCATCAGAGCTTAACCATGTGAGGCAGATAATATCTAAGACAACTTAAAAAAAATCCATGTCATTTAACACTGTATGATTGTGTTTGAGTAACACTGTATGATCCCACTCACCCAATGCACTCTGCCACTCCATAAAAACTGCTAAGGAATGACCCAATGAACATGCCATGGTGACCTGGCTGCTAAACTTCCCAGATCCCAGTTCAGCTGTGAATCTACAGGAGTCACAGGAACAAACCACACCCACATAGGGCCCCACCTTTAGGTCTCAAAGAATCCTTTGCCAATGTTGCAAAGCCAGACACCACAAATCCCCAGAGATGCCGTGTCTGTGGGGTCAGAGCTGTTTTGCTGGCATGATTTGGACCTGCATAATCTGAGAAAGGTGGTTTTAATGTTGTTGCTGATGAGGGTATGTTATACCATGCTGGTAGCTTCAATTTAGGAGATGCTTTAACACTTAGGCAAATACAATGTGTTTATATTACATCGTGAAATGTCTGTTGTCATCACTTACCTTAGAATCAAAATGAGTCATGAGAGAAGCGGGAACAGCAAATAAAACTTTACAGTACACTGACTTCTACAAATAGTACACGTATAGTTCTCTGTGATTAAAGAGGAAAGGTGAAAATGAAAAACCAGAATTTCTTCTTTTAGAACTAACATGAGTTTCACAATAACAGCCCTGCACATCCAGCTTACTAATCAAGAGGCTCTAGCTGAATGGAGGCAGCACATTAAAAATAGCTGCTGCTTTTGTTGGAGTGTCCTTGTGCAAAATACTGTACCTGTGAAGCTGCAAGTGGCTGTGGCTTAATATTCAAAAATGTTCTGTGGACGTGAAGTGAATAAAAAATAAATAAATAGTGAAAACATGGAACTAACCAACCTTTGGGTTTAGGTGGTGTTTGCCTGACTGCAGAGTAATATTCTTTTGATTTGTCCAGGACTGCCCTCAAGGCCTGTTTAGCCCTCAGTAATGTTTGGCAGGGAGGTGGCAGCTTTACTGGAATACAGGTCTTGTGTAACTGTTGGCCTTTCCTCTACTGACGTGTACTGGGATAAGGCCGCATTTTCCTCACCGGGCAAACATATGGGCTAAAGGTGGGAGGTCAACAGCATGGAACTGATAAGAACCTTACGAGAAAAGTGAGACAAATTTTAAAATGTTGTAAGTTTGGGACTTTGATCGGAAACCCCACCTGTTGTTGTTGTTGTTTTTTTAAAATCATGGAATAAAAAGATAAATATTTAATCACAAATTTGATCTTTGGTTATGTGTTGTGAAAAACCCATTCAGAAAAGCCATTTATATATATTTTACACACTTCACGCAGTGCTAACCTAAACACACAGACCTCTGCATCTGGTGTTGGCTAGCATCGATCCGATCACTGGTTCAGACACAGAGGCAGTCCCATGGGGTCGCTATAGCAACTGGAGCCAAAATAAAGCAGCCGTCGAGACAGCAGCGGCAGCTTCAGCTGGCACACACACACACACAAACGCAGAAACACGCCCAAACGCACAACCCCCTCTGGCCTGGCACCTAGAAACAGACACAGAATGAGCTCTATATTAGACTGCAGAGGGAGAGCGGAGAGAGAAACGACGAGACAGAGCGGCAGAGGAGGGGAAGAGTGTGTCCTCGAATAACCCCTCTTAGCTCTGCTTGGTGCTCCAAAGAGGACACATTTAGCAGCATCTCTGACTGGCAGGAACCCAGACACTCTTTCTTAGCTTCTCCTTCTCTCTTTATTTCTCTCTCTCTCTCTCTCTCACACACACACACACACACACACACACACACACACACACACACACACACACACACACACACCCTGCTCAGGTAAGGCTAGTTCTCACAGGTTTGGCTAGCTCTTCTTAATATAGTCCCACTGACTCATTCGCTCACTACATAACTGTATACGCATGTGTTATCCATGCCAAGGGGCACACAGGCCGGCTGTTCATACTGATGCACTGTGAAGACTGAAACCCCCCCCCCCCCCCCCTTGTCTTTCTCCTCCTCCTCCTCTGGGCCTTTGCTACAGTGTTCCAGGAGCTCAGAGAGAGGCTCTGCAGGGCCAAGCTGGCACCCCGATGCCTGCAGAGATGACCAATCCTCACTGGTGAGCAGTGGCCACAAAGCGATAGTAACAGCAGGTTAGAGTTATAGAGGAGAAGAAAAACTACATCCCAAGCACAGCCATTTCCTGAGGTGTTAGTGAGTTTTTAGTGACACAGAGTTGGCTTTTTTCCCATCGTGGTAACTTGTGCTAAACACTTCACCTGGTACAGAGGAGGTTATGTTCAGAGTTACGGTTTAGAAATGGCTCAACTGCCCCTTTTACAATAATTCTGTTATTTACAGAATATTTTATATGGCTTCTCTGCTGAAGGAATATGTAGCCTGTGGAGCTTAAAGCCTCACCCACAGGAAGTGATTTGTTCTTTGTGCATCACTTTAAAGCTCATAGCTGGTCACCAGTGTTGCCAGCTACCCAGTAAGGAAAGTAACTATTGGCTGTCCTAAAAGTCACTAGAAGTTGGTAGATGATGTCATTTGTAGTTGTAATTGAGGCTGTACAAGAAAGGAATGACTAGTGTCCTCCCTGGGTTGATCGGAAGCCCAGTGGGGTGGTGTTAATTGGATGCTTTGTTTCCAAAAGTCTCCAATAACACTGGGAAAAGTCTGTTAGAGTTTCAGCACAGAATGAGGAGAAATCTTCTTCTAGGCATCAGTAGGCCTTGATCAAAAATACTGTGTCTGCTGGCTGCACTGACTCAGTGTTGAGTCTGACTCAGTCTTACTGAATCATTTGCCAGTTAAAATAAATGTAAAGAAATGTTTTGCCTTGCTAAAATATCTATTGCAGAAGAAAATGAAACAGCAACAGCGTGAGGTTACAGTCAGCGTAGGTCTGCAAGACATTTAATCGAAGTAGACTATACATATCACCCCACACATACACAGTGCAGTCGCCTTTGTATATTCATTCATCATAATCTAAACATGATGGTCACAGCGGTGGAAAGAAACGCTGAGAGTCCAGCAGGGCTTTGGAACAGTGCAGCAGGGGCAGTCATGCTAAATTTACATTTCAAGCTGATGCTGTGATTCAGAGTGGCCTTGCTGAAGGAGTGTGTAAAGAGTGTGTAAGATACGACTATAAATACCCCAACCCCACCCCCACCCCAGATCCCCACATGCCAGGCCATGGCAGCTGCCTGTGGGATGTTATAAATCGAGGCATGTGACTTTGTAATCTTAGACGGATTAGCTGAAACGCCACGTGCTGTATGTTTACACGTCTAATCATTTTAAGATGTCGCCTAGCCCCCAAGAAAACAATGGCATGTCTGTTTTTGTGTTAGTTACAAGCAAAGTGCATTGAAAGCAAGATCACCTACAATAATAGCAGCCACTCAAACACTCAGTTTATATTATTCAGTCACTCTTTGGCGAGGATGCTGCACTACAGACTATTTTAAGTGACTGATGTATTCACAAACCTGATATGACAGCATAAAGACTTAAATGGGAGAGTAACAGAAAAAAATTAAAACACATTAAGGGAGATGCATAATTTTTTTTTCGTCTGCATACTGGACTGCAGATGATATCCAAATGAGTGTGATGTCAAATGAATGATGCTCACATGTAGACAGGTTCCCTCTACATTTTTTTTTTGGGGGGGGGGGGGGGGGGGGGGTTCAGACACCTTTGGAAGGTGAAAAATATCAATTGTCTAGAACTCTAGCAGCTGTATTTTGAATGTAACAGAGGTGTCATACCTGTTTATTAGACAATCCTGCAAATAATGGGGTGCAAGAGACTAAGCTACCTGTACCTCAGGAAAGGTAGGCTAATTAACAAGAATTCAGCAACTTGAATTTAATTTTAAAAATAAAGTAGAAGATGGAGGACGATCATTTTAGATCACAAAACATTTGAAGATATGCAACGGTTTCAATACTGTTCTTTTATTCTAAGGGCATTTTTACACCTATAGTTCATTTACTATGGGCCAAATCAGCTGATGAATTTGTAAACTTGTAGCTTTCTCCTGGGTTTTTTTTTTTTCACACTGAGACATATCCAAGTGACCTGCAAGCAAACCAAAACGTGTCTTTACAAACCACATGAGAATGTTCAGTGCACTTATTCTCCAGATGTTTCTGGGGTGGGAGCAACAAAAGTAAATACAGGAAAAAGGTGCTGCATTCTGGACTATTGGAGAACATGGAGAATTTATGTTAATTTCACTGCTTGCCCATACTGACCTTTACACATCTATGGTACCCTGCTGCATACAGAATGCAAAGCTTTGTTGGCTACAGGAAGGTGTTTAGCTCAAACTTGCAATATACACCTGGTAGTTCAGTTGGATCCATAAACAAACCACTCTGGAGTTCTTTTGGAACGGGACCAAGACCATCTCTTCCAAAGGGTGCTGGTTCGGTTGTTTTGGTCTGCACCTGAGTGCCTTAACTGTGTTCACATCGGCACAAACAAACCACACAAAGGGGGAAAATGAACCAGAGTTCAGGTTAAACTGACTAAACACTGGAGGTGTGAAAACACACTAAGAGTAAACCCAGCAACATGGGGGGCCACAAACCAAAGTACTCCTAGTGCTGGTCCCAAGCCTGGGTACATGGGGAGGGTTGCGTCAGGAAGGGCATCCAGCTTAAAATCTTGGCCAAATCAAACATACATTTCATAAAGAGTGAGATTCCCATACCGGATTGGTCGGAGCCTGGGTTAACAACAACGACTGCCTCCAGTGCTGTTGGCCAACAAAGTACTGGTGGAAACTGTGCTACTGTTGGCCACAGACAAAGGAAGAGGAGAGGGGGAAGGCATGTTAGAAGGCAGCTAGACAGAAGGAAAGGCAGGAGAGTCAAGGTGAAAGTAATGTTGGGACTATGACTGGTAAAGAGAGCAAGTTGCTTGATATGATGGAGAGAAGGAAGGTAGATATAATTTTTATGTAGGAGACCAGGTGGACCAGGAGCATTGGAGGTGGATTCAAGCTGTACTACCATGGTATAGATAGGAAGAGAAAGGTGTCAAGGTAATCTTCTAGGACAGAAAGATAGCAGCAAGAGTGAAAGGGAAGGTTTACAAGATGGTAGTGAGACGTGCTATAATGTGTGGTTTGGAGACAGTGGCATTGACAAAAAGACAGGAGACTGAGCTGAAGATGCTAAGATTTTCCCTGGGTGTGACCAGGATGGACAGGATTAGAAATAAGTATATCAGAAGCAGTGTTAATTTCGTTGACGAAAGATTTTCGTCATAGCTTTCGTCAACAACCCTTTTTTTCATGACAAAAACGAGACGATAACTAAATCAAAACCACCTAAAAGGATAAAAACAATGAAACCATTTACGAAAGTGTCAATTAATTTTGTCATCGTTTTTATCCTTTTAGGTGGTTTTAATTTAGTTATCGTCTCATTTTCATCATGAAAAAAAGGGTCGTTGACAAAACCTATGATGAAAATATTTCGTCAATGAAATTAACACTGATCAGAAGAATAGCTCAAGTTTGGTGGCACAATTAGAGAGGCAAGGCTGAGATAGTTTAGACATATGCAGAAGAGGATGCTAAATATGGAACTGCCAGGCAGGAGGAAAAGAGGATGTACTGAAGGAGGACATGCAGAGAGTTGGTGTGACAGAAGTGGATGCAAGGGATAGGGTGAGATGGAGGCAGATGATCCACTGCCCCTAAAGGGAGCAGTTGAAAGAAGAAGATATTCTAAGAGTAAAAGAAAATTGAAATCCTGATTGCACTATCCTTATAATACTGGAGTGTGTGCATAACTGTAAGTTAAAAGTAACCAGTGTTGCAGTAAGATGCATTTGCATAATACTGCATCTTCACAAGAGGAAGGGTGAATTCTTGGAAAATCCCAATATCAAGTGTGCCAGTCACATGAAAACTGTGAAACTGCGAATCACATTGCACTCAGCTTTACAAAAAGCAGGAGACACCGAGGATTTGAAACAGATTCTTTTGCAAGCATTGACACACACATACACACACACACACACACACACACACACACACGCACATGCACAGAGGCGAGAAAAACAAGTGGCAAGTCTGTCAAGGACAGGCCCCCAGAGAGCTCTTGCTCGCTGGTAGTCCGGTACCTGATCTCTGAGCCCTGACAACCACACACACACACACACACACACACACACACACACACACACACACACACACACACACACACATGAAGACATGTACATGCTTTCCAGGCAAAATCTGTAGCATCTAAGGAGAGTTATGAATATTCAGAGATAACTGTGTGTGTATGTGTGCGTGTGTGTGTGTGTGTGTGAGAAAGAGAGAGAGAGAGAGACAGAGGGAGAGCATAAATGTATGTAAATATGTGTGTCTTTTAACCCAGCATCATCTTGCATCACTGCCATCTCCCTTCTATCAAAGCAAATGAAATGATCTTTGTGTCACACATTCACGTGTCTGCAGGGCTTGTAAAGTGCTCCCTCCCATCCTCTTTCTCTCTCTCACACACACATGCACGCACGCACAAGCGCACGCACACACACACACACACACACACACACACACACACACACACACACACACACACACACACACACACACGCAAACTATCCCTCAAGGGTTTGGTAACTCAATGACTCCAGTAAACAATCCTTTAAAGCTTCCACATTAACAATAATCACACATAGAGCAGCCAAGAAGAACACAGCAAAACTCACCACTGTAATAAATAACTACTACTGATAGTACTGCACAGATCTGTATCACATGTAAACACTTTTTTACAGCTTGCATTATGTAAAAACTACCCACACATCTACTGCACACACACACACACACATTTTATTGACAGCACTAATTGCGCTTGTTCACAGCGTTGAATGATACAGACTATGGTTTACATATAAATGAATCCCCAGTGATGGACTTAAGGAAGCCTTCTGCCCACACTCGGAGCACTTAAAGCTGATGGTCACTGCACGCCACTCTCTCACTCACTTACTCTCCATATCTTTTGTCAACTCCTGGGATTAATGGTGACTGTTAAACAGGAGCAATCAATTTTTAATTCTAATGGTTTTACTGTGTCCCCATGCCATTCTGCTCTCCTTTTAAATGCACTCCTGCAACTGATCATAAATCCCAAGTGACACACAGTAAAGCCCCACCCCCTTGGATAATGTTGCTATCCTTGTCAAGCTCACCGTTCTTTCTTTGCACACATGTGGGTGACAGTGAATAACCGCAGCACATTTAGTACTCAAATTGAGAAAGGAAATTTTGAAAAAAAACAGTGAACTGTTGGGAGAGGTCACAGGTACAATTTGAAAGTAGACTCATCTTGAGCTGGTTTTTTTTTAACGTTCCATGAAGCTGAAGTTTCATATCACACTTTCTCACATGATAATTGTAGAAGTCATGGGAAATTAAAAACTAAAAGAAATCATGACATCCTCTCTCCTATTGGTGGAAAAATGCATCAAATTAACCAGTCAAAATATGGCAACATGTGGCATTTGTTTGCAGAGGAACAGGTGAAAGTCGTGGGAGTGACGGTGGCGAAAGGCGAGTTTTGAAATTTAAGAGATTTGTCACATTTAGTGTGTTGGGAGTGTGTAGTTTGTGTGTGGTGAAGTGTGTAATGCGTGTAGTGTGTAGTCATGGACATGACAGATGGTGCCAAAAAGCCACCAAAGGCAGACTCAAATGTAAACATTGTCTCCAGGTGTAGAACAGGAGGAGCGACACACCTGGGCAGGCCTGTGATGGGCCCCTCTGTCTCGTGGTGGACAGGAACTGTTTTTTAGAGTGGCGCAAATAATTTGTGTTGCATCTTATTGTGACACCTGATTGTTCTGCAAATAGTTGTACAAAAACGTGAGGCATTGCCTGTACTTCAATGTAAATAGTTGTATAAACTGCTGTTTGCTAAATTTGTACATAAGGTTTTGACATTTGCAATTTATATTTTGCTTTTTAAATTATAAAGATTGTTAAACATGTTTGTGGTTTTGAAAGTAAAAAAAAAAATTTCTGTTTTTTTTTTTTCCTGTTAGTCTTTTTTTTTTTTTTACTAAAAATCTAAAAATAATCCATTTCTGTGTTTAATTTTCTCCACACCTTCCAGAAATGCACGCTGTTACTATCTAATGACTTGATATGAGAAATTGGCCCATTTGCAGCCAACTACAGTAATGATCAACATTTAACTGTCTTTGTCTCTTAGGTGCCAGCGTGTAAATGCGCTTGACTGGACACGAGCATCTTTGTACACAGTTCCCAAGGGACAAGCGGAGCACTGATAAATATTTTACACGTCAATCCCTTTCCAAATGTAATGGCTGGCCATCCTCATCACAGCGGGGGGGAGGGAACTAGCCTGATGAGGCTACAGCCTGCTGAGACCAGCGGGGAGCTGGGTTAGTTTCTCTCTAATGGCTTCTCATCCAGTGGCTCTAACGATAAAAGATGATCCACGGAGACACCGATAAGATAAACTTCAGGAAGGAAATGGGTGATAAAAGAGAGTGGAAAATTTTTAAAAAGAGGTTAATTTGTTATTGATTTGATGGTGCAATTCACTCTGAATGACATGTCTCAACTTCAATCAATAAGCAGTAAGTAACATTAAACCCACATCTGAAGAACTGCTTCATGACTTTCCTCTTCCATCCGAGCTCTGTGCATGCCAGCGGGCACACCGGGTTCCCATTTCAGCCGCACGTCTTAATAGTCACGTATCTTTACCCGTTTCTGGTCTTCTGACAAGACAAATCGAAAACAGAACATTTCTATTACAGCCAGAGTGCCACAAAGTGAGCGACATGTGTTATCACATCAAGCCAGGCAGAAACACTTGAATGATTTCAGTGCAGATGGTGCAGGTGGATGTGAGCTGTTCAGGAGAGTCGCATGGTAAGGAATCCATTACTGGGATGGTAGTTTAGAAAAAAAATGTAAAAAGCCTTGCTTAGGATCAGATTGAGTGTGTGTGTGAACTACCCTAGGGTATATCTGTAACTCTGTATGTGTGCATTTAATAGAATTTCATGCATACTTACCAGTTGTCCCACATACTGTATGTAGTGTGCGTTTAAGGAGTGTATATGTGTGTGTGAATGACCTGAAAAATAAGTCAGGGCAAAATGATAGATGGCAGCAAGTTGATTGATGATTGGCTTTATCCTTTGCTTCCTTGACTGGTTGGTTATGTGCCAGAGTCTGCTGCAAAGGTCCATCTATTGATAGGTCAATTTAAATGCTTCTGTCCCATACATACACAGATAACCCATTCTAAATGATGGATGGTGCAAAATTTCTGGTATTGCTGCAGGATAAACAGGCTGTGCAAAAACTTTGGAGTGAGGCTGTGACAAAGAGTTAAAAATGGTTGCAAAGTATGCAAAGCTGCAAGAGAAACAAAGGTCAAGAGACTGAAAAAGTCAATCCTTGCCTCTATTCAAATGCCTTGGAGCAAGACCACTAACCATTTGCTTTCATCTCTGCAACCCGTTCTCGCTCCGGGGCATCAAACAACCCAAGCTCTTACTGTAAATATGAATTTACTCTGAGTCATCTCAGGCTGTTAAATAAGGCTTTTTGGTCTTAGCCATAACATAGTAAATTACCATTATCATTTTGCAAAACATTATCATTACTGCCATAGCTACAGTATGCATGCACTTTGGTAATTATGCCATCAACATAACACTCACTGTCCCACCAGATATATGACTAAAAATGTTTGAGTCAGCTTGCTAACAGAAAATAAAAGAGACAAATGATTCTGCTCACCCGAGGATTGATTGCATCTTCTACTTTTTTTTCCTTCTGTAAACTGGATGAGCTGCCAGCACTTTTCAGCAGATGTTAAATTCACAGTGAAAGTAAAGTAGTCATAAAGGGAAGAAAAAGCAAGAGGAAAACATTCACTCATTCTGTTGGTGGAGGAGACACAGTTTCCTGTATGCTAATGGCTAATGATACTCCATGTTTGGGATAAGAACAGCTTGTTGTCACAGGAATAACTGAGTCATTAGGGCATCTTGCACCGGCATAAACTACACCCACCCCCCACCCTTCCAGGATTTTTGTCTAAGGCTTCAACACAAACACAAAGCCAGCCACAAGGCTATTGACTGGAAATGTTTCCATTTAAGCTTCACAGATAAAAACAAGTTGGGGAAACTTGGTTGTAGATCCAGTGACAGTATGTGGACTCACACAGCAGTTATCTGGGATTTCAGATGAGGAAATGCAAAAACATTCAAATTGTCTATAATAACGGAGATAACGCAAACAAAATGTAAATTTTCTGAAGCTATAATCATTCAAATGCTAAACCAGATACTTTAAAATGACTATTGTAAAGTGAGTGCTAGTCGTAACTCTGTTTAAAGTATCCTAAACTACTATTTAAGGCAGCATGGTAGTGTGGTGGTTAGCACTGTCGCCTCAGAGCAACAAAGTAATTTTCTATGCAGAGTTAAACGTTCTCCCTTTGCTGGATACTCCAGCTTCCTCCCACACTTGGGTTAATTGGTGTGAATGTGAGCATGAATGGTTTTCTGTCTCTGTGTGTTAGCCCTGCAACAGATCGACAACCAGTCTATGGTGTTCCCTGCTTCTTGCCCTAAGACAACTGGGATAGGTTCCAGCAATCTATTTTCACATTCAGCAACCTATTGCAAGTGCTGAAATTGCAGCAACTAGCTGGTGGCTGACAAGGCAGTTGCACAGGTCACCCGGTGAGAAGCAACCTGTCTCCAAACAAGTCTGACTCAGACTGACTGCAATTGCGCTCAGACAGATTGGTGAAGATTTGCACATTGCAGTTAATCTGAGCCAGTATGCGCCAATAAGCACAATTCATCTGTGACACGTCTCTTTGGAGTTGGGGACTCAAGTAGATGGTAGATTGCATAAAATTACCAACTTGACCCCATTCAATTGCAAACTGATTGCAGACTGATTCCACGTTATTGCAATTTTTTTGCCATCTTCATGCACCAAATTTGCTGTGAAGATGGCAACTGACTGACAGGGGTTGCATACCTGGTACCCATCTTTGAAGTAACCATTTCAAAGGCAACAGTATCACAAATTAATTGGGCACAGTTGCAATAATTTTTTACCCCCTAGTGCGACTGTAGCATTATGTACTCATCTTCTTAAGACTATACTGCTCTTGCACTTTGATACAAAAAATTCACTTTTCTGTATCAAAAGCAAATGAAGACATGTCACACTGAATGTTAGCTTTGGCCATTTGAATGCATGCACTGCAGCCCCAAAACTTTCTACAAACCGCCTGATGGCGGAGCCTGTAAAAACTGGATATTAAATAGTCATTACCCAGCCAGCGCCTTTGTATAAAGTCCATGCGATGTTCCGCAGTTTTGAGTACGTGTCTAATGCGGACAGTCTCTCGTTGTGTGCTACATGTGGGAGAGGGTGATCTTGAAAAAAATACCCCGACATGAGTCTTCTGACATTTTCTTGAGTTCATGTGTGAACTTTTGTAACACTGCAGCCAGTTTCAAACTCGGAAACCTAAGAAAATAGAATGCCAAAAGTTTCTCCTGGCATTTTGCGGAGCTCTTCTTGTGCCCTTAGCATTGTTTGTTGCACTCTTATAAAAGGGCCATTCATGTCATGCATCACTGACCTCTTTGTGCATTTAAATGAGTCTTTTTTAATGTGTAACTGTACCTCAAACAACATCTCAGGCAAGAATCAGCAAATAATCAGCTTTACTGTTCTCCAGGAAGAGTAAATCCTTATTTCAGGTAGTCTTAAAGTCATAATAACTTATTCACAACGTCACATTGGACCAACTGAACCTGACCTCAGGCATCAGTGTCTTAAGTTCATGAGCTTTTTTTTGTTTTTGTCTTCCATGTGAAAGAGTTCATAACAACCACCACAACATTGATTGCATAATTTCAAACACCTAAAGCAAAGCCACTGGTAAATCTGATTATACACAAATGAGAGCCTTTTGATGCTTATCTTAAGTGTCTCTTGAGTAAAGCACTGTAAAGCTACTGGTATCAGTGGAGCCGGATTGTGTTTCCAAAGACATGTCACTCATTTCAAGGGTAATCTTTATCCTTGACATGCAAAGACTGATAAGAGGAACTTGTCCTCTACTGCTCTTCAAAAAAATTAAAAAAACGCACACGTTTCTAGATAGTTAAGCTGTAGTTTCTAACTTTTACTGAGCTCATTTTGGGGGTTGCTACACAGCCAAATTAAAACATTCTTCAGTCTGTCAGTCAGCCAGTCTCGGTGTCTGTATTTTGACAACTGGACAGCGAGACCTTTAGAAAGGTCAGCGGTTGAAGTGAGGTGGCTAAAGATAACACACACACACACACACACACACACACACACACACACACACACACACGCACACACACACACACACACACACACACACACACACACACACACACACACACACACGCGCACACACACACAGCTGGAGAGCTTGAGAGAGCAGCATAAATGCTGAGTCACTGAGCAAAGGTACGAAAAATGTGACTATCGTTATGGTCACATGCTTCACACACGCGCAGGCACACACACACTTTATTTTTCCCTCTTCCTGTCTTTCTTCCAGACCAACTTACTAACACACGTGCAACAAGTGTTAAGGATAACTGTTCCTGTCACTGGGGTCACTGTTCTCACTAATATGGATTAAGCTGTTGTGTTATGGTGGCTCCAAACCTGAAGTGACCTCTGGGCTTGATACAGTGCATGGTGTGTCTTAAGATGGTACAACGTGTACACTTCCAAATACTATCAGACACACACCGCTAATCACTTATTAGCTTACACACAGTGGCCTTAAGGTTACAGACACCTATGACTGGGAGGCTGATGTCAGTCCATCACAGGGCTAACATAGAGAGTGAGAGAGAGAAGTAGAGAGACAACCACCTGCTATTTAATCCACACCTACAGCCAATTTAGAATGACCAATTAACCTTACATGGCTTTGTGTCTGCAGCAGGAAACCACACAGGCACAGGTAGAACACACAAACTCTGCAGACAAACTCCACCCCAGCCAACCAGAAGGTTCAAACCAGGAACCTTCTTGCTGTGAGTGTCATCCGCTATACCACTGTGCTGCCACGTGCCTGCCCAGACTACACTTTTTTTTGTTACTATAGTTACAGTGTCATATTAGGTGATTACAGAGTCATAAAATCCTGCCTTTTCATGATTAAGTAATATAACTGACTGCACAGATTGCACCCTAATCAGTCAGTTTTGCTGTTATTTACAACGTGCAAAGCAATGTGCATGATGCTGGCTGTCTGCTCCATTTCGCAGTTCCACCTGTTTACACTGGTGGCATCATTCCTCTTTTGATT
Organism: Archocentrus centrarchus; assembly: GCF_007364275.1. Lineage (NCBI taxonomy): Eukaryota > Metazoa > Chordata > Actinopteri > Cichliformes > Cichlidae > Archocentrus > Archocentrus centrarchus. The sequence goes on from NC_044368.1 coordinate 16,877,583, forward strand.
CGGCACGTTTACGGTTGTGCACAAAAAAATCTAAAATGCTATTCTTCACGAGGTGTCCCAGATGCAGTGTCAGTTTTCATCCATAATGGTACACAATGTGAGGCAAAACAATCAAATGTTGAGTATTGCTCCCATTTTCGGTCATCCAGCTCAGACCGTAATGCAGTGGATGCTGTGTAGCCTGAACCCAGCAACTTTGAGCTTTAAGAAAGGGGGTAGAACTGTTGTGCTAAATCTGAGCGACATCCTTTGCAAGGCTAAAAATACGGGATTCCTTAAGTGCTCCGGGGAAAAAGACTTACCCTTAATTTGAGTGCAGGGTCCAATTCTATGTGATTGCAAAGTAAGAGACATGAGCAGGTTATTTAGCACAAGATTAGTTATATACAGATAAGCAAGATTGGAGCCAAACTGCATCTTGATATTAAAAAAACAGTTTTGACCACCTCAACACAGCAATTAACAATAAAACAAGGAGACTGCGTATTTCCACCTTAAAGAAGCCGAACAACTTTCAAATGCAGCAAGAACGGAGCTCCAGCCAGTAGTTACTGAGCATAACATAAACACTGGCAATAGGCCTAGTGCTTTAAACCCAACATAATTTCAACTCTACTCCACTCTGCCCACCTTCAATTGAAGGAATTTCACGCAGTGCATTGTGGGATGTGGGTTTGCAGTGTTACACGGTAAGTGTTACTCACCTGTGTCGACTTCAAATAGGTAGGATATTTACATTCTTAAGGTGCTTAGGCGTGTATCGTCTTATCTGGGTGCTGCCTGCTTTGCTTAACAATGGCTAATCCCATTCTTTGTGTTAGCCGTGTTCACGTGCACACATGAGCGTGTATGTGTGTTTCTGGGTATGTGCTTGTGAGCTCGTGTGTGGTAAGCTCACTCACATGACAAAGTTGTGCTAATACATGCCCACGAGGGCTTACATTCCTATCATAGTTAGCATTTAATAAGATCGTTATTAAAGAATGCTGCTTTTTTTGTTGTTGTTGTTGTCAGGAAAAGCATGTGACCTGGAAGTAAATGTGTTCATTTCAAGGACAATTAAACTCAAATGGCTGAATGGCACTGCTGTGGATGAATGGCATTCATTCATGGTGTTTTAAAACAGTCCTTACATCCGGTATGCTGTATTTACAGAGTACATTTCTCTCATTGAAAGGTAGGGGTAGAAGGACATTTCATGGTGAGCATCACAGCAAAGGAGTCATTCATGGCATTAGGTATTGTATAACATCATGAGGCCTGCAAACCACTTCTGAAGGTTTTATTTAGCAAGGCAAACAGCCGTACGTAATACAAATCAGAATGAAATGCTAGTTCACTTAATCGGCTGCAGGGGGATGTTAGTTTGGGATTCAAGAGAACATTGTGGAGAATATACAGTACTAGCCAAAAGTGAGTGCACTGGGTGAGTGTGTCCAAAGCTTTGATTGGTACTGTATTTCACTCAGTGACATGGAAATCAATTTATAACCTTTATGTCATGTGTTTCTTTCTGGATTTTTGGTTCACCTTCTGTTTTTCTCCATTAAAAAGAAACCACTATAAAAAATTTTGAGAACGTTCATTTCTTTGTAAATGTAATTCAACAGGATATCAAATTATTATTCCCCCCCCACTGTATACTTCAACTATATGTTTGACTAATCCATACAATTTAGTAATTAAAAACTTAAACACGCATTTTGCCAATAAGTTATTGCAGCGCGAGCTCAATTTAATTATTCACAGCAGTTTGCGCAGCTAGTTTTAAAGCATGACCCTACTTAAAATTGCTAAATAAATGGAAATATGGTGGAGAAATTGTGCGCTCACAGTCAACTGTCCAAATGTGTGGTGTGTTCATTGATCCACTTCTGCACCTAGAAGAAAATGTCTCTCCTGTTTGTCTCCTGCTTTGCCTCTGCAGTCAAACATAGTTTTTTTTTTGTTTGTTTTTTTTTTTTAGCAGAGTCATTTGAACCAAATCCCCCCTCCCATCAAAATTTTTAAATCCCCTTGACTATAGTAATCGTTTTTTACTGACCTGCCACTAATCCTCTTCTTACAGTCAAGTGTGATAGTATGAAAGAATCGCACAAAGGAATCGCACAAAGTCAGCTGTAGAATATCAGGGTTATTTGTGAAGGTCAGCAAGGAAAATTATCAAATTTGTGTAACTAATAATTAGTTAATTAATAATTAATTTCAAGCAGCAAAAAGCAGTTAAATGTTTTGACGTTTTCAGGATCGTGCACTTACTGCGGTTTGCTGAATTTGGCTGGCAACACTGGAAAACAATGCAGAACTGAACTTTTCTAGACTTTATCTAAAACTAAAATCTAGAAACATTGAATGGTCTTTGACCTGCCACCTCCCTAGCACAAAGTCCATGTGATAGCCAGTCACACTGATGTAAGAGTGGGTGGTTAGGGAGTGGGCGACACGTGTGTTGTTAGTGAAAAGAGATAATTTCAAAGACGTTACACTTTGTAACACTGTACTTTGTTACAGTGATGCATAGAGCTTCAGCAATGTCAGCAATGAAACATCCTTGAACTGATGATACTAACTTGCTTATGTTAAACACCAAGGTTTGAAGTCGCTCTATCCTCAAACTTCAAAAAGTTATCAACTCTTTGAGTTCTTCTTGTGAATCACACAGCGATCAGACGTCTACGATGGTGTAACTAGTATATTTGTGAAACTGAAAGTACAAAACTAGAAGTGTACAATACCAATGCTAGGAGACTTTACTTTTGATGATCAACCGGTGGCTTTTCCTGCTTTCTTCCGGTGTTGTTGCATTACCTATCCCAACAGCTCCTGCTACAGTGTTTACAGAGCAAAATCGTGGATTGTGTATATAAACAGTAATTCTTGCAGACAGTGTGCACTCCCTTGCAGATGAGGTCGTACGTCGTCGTTCAATTTAAATCATCCAGAAATATGACCTCCATACTCACAAATATTTATTGTATGTGCATTTGCCATTTTCTAAAGATACATGAATGGCTTTGTAGCGAAATAATCGACATCACTATAAATAGATGTTTTACTAGCCTGATACTGTAGCATTTCCATGAATGGTGTGGAAAGCCAGTGTGCAAGAGTGCATTGCATTTGTCTCTGACCTTTGCTTTGATATTCACGTGCCTGGTCCAGCATGACCTGCATTTATTAGCATGATGAGAGCCTGTGTGTGGTTTCTGGCTTGGGGGGGCTGTTGAATAAGCCTCATGACGCACAGCATCATAAGACACAAGCGCAATGGCAGGAATGGGTTAGGTGACAGGAGAGGGTGGTGTGTTTATATGGAGGGGGATTTGACAGGAGGAGAAGCGGGGCCACAGGTGGTCAAGTGGAGAGGAGATGAAGCACAGAAGGACGGCTTGGGGGTTGGCTTGGGGGGTCCATTTCGAAGAGAAATGGGAGAAAAGGCAGGGACTCTGGTGAAATATTATTCAGCTTCAGAAAACTAACACACCAATTTTAGTTTTAGCAAAGTGACCCATTTGTGCTCCTTTTGAAAATCAGCTTGATCTTATGAAAGTAGGGCATATATGAGTTTAGGCTGAAGGCTGTGAGGTAATCTGGGAGGTGAAATGGAGGAGAGGGGAGGTGGAGAAAAAAACCTAAATACAAATATCCCCATGAACCGTCTCACTGTGATGTCACACTTGAAGAATTTGGTTTTTGCTTGTCTCAAATTTGGTCAGCATCCATGATGTTTGAGGGAGCGCGTGCAGGGTTTTGACTTTCAAAGGCGTCACCTTATACTCTATGTGTTGTTAGCTGGATGATTTATGTGCAGTGCAGACTCACGAAGCTGGGCTTTGATGTCTGACACAGCTGTCTGACTCTGTCAGTATACGTCTCTGTCTTTGTATCCTTTATGATTCTGTCAGTGCCTCACTGACTTCCAACCAGGCATCGTATCCAAGGGGGTTGGGAAAAAAAGTACATTACATGTGTATAGTGATTACTGGTGTGGGTAAGTGCAAACACTCAACACATCCTCTGTATTTGTGTTCATGGTGCAGATGTCAATAAAGCTGCTGTTGTGGCACTCCAGCATCTAGCTAGAGCTACAAAAAAGGAGTGAGCATAAATGGGGTCATATTTAGCGTAATAAATAGCAGGTAATTTCAAATGCAACTGGTCAAACAGCCCCACAAATATCACCAAACACAAACAGTTTCTGTGCTGTTCGGATCACAGCTAATGTACAGTGGCTGTATTTCCCAGGGAGAGAAAAATTGTTAGTGTATGAAAGAAATATTGGACCTATATATAATATGTTACTGAAGTTGTCTGTGAAACAGTATACAAATTTTATTATTCAAAGATCGCATAAAAATACTAGGTATTTTGTACAGTTTACTACTGGCTAAACTGGCTAGTTTACAGTGCTACACCACGTTGGCGTGATGCAAAGTAAGCTGTGATGTTTATGGCCAATCTAAGAGGACATCAAATGAAATTTAAGCTGAAGAAGCAGATTAGATTAACTCATCAGATTCTTCCATGCATATTAACTTTATAATGTCTAGGGGTTAAAAATCAGCCAAATAGTTCATCTGTTTATACTGTATCTTTATGAATTCAGCTGACTAAATCCATAAAGAGCAGAAAACCTCAGGGCAGCAGCAGCAGCAGCACAGGTCAGCTGATCATAGCCTGTACACAAAGAAAAAACTACTGGAGCTCACAATATAAATTATTGTGATTTATATTTAGTGATTCTTTTCATCATGCTGCACTGTACTCCTGATCTTAGGGTCCCCCCACCATCTGCCAAATCCCACTTTAACCCCTGGCATCAAGTAATGGATAAATGGTTAAAGCTTTAGCTTAAAACAAGGCACAAAACAGCAAACATAACATAAGATTTTCATTGGGAGTGACCAGGATGGACAGGATTAGAAATGAGTGTATCAGAGGGACAGCTCAAGTTGAGCTGCTTGAAGGCAAAGTTAGAAAGGAAAGGCTGATGTTTTGGACATGTGCAGAGGAGGGATAGTGGATATACTGGACAGGATGTTGACTATAGGGCTGCCAGGAAGGAGGAAAAGAGGAAGACCTCAGAGGAGGTAGTGAGGAAGCAAAGGAAAGCCGAAGGTTGGTGTGACAGAAGAGGATGCTAGGGACAGGGTGAGATGTGGCGACCCCTAAAGGGAGCAGCCGAAAGCAGAAGATACATACTGTAGGGCAGAATTTCATACAACTCACTCATTTCAGTTGCATTAAAACTTAGTTACACATAATTAAGTACATTTGGTTGCACTAAAAGACTCTAATCACCTGGAGTGTTTGGCAAAATTAATTTCTATTTAATATCAACATGAATTAAGCATCCACTCTCCACAGCTCTGCCCTCTGACCTCAAAATGTGGTCACATCTGGAAAAACTACAAATTTGAGTCTACAAAACAGTATCCCGCAAACCAAAGGGAGTCATCACAGTGGCGCATACACACACACACACACACACACACTACATTAGTGGTAGTCTTTTATAAACGCCCTGTGATGAGTCCATTGCAGATCTCATGCACTTATTCACCCGACAAGAGGTCGTCAACATAATCTGGGTTCCTCTGAGTTTATCAATCAACAATAGATGATGACGCGCCTCCTGGCCTTCTAGTGAGAGGGCTTGTGCTAGCCATATCCACTGGAGGGATAATAATTGATAACAGCCATTTAATGGGTGTAGTTAGGGGGTTGGTGGAGTTAAAAAATGAAGATAAAAGAAAAAAATTAGAAACATTACTCATAATAAATGCTCATATGGGCTCATAGGATGAAAAGATTAGGAAGCAATGCCTGTTCACCATCTGTCTTTAAGCACCATTATGAGTAGATGGAGATCTGGGTGAAGAAAGAGAGAAAAGATTGTTAGAGACAGCAATAAGAAAGGGAAGAGAGTACCATTAAATTTACAAATGCAAGGAAGTGAGCAGATTGGAGTCTATGTCATTTTCTCTCTTCCTGTGGCATGTGGGTGACCATGTGAAGCAGTTCATACTTTATCCATTAATATATTCACTGCGTAAAATGTCGAACAGTGTGTTCCACGGCGCTCGCAGTGCTACTGAATCTTAGCCTTGCAGGGGAGGGGGAGGGTGGTGCAGGAGAGGACAGGAGGGGAGGAGAAGAAGGAAAGAGGACATGATAAGCTGTGAAAAGGAGGGGAGGGAGAAAACTCTCGATGTCAATGATGAAGTGAGAGGAAAGAGAAAAGGAGAGAGAGGGAGAGACAGTGGGTGGCAAGTTGGGATGGAGTCAGAGCTGACAGGGTAGCGTGACATTTTCCTGTGAGGACAAATTGTTCCGAAAAATCAACAAAGAGGCAAAAGAGAGGCAGGGTGACACTGCGGCACCAAACTGCAGAAATTTTCAAGCTTTTCTGAATCACATCCCTAGACCTGCATCATTTCCTGCAGGGTTCTGCCTTTTGATTGGCTCGCTTTGCATCTGTTCTCTGCACAAAAAAAAAAAAAGGAACCTAATCAAGGATTTCCTAATTGGCTCATGAGCTCATGATCATATGTTGGAACAAAACAGCACATTTCATGTATGCCTCTTCCACATTGCTCTAAAACCATCATATGCACTGGATTTGCACACACGCACACAAGATTAAATCATCACCATCTGTCCGCAGTCATATCTCGGTTAATCTCCTATTTTCGTTCACCGAGCTCTCGTTATGTGAAACTGTGGTGATGTAGGGAGACTGTTATCCAATTTCAACTGGTTTACTAACCTCTTTCTCAGCCACGCCGCACTGCTCATCCTCTCCTCTTATCCCCCTTTCTCTCTCTCACTCACTCACTCTCTCTGCCTCCACTTCCTCTGAGGCTTTTTAAGGACACGGCGTACCCAGTGCCCTCCTGTCTCTGCTCTCGCCACTCATCCTCCCTCCCTCCTCCTCTCCCTCCACTTCTCTCACTTTCTCTTCTCCTCTTCTCACCTGTCTTATTATTTTAGCTCTTCTGCTCACCTCCTCTTGTTTTCCTTTCTTTCTTTAGTGTCTGCAGCATAGTAATGCCAAGCTACTCTGCATAGCTGGCATACCGTGACCAAACATCTGGGCTCCAGAAAAGAAAAAAAAAAGGAGAGGAGAGGACTGTTCCTCTTCCTTGTGAATATTACACCAACAGTAAGGGATGAGATGGTAAGTAGCAGAAAATAGACTCTTGCACAAAAGTGAGAAAAGAGTCAGTTGTGGGGAAGAGGCCGTGTGCATGCATATTCAGGTGCGTGTGGATTCACACACATATGAGATTCTTCTTGTGCGTACACTCGCATGTACAGCGGGTGGAATAAACCTGCTCTCACACAGGTGTATATTTAGAAGGGAGTGCTGGAACGGACTGGTATTTGGCATCTTCCTGACAGAAAACCCCGCAAGAGGGGTCAGCTGACACACACAAAAGAGATGGGGGTAACGGGGAGAATCGAACAGACAGCCAGAGTGTCACACTTTTAAAAAAAAAAGGAAATTCAGATTCACAGGAAATACTTTTTTTGGTTACTTTGTTTCATAAACAATCATTTAGAACTAAACAAGTAAATAACATAATTTACTGTATATCATATTTCTGCTGACTGTTTAACAATTATTGCAAAGTATTTACATTTTGCTGTGTTGCTCTGCTCAAACCAGACATAGGTGGGTATAACTTGCACCAGAACAGATCAGATATCAACACTTAAAGTACCATTTTAAAGAATACTGCCATCTTTTGTATTTCAGAGAAGATGCTGATCAGACATCATCAGATATCATCTGATAAGTTAGCCTCTGGGGCCAGTGGCCAAGGTTCCAGTGTAGATATCAGGACCAATAATTCACAAGGTGTGCCAGATGGCTAAATCCACTCAGATTAAAATGGGTGTTGCATTCTTTGATTTATTTCTTGTGGATTAAATTTACTCTGTCACCTAATCGTGGTGGAGGGGTTTGTGTCTCCCAGTGATCCCAGTAGCTATGTTGTCTGGAGGCTTGTCCACCTAGTAGTGTTTTCCATGGCAAATTAGTCCTGGGTGAGAGGCCAGACCAAGAGCGATTCCAAGGACCCCTATGGAAGAGTCATCAAGGGAACTGTTTACCCTGCCTGGGATAGGGTTACCAGGGCCCCACCCTGGAACCAGGCCGGGCATTAGCCTATGGTGCCCGGCTGGGCAAAGCCTGAAGGGGATACATGGACCCACCCGCCTGTAGGCCCACCACCTGCAGAAGGCGTGCGTTGTGTGTCGGGCCGTGGCCAAGGGCAGAGGCCCTGGCATACCGATTTCCGGCTATTGAGACTGGCTATTGGGACATGGAATGTCACCTCTCTGGTGGGGATGGAGCCTAAGCTAGTGTGTGAGGTTGAGTGATTCTGGCTAGATATAGTCAGGCTCACCTCAACGCATGGCCTGGGCTCTGGAACCAGTCTCCTGGAGAGGGGTTGGACTCTGTCCCAGTCTGGAGTTGCCCTCGGTGAGAGGTGGCGAGCTGGGGTGGGTACTCTTGTATCCCCTCGGCTTGCTGCCTGTACATTGGAGTTTTCACTGGTAAACAAGAGGTTTGCTTCCCTGCCCCTGACTGTTGTTTGTGCTTGCCTGATCTGAACCCGAATAGTGTTTTGTTATTGGACTTCTGTGCAAACCACAACTTGTCCATAACGAACACCATGTTTGAACATAAGGATGTCCATAAGTGCACATGGCACCAGGATACCCTAGGTTGCAGGTCGATGATCGATTTTGTAATTGCATCATGAGATCTGCGGCTGTATGTTCTGGATACTCGGGGGAAGAGAGGAGTTGAGCTGTCAACTGATCATCACCTGGTGGTGAGTTGGATCAGGTGGTGGGGTAGGATGCTAGACAGACCCGACACACCTTAACATATTGTGAGGTGTACCTGGACCCCCTGGGAGAGCCCCAGTCTGTGAGATATTCAACTCCCACCTCCGGCAGAACTTCAACAGTATTCTGAGGGAGGCTGAGGACAAGTCGTCTGAATGGACCATGTTCTGCACCTCCATTGTTGAGGCTGCTGCTCAGAGCTGTGGCTGCAAGGTGGTTGATGCCTGTCCTTGTGGGAATCCCCGAAACAGATGGTGGTCATCGGAGGGGAAGGGAGCCATCAAGCTGAAGAAAGAGTCCTACCGGGCTTGGTTAGTCTGTGGGACTCCAGAGGCAGCTGACAAGTACCGGCAGGCGAAGCAGAATGTGGCTCGGATGGTGGCCACAAACCCGGGTGTGGGAGCAGTTCATGGAGTCCATGGAAAAAGACTTTCGCATGGCCTTGAAGTAATTCTGGCAAACCGTCAGGTGACTCAGGAGGGGAAAGCAGCGCTCTACTCACACGGTCTATAGTGCAGGTGGAGTGCTGCTGACTTGGTGGAAGGAATACTTCGAGGACCTCCTTAATCCCACTGGCACGCCTTCTGTAGTAGAAGCAGAGTCTGGGGAAGAGGGGGATGACTCGCCCATCACCAGGGGTGAGGTCGCTGAGGTGGTTAAACAACTCCTTGGTGCAGTGCTTCTCAATTATTTTCTGTTATGCCCCCCTTTGGAGAAGGCATTCAACTGCATCCCCCGGGGTATCCTGTGGAGGGGGTGCTGCGGGAGTATGGGGTGTCTGGCCTGTTGTTGCAGGCCATTCAGTCTCTGTACAACTGCAGCGAGAGCTTGGTCAATACTGTAGGCAGTCCATTCTCCTCACAGACCAGAGGAGAATGGACAGACTGCTTTGAACTCATAATAAGGCAACAGTAACTCAAATAACCACTCCTTACAACCATGATAACCAGAAGAGCATTCATGCACATGCACAACATGTCCAACCTTGATGCAGATGGGCTACAGCAGCAGAAGACCACACCAGATGCCACTTCAGTCATCTAAGAACAGGAAACTGAGGCTACATTTTACATGGGATGACCAAAATTGGACAATCAAAGATTGGAAAAATGCTGCCCTGTCTTGATTGATTCTTGATTTCTGCTGCAACTTTCAAATGATAGGTTCATAATTATGGAGTAAACAACATGGAAGCATGGATCCATCCTGTTTTGCATCAACTGTTCAGACTGCTGCTGGTGGTGTCACAGTGTGGTGGACATTATCTTGGCACACTTGGGCCCCCGAGTATTGTTGCCGACCATGTCCATCCCTTTATGACCACAGTGTAATAATAATAATAATAATACATTTTATTTGTGGGTGCCTTTCACGACACTCAAGGTCACCTTACAAGAATAAAACAGTAGCATAAAATCAAACACAAGATACATAATAAAACAACAATAAACAAATATAACATAATAAAATAAAACATACATCTGTTAAACCAGGGAGTGAAATCCCAATAGCCAACATAGTTCGGTTCCAAAGGCTTGTTTGAATAGGTGAGCTTTTAATTGGGATAAGTTATTGATGCCCTTCAAGGATAGGGGAAGTGAGTTCCAGAGATGGGCAGCAGTATAACAAAACGCCCTCGACCCCACTGTAGAAAGACGGATGGAAGGTATAGGACGAGCATGGCTGCTTCCAGCAGGAGAATATGTCACAAAGCTTAAATCATCTCAGACTGGCTTTGTGAACATAACAATGAGTTCACTGTACTTAAATGGGCTCCACAGTCGCCAGATCTCAATCCAACAGAGCACCTTTGGGATGTGGTGGAATGGGAGATTCACTTCAAACAAGTGTATGATGCGATCATGTCAATATGGACCAAAATCTCTGAGGAATGTTTCCAGCATCTTGTTGAATCTATGCTATGAAGAATTAAGGAAATTCTTAAGGTAAAAGGGGGTCCAGCCAAACACTAGCAAAGTGTACCAAATGACGTGGTGGGTGAGTGTATATGATCTGTTTTCAACAGCATAAATGTCTACTGACTCGATATAAGCTGGTATTGACGTTCTACTTTAGATTTACTATTAGTAAACAATAAACATACTTTTTCAGTTGTTACTGATCTTATTTTGACCTGGAGACAAAAAATAGCCATAGGCTTAAGGTGTTGCAGATTGGATGTATGATAATGAAATACACCTTAGATGTTGGAGTTGACTCCTTTCCCTAAATTCACACATACACAAAGCTTTGTTAACTCAAGTTGTTAAATAACCAACTATTCACCAGCACACCTCCCAATCGCATGTGCTGGAAGGGTTTTGTGTTCATTTACCGCCTGAATTTCTACAGTTGCCTGTAGAACATTGTTTTTTCCAGAAAATAAGCATGAGGCGTGACCTACCTTTTAAGTTGGTCTAAAAAATTTATTTGGAGTGTGTGCAGAACAGAGGTGGGCTGACGAGTGTCACATTATGAGGCCGTTTGGATTTCTGCATTTGTATGATTTGGATGTGGAAGCACTGAGAGTAAAAAGAGAGAAAATGAAGGAAGGGTAAAGGAGATGCAGAGAAGGAGACAGGTAAAAAAGACAAATGGAAAGAAGGAGATGCACTGTGCTGAACAACCTGCAGGGTGTAATGTATTCCTTGGAGAACCATTTATGTAACACAATCATGCAGACACACATGCAGCACGTTATCAATATTGTGTCTCGCAGTGGTAGCTATCATAGTGGTGGGAACCAATTACTCAGCCCGGAGCAGCAAATGTGTGGTTGCAACAGCAGAGAAAAGCTGCATGGCTCATGAGACTATTGATTAAAACCTGTCACCCTCACCTTAGTATGTATAGCTTCAGTGTGTTTCCTATGTATGCATGTTTTTTCCCATTTCCACTCATGTGTCCATTCGGTGAATGTGTTTGTTCGGTTGTATCCGGCACTTGTGAGAGTGGGCAAAGGCGCTGTTCATAAAATTGGTATCATTTATCTTGGATATGGTGGAGGGTGTAGGGCACTGCTGGCGGAGTCTACAGCTGGAAAGATTCATATATAATACAAAGCTTGCAGTTGATGGTAGGGTGGAGTAGATTTTTTAGAAAGGAGAATATCCTCTAGTCTCCATAACCAATTCTAAAACAGGTTTTAAATTTCTTTAAAAATAATTAATTAAATTATTTTAAAAATGAAAATGTTAGAATTGACCAAAATGACAAGACAGTCTTATTTCCAAATGAAACCAAACTAGAGTTAAAAAGAAAATTGTGTTTGGCTAGCTAGCTAGAACATATGGAAGTTTCTGCCACTAAAAACTAAAAAAAAAAAATCGCCATTCGTAACGAGTTAATAACTCGAAATTTCAACTTAGCAACTTAAAATTTCGAGTTGTTTTCTTGAAATAGACACTCGAAATTTCGAGAAAATAACCCAAAATTCCAAGTTAATAACCCGAAATTTTGAGTTAATGAGTCAAAATTTCAACTTACGTATCTCAAATTTTCACATTAATAACTTGAAACTTCAACTTAGCATTGCCAATCAGGAAGCTCCATGATCCGTACATCATTTCCTGCTGATCAGATTGACATGAAAACACTGATTCCTTACCTTTTGCAGCTGTTTTTTTTGCTAGAAGACCTTTTGACTGTTGATGGTCAAAAACATGATGACAATTTGTTCACGTTTGCTAGAAACTGCTAGCTCACTGATGCTGTCCCTACCCCATTTTGAATGTGCATGCGCTGGCGGCGTCTGCTTCCGGGTAACAAGGAAATGACCTCTTCCTCTGAGCTTCCTGATTGAGTTATTAACATGAAAATTTGAGATGCGTAACTCGAAATTTCGAGTTAGCAACTCAAAATTTCGAGAAAATAACTTGAAATTTCAAGTTAATAACTCAAAATTTTGATGGTGATTTTTTTTTTTGGTTTTTAGTAACAGAAGCAAGCTTCCATAAGAACAGCTATCACTGTGGAGGAATTTTGACCTGCTCTTCTTTGCAGAATTGTTTTAGTTCAGCCACACTGGAGGGTTTTTGAGCATCAATGGCATGTTTAAGGTCATGCTCCAAAAGATTTGTTTTTTCCTTTTCCTATTTGAGCCATTCAGAGGTGGATTTGTTGATGTGTTTCAGATCATCTTCCTGCCCAAGTGTTCTTGAGCTTCAGGGCACGAACTGAGGCCTGCAGTTATTGAGATGTTGTTCTGGGTTCTTTCGTGACCTCCTGGATGAGTCGGTGATGCGCTCTTTGAATAATTTTGGTAGGCGATAGGCCAGCCACTCCTAGGAAGGTTCACCACTGTTTCAAGTTTTCCATTTGTGGATAATGGCTCTCCCTGTGGTTCACTGGAGTCACACAGCCTTATAAATGACTGTGTAACCCTTTCCAGACTGATAGTTGCCAATGACTTTGTTTCTCAGCTGTTTCTTTAGATTGTGGCGTGATGTGTTGGTTTTTCAGATCTCTTAGCCTGCTTCACCTTGTCAGAAAGGTTCTATTTAAGTGATTTGTTGATTTAACAGGCCTGGGGGTAATCAGGCCTGGATGCGGATAGTGAAATTGAACTCAGCTTTCCAGAAAATGCGGTTAATCAGTTAAATCATGATTTAACAAGTGGGGCAAATTACTTCTTCACACAGGGCCAGGTACTGTAGGTTTAGATAGCTCTCCCCCCCCCCCCCCCCCCCCCCTTAATAAATGAAACCATCACTTAAAACTGCATTTGTAAACTAAGAAAGTAGGGAGGGGACAAATACATTTTCAGTTTTTTTTTGAGTATCAGTCTTATTGTGTAACTGTCAACAAAAATTGATGAAATTTTGAATTTATTTGTGTGAGCTGAAACTTTTAATTTTTTGCTTTGCAGTGTTATGAATGAGACAACAGTTAGAGATTTAAGGCTGTATAATAGGTGACAACTTAGTGCTGGATAAGTAAATTGTTACATTACAGTAGCTGTTGTCTTCCTGTGAGGTTGAAGCAGACTGGCCATTCTTCTCTGACATCAACAAGGCACTTTCGCCCACTGCTCCTCACTGGATATTTTCTCTCTTTTGGATCATTCTCTGTAAACCCCAGAGATGGTTTCTGAAATACTGAGACCAGCCAGTCTGTCACTTTCTTCACCTTTCCTCCCTATTCTGATGCTCAGTTTGAATTACAGCAGGTCATATCTACATATCTAAATGCATTAAATTGCTTCCATGTGATTGACTGATTAGATATTTACATTAATGAGCAGTTGTACCAAATAAAGTGACAGGTGGGTGCATTTACCAGTAAAAAAAACAAAGGAAAAAAAAAACACAAAAAAAACCAGGTCTGTCACTTGTTACAGTGAAAAAGTAGCATGAATGTGTGTTACATCCAACACTGGTGACAACCTCTGACAGCAGTGAATGGGGTCAAACACAGATTTATAGAGCTGTCAGTATTCCCACATCTTCATGGGCCCGATACTAAACCAAGGCTTTTGTTTGGCTGGGCATCTCTCTGTTAGTTTCATTTAGCCTTTAAGTATCCTCAAAGGAAGAACCGACCAGTCTCTCTGCTCACAGAAGCACACTTTGGATAAAAACTTCAACTAACTGGCGAGTAAATTAGGAACTTTGGGTGAATTTAATATTATTCTTGGCAAAACTCTGCTTGAATGCTAACAGCAGTCACAAAATATATTCATTCAAAGACAGTAACCTGAGGTTTATTTTAAGCAATACTGACAACTTTGGATTTTTTTTTTTTTTTTTTTTTTTGTTGAAACGCAATGACAAATAATATAAAAAAATGCTTTTACTCTTAGAACACCAAAGGATTTCTGAATAATCTCCACAGAGGATAAAGCAGATTATTCAGAGGACTTAATTGCATGTATAAAGGAGTATACGCTGAGCTGGAACATAGGAAACCAAATTCAGTTTCAGACGGGAAACAGATCCAGACCCGGAGTGCCCTTTCATTCGTGTTGATGTATGCAATCGGTCATTTATTCTGCAGACCGCATGTAATTTGATAGGTAGTGATCTCGGATGAACGTCGCTTCTGCCTCTAACGATGATTAAAGTGGAGCGCGCTGTAGTTGCAGCACACTCAGATGATTGACAGAACAATGTCGTTCAGACAGTGTGTGCGTGTGTGCATTTTCTTTTTGTGTCAGTGCGCGAGAAAAATGACCGTTTGCATGGACGCATTTGCTCTGTAAAGTCCGTGCATGCGCCGTGTGTAGGAGATTTGTGCATTTCTGAGTGCATATGTGTTTACGCTGGTGTGCTTTTGAAATGTGTGGCACAGGCATTAATGAGTTCAGATGGCTCTGATCTTGCCTACTCTTTACCATCAGTCTCTCTCTCTCTCTCGTTTGCTGTCTCTCTGTTGGTCTGCACCGAGCCCCGTCTGACAGCTTTGACAGCTCGTCAAGTCTACTCCACACACACGCCAATCAAGCCCCGTCCAAGCAAATAAGCAATTAATCATTAGCATCCACAAGCAGCCGACGCAAGGGAAGCGAGAAGGAGAAGGAGGAGGAGGAGGAGGGCGAGGCCGCGGAGAAGAAAGGGGGTATCAGGGTTCATTTGGGTTCAACTGCGACCACACCCTCTTCACGCACACACCAGTGCACACAGTTCCAATGTGAATTCTGCAGTGGTGACTGTATAACAAGGGGATTATCTTCTTAATAAGTCAAAGGACAAATTATGGAAATGAACATAGGATGGGGGGAAAAAACAACTGGGAAGCATCTGCTGACTTACAAAACAAACTATTGTTCCTATTAGGTTTTCCCGTCCACTCACAGTAATGGCGATTAGATGATTAGTCTGCGGTTGAAGTGATTAAAACAGGCGCAGGGGACAGGGTGTGCATTTGTGTGCGTAATTCTGGTGGAAGACAAACTGGCCATTGTTTACTTTGATAAATGAGCCTTTTAACCTCTCAATTAAAATAACTTTAATGTAAAGGAAAAAAGAAAAAAGATTACAGTTACAGTTTTAAATCTGTGATCGTATTGCCATTTCTAGTGGTGTTATTTTACTAATACTTCTAACCTTTTCTTCTGGGTATCAAGTTAATATATTCCAGTCCCATTCCAGTCAGTATTACCTTCTCGCCAAATGTAGCCAATTATGGGAAATGGGTTTCAATTTGAAGAAGATAGACCTTGAGTTGACAATTGACTTGCTGTTACTGCAAAGTCGGCTGCAGCCGGCACTCTATAAAGTCACTCCAACCTTATTCAAACATGTAACCTTCTGCTTTTGACTTTTTCAACAGTAGTGAGACTCAGTGTCGATCAGCTACCTGAGAGCTTTAAGTTACTGTGGTTTGGAGGTGCTGGTAGTTTACTTTATGAAAGCAGCTGAAGTCATGCCTATCAGCAAACATCTGCCTTGGGTGTGTCCAGGTTTTACTACCCTCTGTGATTCTGCACTGTATTTTATTGCCTGTGTCATTTCCTCTACCAGTTTACTTAGCGCTAGATCGAGATAAGATATTTTAGCGATACCTGTTTCGTCAAGTCGTCCAGCATTGCTGATTACCCTACTTGCTTACTGCAGATCTTCTGTCACTGGCCAAGGTACCCAGGTAAACCTCCAAGCCTCCTGCAGATAACGTCACATATCAAATTACATTCAGGATGCCTCCATATAATCCTACTCAGGATTAAATTATGACAGAAGAGGGAAATGATTTTTGCTGTTGTGGCTGGTGGCGGTTAAGTTAATAATGTAGGTTGAGATGAGGGCTTGTAGCTGGATTACATCCTGGAAGGCTATTGCTGGAAAGCATTCAACTGCCTTTACGTGAAAATATTAAAGTTTAAATAATTGAGCATGGGCTCAGCCTCGAATCAGAATCAAGCCCTCCAAAAAACAAAAAACACACACACGCACACACACACACACACACACACATATATATATATAAGCGACACTATAGGACAACCCTCCTACCACTCATGAATAAATAAGTGAGCCTGGTTATTGCACCATTGCACCCTTCAGTCTGACAAGTTGTGATAGCTAGGTCATAACAATGACTCTGTGCTTCCCTCTAACTACCGCCGAACCACCACCGCTGCTTGAGCCATGCCCTTCAGCTACCGAGGTGAAATGATAGACGTGGAGTGAGATAGCGGGAAAAACTGAGAGGCAAAAAGAAAAAGAAAGAATAAAGTTAGAAGAAAAAAAAAGTAGGAGAGGGACAGAGAGGAGTCAGTGGACTGACTGATTTTCCTCTTCTCTTGGGATTTCACAGCTGGGGGGTAAATGGTTGCGCCGACTCCTTCTCTACTCACCATCCACGCCTCTGCACGGATCAGCAGTTATTATTATGTGTGCGTCTGTGTGTGAGCCTGTGCTTGCAGCCAAGCAGCAATTGATATACATTGTATGCATTTCAATTTGTGTTGCTTTCTCTCAAACTTAACATCACATCTCACCTCAGCCGAATGGCAGGGTGTCTCCCGAAGATGCAGACAGATGATAGCAGGCTGAGCCTTCACTGAACTGTAACAACTCCAAACAGTTTATATAGGAATATCTACTCCATCACCTGGCTGGTGTAGACACGCACACACATGAAAAGACTGCGGCATGCAAAGAACGCAGCTATGACAGACAGGGAGGCAGCCTGCTGTTGATACCAGATGCATGAGCATGAAGCTGGCAGATAAGGTGTGGCATTTCTGATCTGACATGCAGTATATCCACGTTAAATTCCTATCAGACAGCAGTGGCCTATTAGGAACATTACATAATAAAGATAAGATGCAGTGTGTCAAATGATTGACATATGTTCTAGGCTATTTTCCAAATTGAGCCACACTTAAGAGTCCTTCAACAGGATGTCTATCAGCACCCCCCCCCCCCCCCCCCCCCCCCCCCCCCATATATATTATTTTATAGCATTATACTTACCTAGAACTCTGCAAGCAGTCACATGATAAGTTTGTAATAAAAACTCATGTTAACACTGGTATAAGCTAGTAGCAAAGGATTTTGTTTAATAGGTATTCTTTGTAATGGCCAGCAGGGGGTGCCTCTTCCGGTTTTAAAAAGAAGCCTGATTGTGTTAAGTCTATGGAAAAATGACCCTGTGTATCCATTGATCTACGACCTCTGGAAGCACTTTTCTGTTGAGCGTATGGTCTCAGTGTCTAGTTTAAAGTCTTAATGAATATAATATATATAAATTTGCAAAATATGGTTCCCTTTAGAATCCAAAAGAATTTGGGTTTGATTTAGGTGGGCCCTACTTTGTGATTGAGATGTTGCTAGTGGATAAGCATCCATTGTTTCTCAGCAACATCAAAACACTAAGATGGTGGTGGCCAAAACACTCAGCTCCTGGAATCAGGACAGGACGCCACTAAGCAGTGGGTGGTGTCACAGTGGCCATGTACATCTTTTATATACAGTCTGTGCTTCTAAATGATCACAAAGGCAGGGTTAAACAAAAAACTGTAACCATAGAGAGACAAGTTTGCTTTTTGAAACCTTTCCATTTATTGTGTTGGGACCATTTATGGTGCTGAGCTTGGCTGTGTAAACTGCAACTGACAGAAGTGAGAAGAAAATTGGAGCTCGGTTCACACCCTGGTTATTTTCACACCTCTGCGTGACCAGTCACCACAGAAGTGGCCCTGCTTGTCAAACTGTTGGCTTTGAAAATTTACAGAAAAATGTTGCATGCCCGAGGTTCTTTGGCAGGAACTGGTGGGCTGCACTTGAACAAAGCATCGCAATGACTCAAAGGTATTTTGGAAATAAGTCAGAGATTAATTTTTGATATTATTATGAGGAACATTACCAAAATGTTACCTCACTTTGAACTGGTTTAGATGGTTTTAACACCATTGGAATGTGAGACCTGCAGAAGAAATCGTTAGGCACATATTTACCATTTATGAACATGCCCATTTTCCTGTAAATGAATGTGTTTGTAGTTCATCACAGAAAAAAGACGTCTGCACGCATAAGCGGCGCACACTTTGTGCTGTCCCTGAGCTCAGGAGCTTCTTTAGTGAACACACTTGTAAAAATTAAGGTAAATGATGACAAAGAAAATAGGACGCAAGTTTTAACGCACCCTTGACAGACACTGCTAAGGTAATGTCAACGGAAATGTCAGTTTCAAGGTAATATCAAAGGTCAACTGCCACTTAGTTTCTTATCAGAACATGTCCAATAAAGATAAAATCTCAATCATGTGTTGAGCCAAGCTACTCTTTAAGGAAGCTACTAAATTACCTTCATGTGATCCTTTTTTTTTAATCACCTCTAACTGTACAAAGTTTATATTCACCTCACTGTCTCCACCATCCAAAGGCTGGTGACACCAAAGCTATCAAGTGAAGGTTAACGAGTTGTGCGTTTGTTTTCACTCAACACTCGAGCTATGACGCATCTATGTTACCTTTAGACTTCAACTGTCAGTGGCAGGGACATTCCCTAAATGCATCTCAGGCATTCGGGAGATACGCTGTCTTGATGTGACGCCACAACAAGTGCAAAAATCATGTGACGACATGAAAAAAAAAGTCACTCTACCATGTTGTTTTATGTGTAAATACTGTGTTTTAATGCGGTTCTGTATGATCATAAAATCATTAAAAATGTGGCCACCATCCCTGTCTGCATTTTTTCCCCCCTTCTCTCCTTTTTTGCAATTATCCTTCAGTTTCTCTTTTCTTTTGCCTCCACTCTGTCTGTTTTTTCCTTCAACTCCCTCGAGCCAAGCGGACAGCTGCTTATCCCTGATAAACGCCTGGCATTTGGCACGGCAAGAGAAGGGAGAGAGGGAGTGAGGAGGAGTGGGGGTGGGGGTTGGG
This sequence comes from Archocentrus centrarchus, assembly GCF_007364275.1. Classification (NCBI taxonomy): domain Eukaryota; kingdom Metazoa; phylum Chordata; class Actinopteri; order Cichliformes; family Cichlidae; genus Archocentrus; species Archocentrus centrarchus. Next base: position 16,897,273 of record NC_044368.1, read on the forward strand.
GTTGGGTTGTCGGGGGTGGGGGTGGGGGGGGCTACATCAAGACGGTGAGGAGTGAAAAAGGCAGTGGGGATTAAAGAGCAGGGTTTTTTGGCAACGGCCACTGTAGAAGTGTAGAGGAGGGGAGGGACGCAGAAGATGAGGTCTAATCGTGACCTAGATTCCAAGACGCCCAGACATAATAGGCAAGGCCTTATTCAACGTGAACCCCCTCACCCCTTCATCCCCCTCAGTCAAAACAATAACAGACAGGAGAGGAACTGCAGGAGGAGAGGGGCCCGGTGTGGGGATGGTTCCACCCCACTACCTCACCTACCCCTGTACGACATTTAGCCTCTCTACATCTAACACCCAGCAGCTGTATGCAATGTTGGCCCTCAAGCCTCTGGAAATTCCTGGAAAGAGAACTTAAGGAATGCTGGGGCAATGTTTGGATAAACTTCTGCTGGGGTCTTTTGAACAGACTCCTTTATTAGGTTTTGGATTGTTTCCTTTGCCGGGGAGAAAGACAAAAGACTCCAGACGGAAAGTGGTTTCGTGTGAGTGTGTAAAGTGTGTGTATATGCGTTTTCAATCAAAATGTGATGAATATGAAATTACTTGACACAAGGAGTTTGACCTTTAGGGAAATATTCTTACATTAAAAGTGATCATTATAAAACAGCAATCATTTTAAGGCGGGTATGTCTGAGACTGTTTCTTGGCCGGGACCACAATTACCTCAAATCTCTGCAGGTTTCTCGGTGGTCAAGGCAGAAGCCTTCCCAATATTCCTGAACCTGGGGCTCCATTGCAATATCCTATGTCCAATATAGCCACTATCCCTCCTTTGCACATGGCCAGACCATCTCTAACTTTACCTTCACGAAGCTCAACCTGAGCTGTCCCTCTAATATCCTCAACTCTAATCCCGTCCATCCTGGTTACTTCTAACAAAAAATCTTAATATCTTCATCTCTGCCACCTCCATCTCAGCCTCCCATCTTTCTTTTACTGTCACTGTCTCCAAACCGTATATCATAGCAGGTCTCACTACCTTCACATCTCCTGTCACAAATCACTCCTGACACTTGTGTCCACCCTGCCTGCACTCTTTTCTTCACATCTCTTGTTCACTGTCCGTTGCTTTGGATGGCTGAGCCCAGGTATTTAAACTCATCCACATCACTGCCTCTGCTTCTTGTATCTTACACCCGTTTCTCTCTCATTCACACAGCTGTGTTCTGTCTTGCTTTTACTGACTTTCATTCCTTATCTCTCCCTACCACAGGTATGTCATCTGGACCAACCACCTTTCCACTCTTCATTCTCTTCATAGCTGCCCTCATGTCTTCCTCACTAAACCTCTGTACTTCCTGATTAAATATCTTTCCTACATCCATGCTCCTCTTTCTTTATTTTCTTCATTCATCAACAGTATCAGAAGCACTGACAGACAAAAAAAGGTTAAAATGTGTTAGCATATAAAAATGCATTTTTTTATATTTGTGACTAAGATCTGTTGTTTTTTTTTTTTTTCCTTTCTGTAAGTCCGGACGTTTTATCTCTACATCAGGCTTATAGTGTAGTTTTGTCTGTGTGTGTGTCTCTGTTTTTCCTCTGTCTGTCTTATCCTCAGTCACTGCATCTTATCTCGTACCTGTTACCTTGGTTGCAGTCACATCGAGGCAGTCATTGTGATGTGAGGTGTCTCACTGGGGCATGTTACGTGACCTGAGAGTGTTTTCCTTGTTGATTCTTGTGAATCCATACAGTTACATTTAGAGCCTACAACACATGCCAAACGGTACACAATGCCGTCCTTTAATTTGTATCCAATCAAGAAAGACATCACAATAAATCACTATCAAAAAAGAAGATACACAACATGTGGCCTTGAGGCAGATTCAAACCCAAGTCTCTGCGACAGCCACATATTATATGGGTTACCTGCTTGACCCAATGAGCTATACCAGTGCCCAATAAAGGAAGACTTTTTAACTAATTAATTCAGTGGAAAAGACACCACCGAACACTGCTACTCTCAAGAAATTTTCCAACAACCAACCTTCATGACGACCTGCTGGATAAGCTATATGATCCTGGCTTTCTGCAGGTTCCAGGCCTCCACTCCAAGGGATGGTAGATTAGCATGCTAACTCCAGTAGATACATCTGCAGCAAAATCCTGATCTCCACAACCCACTGATTTTCAACTATAATGACTCTGCTCGATTACCCTATTTGGTCTGATGCAGCTCATGATATCCTGAACCAAAATGCTGGTTATTGGCTAGAATATCACAGGCGGATCACAAGAATATTTTAAAAGCCAAGGTCAGTGGGTTGGTTTGGGTAAAACAGAATTTGGTTGTGAGTCAGGGATGGGGAGTTAGTGAGTGCAAGCGTGGGAGGATTGTGGGTTGGCTGTGCAGAGAGAAAGCAAGAGAGTGAGAATGAGGGAGGCTCATCCCATAGCCACCAGCGACAGTGACCAGTCACTGGATTTGCAATCTGCAATCATTCCAAATAGATGCTGTGCATCCATAATAAGCATTTTGCACTCGTGCAAAGTTACAATTTGCACCTAAATACCACCTCTGGACCATGCGGTGGCCTATTTTTGAATTTTGGTTTCACAAGGGCTAAATGGTTAAAAAAAAATAAAAAAATACATATATATATATATATATATATATATATATATATATATATATATATATATATATATATATATATATATATATATATATATATATTTATAGATTGATAGATATAAAAGGGGGAGAGATGAGTTTCTTTTCAGTGACTTGACTTGACAGACACAAAATTATATCCGCAAGTCTGACTTAAAAAACTACAAACATTGTGAAATGTGCCTGTTGCTTCCCAAACATTCCCAGCAGCACGACAGTTGTACAGTGGTTGCCACAGAATGCAATACAGCCATTATGCAACTGTGAGTATAGCTCTATTAAAAAATACAGGAGAGTAAAAATATAAAAAAAAAAAAGGGAGAAAGGTCCCATGAGGAGAGCTGAGAGAACCTGCCAAGCTGGCTGGTACAGAAAAAAACATACAATTACCAGAGCTACTTATGTGTTCACTCAAAGCCAAGTGATTGTAGGTGTTCTCTCAAACAGCAGAATCTCTGACAATCATCCACTGTAACAGGCTGTGGTTTCAGCTCTAAATCTGGCTGAACGACGACTGATATAACCAAAGTGCTAAATATAAAACAACACAGCCAGGATATAAATAATCATAGCAACTAATGTCAGGGGCACTTCCTCCCTTTGTTCCACGTAGTGAAAGGCCTGTGGGTAAAAATAAAGAGAGAGTGGGAGAAGGAGAGGAAAAGGGAGGGTGGGATCACATTAAATAAAGAGGGGAGAGAGAGAGAGTGGGTAGTGATAAAGAAAGAGTGTGAGACACACACTGTGGATAATGATGTGGTCCTGCCATGGAGAAGAGGAATGTGACAACTTTCACTACTTTTCCCTGAGATAAAGAGTCAAGCGGCTCGGGGGCCAGTGAGGACAAGAGGACACTTTAATTACGTGAGACAAACGAAAGCCAAGGAGGCTTGGATGATTGTGGTGGTGGTGGCGTGTGTTTGCGAGGTGGTCATTGAGTTTGTGTTTGTGTTGGAAAAGAGAGTAGAGGAGCCTGCACCTGGCTTTTTTTTTTTTTTGCATCGGAAAAATCTGCACCGTTGGGCTAAAACTGACAAACTCATCATGTTGAGCTTATATTTACCCACCCGGAAACACACGCGAGCACTTCTGAAGCTAAAAAGGAAAAACAATGGAGAATATACAGTATATGGCTAATCCGGCCAAGTTTTACATCATGAATGTGGCTGATCAAAATTGCAAAAACCTAAAGGAATTCATCTGACAACATAATTTGACCTGATTTGAAGCCGTGCGGCTTTGGTGACAAAGATAGCATCACAAAATACCGACCGTGTCTAAAAATATGACTCCACCGACTGCTCAAAATCAAAAGTGCAGTCTTTGGAATGACACTTAATAGTGATTCATTTTCTTTTCTTTCTTTTTTTTTTTTTTTAACTAAACTGGGCCACCAATCACAACTAATTAAAGCTCACTCCATGTGGGAATAAAATACGATTTCATTTCTGCAAATGGAAAAAAAGAAAGTCGACTTTGATCTATTTGGGACACTTGGAAGCAGCTCAGGTCCATGACATAGCTTGACATGGGGCTAGGATGGACTCTCTTATTACAGGGCTTGCAGAGGTTGTTACTGGCTAAACAGAGGTTGGTGGTGGTACGCTGAATAATGGATGACTGGCCCCGTGTTCTTTTTTCGAGGTAAAATGGGCACCTAGCAAATGAGGGGCTGGTCAGCGCTTGTGGTCTTGGTGACATATGATACAACACTGCAAACGTCACCGGCACACACGCACACATGCACATTAAAAGGGGGATGCATTAGAAGTCCCCCCCCCCGCCCCCACCCACCCACGCACACGTGCGTGCGTACAGCAACAGTATAAAGAGATATGCACACAGGCCTAATTGACAAGCACGGGTCAACAAACAGCAACAGGTGCAGCTGTTTAAGAGCGAAAACGTGCGCGCATGAGCTCGTGTGAAATGGAAAACCAGGCTGCTCTTTAACCGCTGTATGCACCCCCCCCCCCCCCCCCCCATGCATTAGCTTTAAAACAGGAGGGCAGGGGGACCTCTCATGTCATGGAGGAAAACCTCCACCACATCAAGAGAAGAGAAAATTACTCCTGAAGAAAAAAACCAGTTTCCTTAAGAAACACAAAGACCAAAACCAACATCTGGCTTCATGATTGCTGTAAATATACCATACAGGCAACTGGGGTATAAACACAGGCTTTGATCATACTTTCATTTGTCATTTTAGGTAGTGTACTCACACATATTCACAAAGCAGCTCATCTTGAGTGACTCTCTCCAAGACACTTTGCTGCTGAAGGGTACACCTTCTGCTGCTGCTAGGATCAAACCGCTGACCTTTTGGATCCAGGTCGATCTCAGCAACTCTTCTCTGGCTTCATCATTTCATCAGCATTTTGTCAGGTGATAATGACGGGCTCGGATCTTGCAGAAGCTGAGAAGGCAAGTTACAGCCAGGCGCTTGTGCTGATGTACATCTTGAAATGCAGCCAGTATAACCTGAACCTTTGGGTATGTAAAAGCTCTGCAATCCTCCCAGGACACCCTGTCACCCAATGTTACGAACCATAGGCGAAGAATGAAGGTTAAACTTGGCATGGTGCATTGATATCAGTTCAGAAGCAGCTTAAGATTTTGGTAAATGCAAACTCTTAAATGTGAACATCAACACCAGTCTTGTCTTTTCATTTAATGTAAAGCCATGTATGCTGGAGCTGAATGGCCTAAACTTCCCAGCCCCATTAAAAAAAAAACACTTCTGCACTTCAATCACATCTTGTGGTCATGGTCAGAGGTAAAACTGTATCACTGTCCAAAAACCTATGGACCTAACCGTATATGACAGAAAAAAAAGGAAAAGCCCTTTTATATATAAAATCATCTCATGGTGTCAGTGGTGAGGAAAAAAAACTCTCTTTTAAGAGGAAGAAACTTCTGGAAGGACCACATTCAGGAATCAGGGCCTCTGCCTTGACTGACTGGGGAGAAGGATAGTGAAAGAGAGGGAAGACCATAGAGAAACTACAAACAGCAAACAAAACAGATCCGGAACATACCGCTCCCGATACCTGCAGAAAGATGCAGTTTTGCCATGAGGGTGACCATCAGTCACCAGTTTTTAACAGGCATCCTGAAAGGGTTGGACTTGTCAAATGACAGCATTTCCTCCAGCTGACCTGTACTATGTGTTTACTCCTAAACAGTGGCATCCTGCCTGTTTGCACTGAAACGAAAAATGGTTTTACGTTGAAATCAGTTGTGGTTCAGGGGAAAGTAAATAAACAGAGCGACAACAGCGGGAACAAGAACATTCATTAGAGCAAACTGCAGTTATCAAATTGACTACACATTTATGGTCATGTGTTGTTCCACTGACCTTGAAATGCTGATGCTAATAACAATTCCCACAGTAAAGGTTTGCTTATTACTCAGAGCCGCTGTTACCAAAAAGGCTGAATGGCATAATCAGGAGGGCATAATCAGCTCTCCCCTACCTGGGCTAGATGGAAGCAGCCATGCATCCCATGGGTAAGTGATTGATGTTGATTGAAGGTCATTACTTAGCACAGCGCTGAACTCCTGACCCCACCCCGAGGGGGGCGTAAAAAGCCCCTCGACACAAGGTCGAACAGCGGCCGGTGGATCATCAGACAAATGAATTGTCCCAATGCAGGCGCATATAAAAACATATAGCCAGGGAATTTAACACACACAAAAAAGTGACACACACTCACACAATGGCTACAGCCCAAAGAGGATTCAATATCATATGCCATAATCGGCCTTTAAGCCTGAACAGTGGGGGTCTCTGCAATAGAGGAGCTTAGAGTGCTTCAATCCTATTTTATCTGCTTATATTCCCTGTGCTCATAACTTTTGGGACTTAAAACAAGCCAGGGTCAAAGTAAGGTTATCCCTGAGATGACCCTGGAAAGGTTCATATTAAGTTTGCTGTGGCTCATTTAGAAGATAACACCTAAAGATTTTTTTTTTTCAAGATCAACTTTCAGTAGAAGATGGCTCAGCTCTCTCAAATTTTCATTCATCAGAGTAGAATAAGGCACTACGCAGAACTCCCCACAATCTCACACACACGCACACACACACACGCGCAAACATGCTCAGAGATCCAATTACAAACCCGTGCTACATTGTCTCCAGGGAACCCATTTAAACAAGCATAGAACAAAACACAGGTGAAAAGAAAAAGCTGAAAATTGGATCACAAGGTCTCCCCCCCCCCCCCCCCCCCCCCCCCCCCCCCCCCTCGGTTCGTCTCTAAGTTTACTTCACGTGAGGCAGCGGGGGTCCTTTTGCAGTCTTCTGAGAATTTGCCTAATCCAACTGGGGACCCCCACGAGGAGTGGGGTGGTGTGGGTGAAGGAAGGAAGGAGGAGAAATAGACTGAAATATTTAGGAGAAAAATGAAGGCAGTCTCCTGTAGCTGTTTTATTATGGTCTCAGAGTATCTTTTAGGAATACCTGCCATGTATTTAGTAACTGTTCTTTCTTACCAAAGGGAGCAACAGGTCATTTCTTTCCCCTAAACAGACACTCTGGCTCCCTCCCTCACAAGCAGGCCACTGCCAGACCTAGTGGCTGTTGGTCAGATACAGTAACAACAGTTTACATCTCTCCCCTGAGACCTTTCTGCTGCCTTTTATGGAGGTGTGAGCAATGCTTTTTGTTCTACACCAACTTAAACAAATTGCTCCCAATACAAATTTCCCTGCTACACAGGCTACAAACGAGGCGTGAACTGCACATAAATAAATCAGAGGTACAACAGCATGAATACCAAAGGACAAGGTCGTTATGAAAAATGGAACCCCGGCCTACAAGAGGCGGGTTATGGAGGTATCCCCCAATACGCGAGAGTATGCAAGAATTTTCCCTCTTCTCCTTGGCTGCACTCTATCACTCCTTCTCTCTTTTAACTGATGAACAAGAAAGTCCCTAATCCTGACCCAGAGGAACATATGCTGAGAGCTGGGGGTTGGGTGGAGGAGGAAGAACAGAGAGACTGAGAAAAAAAAAAAGCAAATGGCAGCTTGGGGTGAAGCTGTGAGATACAGGAGAGCAAGAGAAACAAAGAAATGATGAAGGGGGGAAAAAAGATGAAAAAAAGAACAAAAATATGACCAGTAAGCAAAAGCCTGGGCTGAAATGAAAATGCCTGGAGAGAGGGAGAGAAAAGAGAGAAGGCGGCGGTGAACTCATTAAAGGCTTATCCTGCGGGGATAAGGCCGCGCAGCAACCTGGGTGAGACAGGGTTAACTAATCCGAGCCACAGTACCTCCCCTGGGATCTGGGGCACACACTCTGATCCACACACAGGCTAAAGCTACTGAACCTAACAAGATTCCAGGTGATTTCTCTCCACTGCACTGTTTCCCCCAATACATACAAGACAGATGTTGATGTTCCAGGGGTCAGGCTGAAGGTTTGGGTCACTGGATTTGTGTAGATTAAAGTGAACATTTTAGTGGCTTATAGTATGCTTCTCATTTACCCATGCGTTCACACTCAAATAGTGGCCGAGCAGGAATCTGGTGGTTGGTTATCAAGAGCTTATTACACTTATTTCTAAAAACACAAACCTAAAACTTATCTCTTCAGCCTGGCTTTCGGCTGAGTCTGCCTTACAGACATAACTTACTGTATTTACTCTCTTTGTTTTAGCGGCACTTTTTCAAATTCTTTATTCCGTATTCAGCGGCGAGTTGAACAAAATTTCACTGAGGAGAAAATTTTGGTGACGGTTAAGTTGTGTTGAACGTGACGTGTGAAACAAACGGAGAATGTGACATTGCATTCACAGGTGGACGATAAACATCTCAGGGATAAAAACTTTGCATGAATATTGTGTGTGACAATATTCATGCAAAGTTTTGTTGAGACTGGCCGACCCGTTAATGAGGAGATAGGGTACATACTAACATATATATATATATACACATACTACAATCATTATAATAAGATGATATTGTTATTATTTCATCTATGTGCTTATTATGCTCAACTTTATTTGATGTACCTTAATAATCTCTGGCTCTCTCCCACAGTGTGTCTTTTGTCCCGTCTTCCTCCCCTCACCCTCAACCGGTCAGGGCAGATGACTGCTCCTCCCTGATCCTGGCTCTGCTTCCCACTGTCACCAAGTGCTTGCTCATAGGGGGTTGTTTGATTGTTGGGGTTTCTCTGTGTCTTTAACTTACAGGATAAAGTGCCTTGAGGTGACTGTTGTGATTTGGATGTTATATAACTAAAATGCAATTGAATGTACCCTTATTCTACTTTTAAATGTATTGTTTCATATTATTTGTATTGTTTTATTGCTTCGTGTTCTTCTTATTTGTCCGTTATCTGTGAACCCCTTTCAACTGCACTTACCCACATGAAAGGTGCTATAAAAAAAAGTTTTAATTATTGACTGATTGATTGGTATTAAGGCTTCACCATCTTGGACAGCAGCAACCAGGGATTGTACCGCCAACCTTATAATTTAGCTGCTGCTGCCACACCTGTATTAATTACATCATTGAACTTTCTAATGAAATAATGAATATATATTAAGGACTTTAGTCAAACTAGCTGCTTAGCTGTTGTCAGTCTGTTGGTCAGTTGGTCCACACTATGCTAATTGGCAAAACCTTACGATGCATGATGCAATGTTGCTTTATATTTGAAGTGGAAAGTCAGAAATCCCAACTTCTGAGTTTGGCATTTTGGCCATCACCATCTTGAGCTTTTAAACCAGACACACACACATATATTTGAGAGGTTTAGCTAGAGCTGGGAGTCGTCAGCTAACACTGCTAACACTAAAAAGCTCCTTGCAGGTTTTTTTTTTCTCCCTAATTCATATATTTCTTGGAAATTAACATTTGAAAAACTAATGCATGTTATGTGTTTTGCAAAATGTAACATTAAAAAAAAAAAAATTCGACATGCACCATTTTACTTCATATCAGGCCCCCTGCCCCTGTGCTCTTTGCAGTAGTTGGATGTAGTAGTAGTAATTAGTGCTGGCTGGTTTCAGAATCAGCCAGATTAATGAGTCAAATCTTTCTGCTGATTCATAAATCAGTAGTCCGAGGTCTCCATTAACCTGGAGCATATGACTCCTCTGACTAGCTGCTGCTGCTGCTAAACACAAAAGGCGAATGAGTGAGAGCGGATAGAGGAGTAGCGGACTTACTGGAAACACCGCTCACTCAGGTGATTCAGCTGAACCAGGTAAATAACGGACACGCTGGAAACAGTGCTGACTCAAGGGATTCAGCTGAACCAGGTCACTATTAGTCAGCAATTTAACTTCAGTCAGTAAATAAGTTAAATATTCCAATAAATGCATACTTACATACATTGTTTTTTATTATGTGGCTGATTTTATGCACATGTTATTGTCATTATTATTATTATTACTATTAGTATTAGTAGTATTAGTAGTATTAGTAGTGGGGGGGGGACTCAAGTGAATCGGATCACATTACTGACTGACTCAGATTAACCCGAGACCATAAAATGAATTGTGTTTACCACCACTAGTAGTAAAAGAGATCCTGAACAGTGTTTTTTGAAAGTTTCATCATGTTGAATTATTCTCTGTGTGCAATTTGCACACACTGAAGGGCACCTTGACATGTCAACAGCACCGACGTGCTCTGGAACCCAATATTTCCTACGGCTTGTGCTGTGCAGGAACAATTTACTGGTGCATCAGGCAAAACGCGGCACTACTCAAGCACACTGTCTGGAGAGTACACATTCATGCACACAGTTTCACGAGTTCAGACAGGCAGGGGCCAGCACAATGCAAATTTTGGCCTATTCGCTCAACCTAGCAGTGAGCACTTCTAACCTGAAGGAGCCATTACAGGACACTAGGTTCACAGCTTTCCCGACAAGAAGAGCAATGAAGCTTATGTCACGCCCTGGTGTTTTGTCCAGGTGAACTTATTAAACAGTGTATCAGGAAACTTCAGTCACTTACCAAGAAGCTTGTCCAGTTCTCTGGACCATTATGTCTCCTGATCTTTGACTGTAATTGTAAGGCTGTGGTCCTATAGAGAGGGTACAGTATTTAATCACTTTGTGCACAATCCTCAAGTGGCCACTGGAGGAATTGCAGTTTTTGGCACTTGAGTGTTGAATAATTTTTTTAATCCTGGAGAGTGCCATTGGTTTAAAGCTTGACAATACACCAAACTAAAATGGCAATTGTGCTTAATGCCAGCTATGTAACATGCAGTGTTCATTCACTGCCGTGATATAATTAAGGAAAATACTGTTTGCCTCAGTTCCTCAGCTGTTTGTAAGTGTCACGTGTTTTGGAAACCTTCTAGAGGCTTGTGTTGCTTACTACAAGTCAGCTTGAAATCTTAATAACAAACAATAAAATGCTGTCATAGCCAATAAGCAAAAAATATGACAATAAAAGGTCATCTTTTCCAGTCGCTTGGGTTGGTTCATTCTGACTGGAACAAAAAAGCAAAATGTGACTTTCCAAAAAATTTTCAATGCTTCCTTTGTAAATATGTGTCAGTGTTGGGTACAGAGTGAAATGACTGTGTCACCATGTCCTTTCGAAGAAATCCTCGAGGCGAGGGAAGCACAGAAATGTTTCTCCTTCTGTTTTGTCTCGTGCTGTTCAATGGTGGTTCTTTTTGCACTTTGTCTTCATCATGTCCCTTTTGCAACAGTCTAAACGTCTATTTTGGTCTTTTTTTTATAGGTCCTCTTCCATTTGTCAGTCTTGGTCTGTCTCTTTTTATAGCCTCTTTCCCAATTTTTTCATCTTTCACTGTCTCTTTCTCTCAGTATTTCCAGACAGTGGGCTGTATGTGCTTTACTACATGTTGACACTCCTGCTCCGCTTTGCTCTAGCCATAATTGGCTGCTTGGCTTCATGGCTTTCATGCACACATAGATGCGCACGCACACACACACCTACACATACACACAAGACAGGGAGAGACAGAATAGGCAGAGCAAAAAAGCAAGACAGGGAGAAAGGAAGGGGAGTGGTAGCTGCCGGCGCCTGGGCCTGGTCAGTGTCTACTGTTGATCTTGGTTGTGGTAATATTTGGTTTAAACACTAATAGCCAACCACATGTAAATGTCACACAGCATCAGGCAGGTGCCCTGCAGCGTGAGGGCTGCAAAGCAAGGACTGAAAGTCGCTATATGAAAGACAGATGCGGTGACAGAGACACAGAAACACAAACCCGCAGATTCACTCATACTGCACATACTGAAGGAGCCTGAAACGCTGCCAGCTTATGTTTTACAGTTACAGTTAAAAATAATGTCCAAGTGGCATGGTTGCTTTTCATAAAGAAAACACTGGCCAAATAGCATTACAGACAAGCTTGTAATTGCAGAGGAAATGCAACATGACAGATGGCTACCCCCTTTTACATCCATGCTAATAAATCCAATTGCAGCATAAATGCTTTGCATTGGTACTAAATAGCCATCTAGAGCTACAGAACATGCATCCTCTGTAGTGTAATATACATCCAGCTACAAAGAAATCCCTTCCAAATAGCAATTTTAGTCATCTTATCCAAACAAATAACCTAAAACCATTCAACCATTACACTTAAACTCCCCATTTAAATTGTTTAGCGTTGTAATGCTTCGTAATTCTCTCATTCTGATTTTTCATTCCCCCTCCCAATCTGCCCCCCCCCCCCCCCCCCCCCCCCCCCCCCCATTCAGTGAAGTAGGAGGGTTGCTCGGCCTAGATTTGTCTGCCCTGGATACTCTAGGGGGAACTTTAATGGGAAAATAATGATATCAGTGCAGATTTACCTGGGTAGAGTCCTGCAGATAAATGGGTCAGAAGGATGAAAGGATGATGGAGCTACTCAGCAGGAACGAGATCTGACAGGTCAGATGCTGGCAGATGCTGGAGGTGGGGGGGATTCAAATAGTTGTTTCCCTTACATTTCTATTGTTGTGATTTGTTCTCATCTATTTTACTTTAAATGTCAAATTTAATTCCTGGTTAATTAATGACGTTACTCCAAACACTCCCTAAGCAGCTATTCTTCAGAATTTCAACAGAATGAAAAACTGAAACCAAGTCAATCAGTATTAACTGCAGCAGTGATCCATGGCCACCCTTCTTCCTGCACTAATAAAAAATGCTAAAAAATGATTGGCATCCTGTTATGTATACCAATCAGTAGCAAATTTGAGAAATGACTCCACGCACTTCTAACTGCACTGGCAAATACAGTGCATTTCCTGTACTCATTTTACTGTTTGAAAAAGCAAAAGTGGAAAATGATTGCTTTGTGTCAGAGGTAACTTATAAAAGCTATGCAAGAGTAAAGCATAAACAGTCAGACTGATTTAGATGGGATAAAAATGTAAAAATTAACACTGGACTACAAGGAATGGAGGAATGTGCCACTAACAATGATAAATCAGATGATCCGAGCGCCAGCCAACATAGGCCGAAGGCTCAGCTGCCGTGCTGCACCAAAAACCTCCTTGTGATTGCTTTGATCACTAGCAGATTGCCACGGTTGCCCGTAGTTTGCCTGGAAGATACTGATTTGTCAGCAAGCACTACTCTCTGAGTGGTAATCAATATGTGAAAAGTGCAACGGGCACAAGCCAGAAACCAATCTCCTTCAAAGTAAAAGTTACACCTTTTAAAATGTTTTGGTTGCAGCAGTAAGGCAACTTTTACTTTGAAGACAAACATTCTCAGTTTCCGGTGTGCATTGCACTGTCTCAAGTTTCACTGCGGCTCAGTGAGTAGCCAGCGAATATCTGCAGACAAGTCAGTGTCAAACTACGGGTGACCAAAGCTAGCTGCTACCTACCAAAGCAATCACAAGGAGGTCTTTGGTGCAACACCCTCTTTAAACCAGCAACCAGCAACCTCAAGCAACCACTCGCCAGGGAAAACCCATATTTCCTTACTAACTGGTGGTTGTCAGGGGTCACTGAGCTGTCTCTAGGTATATGTAACTGAGCCTTAAGCTGTTTTAACTGTTCATATGAAAGCGGCCAGCTTCTCCTTTCATGATGCACCTCACTTAATTTCAGATTTGTTGTCACTGTTGCTGCTCTGTTCTGTGCTGCAGATCTTCCTTTAACTATACTGATCCTGACCGAAATACTATATGAAAGCACCAAATTTAATTCAAGGGACACTGGTGAAAAAAGAAAAAACATAAATACTGCCTCCCAATCCAGTATAAATTAAATTTGATCTGATTTACTAAATGGTACTTCAAATGTTCACATCAGCATGAGTAAGTCCAGTTTTTGCTCTTGAAAAGTGTTGTCCTGTTTGGTTTGATCTGATTCGATTCAGTTCAGCTCAAATCAATGCCTGCCTTTTATGCCGGCCAAAGATAGCACTGTTTACATTGTGAACTCAAGCTGTGGCGTACAGGGGGTCCTTTATGCTACACAATCAGAGCCTTGGACATGTCCACACGCCTGTGAAGTAGTCGGTCCATCTGTGCTTGGCCTAGTTTTGGTTTTATGTGGTGGCATTCCAAACCCCATTCTCAAAGGGGACAGACAGAGACACACTGTGTGTCTCGCACTGGATAAATATAGCCATGACATTCAAACAGCCTGTAGTTTGGCTAGTCAATTCATTTTGGCAGGCACAGGATAATCAGACGCCCCAGCAGTGTGTAAACTTACAAAACCAAGCCTAAATGGACAAGGAATTAATTTAAGCTCGATGGGTTGCACAATAGATATAGACTTACTCAGCCGGGTCAAATGCATGCGTAACGCATGCATGTATATTACTCACACACACATACAGGTATGGGCCTGCCTGAAGCCGAGGGAAAACGCACCAGTTGCCGTTCTCACTGTAAAAAAAAGAAAAAATAACTGCCGCCCCGAAACCACAAAGCAGGTTTCACCTACTGCTCCAAGGTAACAGCTTATATAAGGGCGGTTGTATATTTTTGTGTACTCAATCAGAGATCAACATTCTTGGCACAAGAAAAGAGGGAACTTTTACATGTGAATTTTACAACAAAAGGAGCGGGGACATTAATGAGTTATGGATGTGTGGGAGTTTTTGTACACATAAAAGACACCTCATAGGAGCAGTTTGTGAGAGTTACCTGGGGATAGTTTGAAAGACCAGTGTCCATGCAGAGTACATGCTGCGTATCTCCATGTGGATGTCTGTATTACACTTTAGAGAAAGGGAAAAAAAAAGGTTCAAAAACTGATGTTACTTTAATGTTAAGCAAATTTGGCACTACTTGACATAAGCCTGGAAACACTGAAGGTTGCTTTCACTCATTCAGTCATGGGCTACACCTCAGGGACTGATAAAACAGCTTATAAATCTAAATAGTCACCCTGCTTCCCAGCTTTCTCATAAATCTTTAATATATTTTTTTTGTCTTTGTCACATTTTTTACTTTTATATATTTGGTGAAACTGTCACATCGCATTGAAAAAGAATTCAGGTTAGCACGTTCACCCAAGGGCAGGACATCCTCTGTGTGCCTGACACATGTGCTCGAGTAAGCTCTACTGTGAATGAATGCGTAGCATGTAAGGTGAGCGGTCTGTGCCGGATTGAAGTGGCTGAGAGGGGCATGAATAATGGAAGCAGAAGGAGTTGAGCTGTGGCTGTGAAAATCTACTGTTGTCGGTGCGGGCTCCTTTTAAGGACGGCCTGGCATTTCAAATTCCTTCAAAGCCTTGAAGTGTGTGAGTCTTTATCTTCTTTCAGCTGCGTTTTAAATTCAAGCATAAAAGGCATTTTATCCCTTTAAATGGCAGCGAAATATCCCATTGACATTTGGACATATCACTAGTTTGATCCATTCAGTTTATGAATCACTGATAATTTGCATTAGCTCTGCAAAGTATACAGTGGTGTGTCAATGTTGGTAAAGAAACCATAGTTACAGTATGTGAGTCATAGCATAGCTGCTGTGTGTTTACCTAGTCTAGTCCAATACTACACAGGGATATCCCTGGGAGTGAGGACACTCCTTGAGCCAACTAGTATGGCTTTAGTATCTTTACTTCATCCTTATTTATCCAAAGAAGATTAACTGAGTGCACCCTGAACACCCACAGTTATCTCACATTTACACCTGGGAGCAGCTACAGTCTGCCAAGGTTCTATCAGGAGTGGAGGACTTTATTTGAAAAAGGCTACGCATTACAGAAAAAGCTGAAGAGATATATATAAAGGCAATTGGGTAATAATTTTTCATGGGGGTAGTAATAACATAGGATTATCCTCCGAAGTCTGGACATGGATGGTGGAGAACACGAGTCCTCATAGTTTTTACCTTTGGATAAATGTGATTTTACAGAGTGGAAGATTCTAACACTAGACCCTTAAGGGTGGTCTCGGACCACATAACAATCCCAAAATAAAAGGGTATCAAAAAATGGGCTCAGTTCTTTTGTATTGGTGTACACAACAAGGTTCATATTTATGTAGCTTTAGAAATCTTCTGTTTAAGAGAAAAATACAACAGAAATATATTACAGTCAAATCAGGGAATCCAATGTGTCACATTCATCACTAGCTCAACAGAAATGTTGCTAATATAGGTACTATCTGTTTTGCGACCAGATAGAATGTTCTTAGCAAATTTTGATGTCAGGCAGTCGAGCATGAAGTTAAGCTTCACCCATGAAATAGCTGTGGAAATGATCCAGTCAAGGCAAAAAGAAACTGTGGGGAGTCAGTGGATAGCACTCTGTTTAATATTTGGGTTTAAACTGATCACTGAATGTGCAGCTAGACAGAAACCAGACCATCAATCAAGGCCTCTCTGGTCCAAATATGTGGGATTATTAGTTTATAACATTCAGAGAGTACTAAAATTACCAACATAATATGACCATAGCTATGACATTATGTCAAACATGTCTCTGTTTTGTCGACTGAAGATGGCATGCTAGCCTGCCAACTTTTGGCCTTACCTTTGCTTGGGATAATGAGTCATTGTAGTGTCCACTCTACCCTTAGTCCAACATGAAAGTAAGAAGATTTAGCACTACCTCTTACGCAGCCTCTGGTGCTGACCTCTCACCAATCATAGTGTAGGACAGGCAGTCAATGAGAGAAACTATTGGAGAGCAAGATTAGCCAGTAAGCAGCACTTATGTACTCCCATACTGCTTTACGATGTCCCCTTCATGCTGGCACTAAGTTCATGCAGAGGACTGAAGGCATGGTTCCCGGAGCAAGATGACTTTGTGTAGTTTGTGTAGATCTGCAACAGTAACTGCTGAAGGTAAACAAGAACATCAGTTGTCCTAATTTCCATAAACCATATGAAAGAAAGTCAGACAGAAGCAAAAGAACTGTTCAGAATCCAGACCAGCTGCAACATGCTACTGCAAAGCAGTAGCAGCCCTGTGTCTATAGTGAGGTATAGATTGATTTAATGCAGCACTAGCCACTTGCCATACCTCGTGCTATGTGGCAAAGTCAGAATAGCCAAGTTGTTCTTGGTGTCAATAGTTTTTCCAATTCCCATAAATAACCTTAGCAATACAAGCAAATGAGCACCAAATCCCTGTGACCTTAGGTCAGATTCAAGGATTCTTATTGTCATTCGCATCACATTTCCATGCAGTGGAATGAAATTCTGTCCCCAGGTCCCACTGTTGCCCATATATATATATATATATATATATATATATATATATATATATATATATATATATATATATATATATATATATATATATATATATGTGTGTGTGTGTGTGTGTGTGTGTGTGTGTGTGTGTGTGTGTGTGTGTGTGTGTGCTTCTAAGAATTCTAAGAATTGTTACAACAAAGGAAGAATTCTACCAACACACTGAGAATTCTAAGCTTCTAAGAATTGTTACAACAAGGGAAGAATTCTACCAACACACTGAGAATTCTAAGCTTCTAAGAATTCTAAGAATTGTTACAACAAGGGAAGAATTCTACCAACACACTGAGAATTCTAAGCTTCTAAGAATTCTAAGAATTGTTACAACAAGGGAAGAATTCTACCAACACACTGAGAATTCTAAGCTTCTAAGAATTGTTACAACAAGGGAAGAATTCTACCAACACACTGAGAATTCTAAGCTTCTAAGAATTGTTACAACAAAGGAAGAATTCTACCAACACACTGAGAATTCTAAGCTTCTAGGAATTGTCACAACAAGGGAAGAATTCTACCAACACACTGAGAATTCTAAGCTTCTAAGAATTCTAAGAATTGTTACAACAAGGGAAGAATTCTACCAACACACTGAGAATTCTAAGCTTCTAAGAATTCTAAGAATTGTTACAACAAGGGAAGAATTCTACCAACACACTGAGAATTCTAAGCTTCTAAGAATTGTTACAACAAGGGAAGAATTCTACCAACACACTGAGAATTCTAAGCTTCTAAGAATTCTAAGAATTGTTACAACAAGGGAAGAATTCTACCAACACACTGAGAATTCTAAGCTTCTAAGAATTCTAAGAATTGTTACAACAAGGGAAGAATTCTACCAACACACTGAGAATTCTAAGCTTCTAAGAATTGTTACAACAAGGGAAGAATTCTACCAACACACTGAGAATTCTAAGCTTCTAAGAATTGTTACAACAAAGGAAGAATTCTACCAACACACTGAGAATTCTAAGCTTCTAAGAATTCTAATATCAAAGCTAGTATTAAAGAAAGATCAAATTAAGAATTGTCACAACAAAGGAAGAATTCTACCAACACATTGAGTATATATATATATATATATATATATATATATATATATATATATATATATATACATAAACATACACACAATATGTACTATTAAATACTAATGAGTACTAAAAATAAATATGGAATTAACAGTTTAGGATGTGGAGTGTTGGTCCTGCTCTTGATGCTCCTCAGCCTCCTGCCTGAGGGGAGAGGACCAAAAAGTGTGTGTGCTGGGTGTGTGTGGTCCTTCAGGATGCAGGTGGCCCTTTTCCTGCATCTGGAGGTGTAAATGTCTTTGATGGTGGAGAAGCTGACTCTAGCAGTCCTCTGTGCAGCCTTTACTACCCTCTGCAGAGCTTTCTTCTCTGTTGCAGAGCAGCTTCTGTGCCACACAGTGATGCAGGAGCCCAGGACGCTCTCCACCACACATCTGTGAATGAGGAGAGGACTGATCTTCTGAGTCCAGCGCACCTCAGTCTCCTGATGAAGTAGAGGCACTGGCATACCTTACTGACCAGACTGGAAGTGTTGTTGCCCCAGGTGAGGTCGTTACTTAAGTGAATGCCCAAATACCTGTACCTGGGGACCACTTCCACCACAGATCCTCCAATGTTCAGGAGGAAGAGGGGGTGTCTGACTCTTCTGAAGTCCACAATCATCTCATTTGTTTTTGTCACACTGATGCAGAGATTGTTCTCTCTGCACCCACCCTCCAGGTGTTCCACCCCCTGCCTGTAGCCAGACTCATCATTGTTAGTGATGCATCCAACCACTGCTGTGTCATCTGCAAACTTCACAATATGACAGCCAGGGTGTTTTGCTGAGCAGTCATATGTGAGCATGGTGAACAGGAGAGGGCTCAGCACACAGCCCTGGGGGGAGGCAGTGCTGAGGATGATGGGGGAGGAGGAGATGTCGTGGATCCTCACTGATTGAGACCTGTTTATCAGGAAGTCCAGATCCCAGTTGCAGAGGGTGGAGCTCAGTCCAAGTGTGAACAGTTTGTGCACCAGGTTCTGTGGAATGATGGTGTTGAAGGCTGATGTGAAGTCCACAAAGAGCATGTGGACATAGGAGTCCTTACACTCCAGGATGGGTGAGGTAGTGTGAACCACAGAGGAGATGGCGTCCTCCGTGGACCTGTTCTTCCGGTATGCATACTGGTGTGGGTCCACAGTGACATCGATCGTGTCCTTGATGTGGGCCAAAACCAGTCTTTCAAAGCACTTCATGACTATTGGGGTGAGAGCTACTGGACAATAGTCATTCAGGCCTGTACAGCAATAAATGATTTAGCATACTGTAAACAGTGTATGGATGTCAGTCGAACAACCAATCCAGAGGAACATAGAAGGATGCAACCCCTTGTGTTTGTGTCGCACACAAATGACGTCGCTGGATTTTTTGGCCGCCTTGCTGAGGCAGTACTCAATTGTAATGGAAAATGAATGGAACCAAGTACATTAAAAGCCATGTACATTAAAACATACAAATAAATAAATAAAAATAAAGGAACTCTTTCGAGTTCAAAAACATACAGTTTAAAACGAGGTCTCGCTGGGGTCGAAAGCCAAGGAAAAAAGGTACTAATGCTAGTGAAGGGGCCTCTCTAACATGCAAAGATCTCTAGGCCTGTGTGACTGAGGCCTGATCTACGGTAAACATCGTAAACCCTACACCAGCCAACAAGTCATTGTGAGCTTATTAGTACTGTTGACACGAAAAACAAATGGAAATGGTGTACAGTTTCACAGAGCTGCTACCACACCTATAGTTTTTAGTCTAGTTTTCTCAACAAGAGTAACTGTTGTTAACTGATGTTAACTTTCATGAAGTGAAAAAGATAAAAGCCCTCAGTTAGTCGACTTCATTTGCTCCTCCATTTAGGCCTTCAATAACCTGTTAGCATTAAGAACAGCTGCTGATGGAAGTGAAGTAAGTGCTCGCTTCCCCACTGTGCATGTTTGCAGCTTGTCCACAGTTTGTTTTGGCATGCTTCCAATCCTGCATGATCTTTAACCTCTCAGCTGTCTGACCGTGACACTGAAGGCAGTTGTTCAGTCTTAGGATTGATCAGTAATAACTGCTGTGATGTGTTGCTGATTAGCTGAGGACTTTTTCTAAGTGAGTATAAAGCAAATCTACTACACTGGAATATTTTTCCTTCTTTTCATCTCTGCGTAATGTTGTCAGCAATAACTATTATGGGTCCACTCTGCAGCTTACATGTGACTCTTTTGTCTGCATCAGTTAATGCAACCTACACATACTCCCTGCCATGTTTGTTGCCATATCAGAGTGGATTGTGTCATATTGACATTCAACAGAGCTTGTTGTTGGCATTTGTCAACAGTGGACGATTCTTGGGAAGGCAAAGACAAGAGCTGACATAATAGCATAAGACAGTGTGGCATAAAACTTGTTGTCTGAGCAAAAGGTGATAGGTTCCAAGTATGTCCACCAGCAGACATGTGCCCTGCTGGACTGTCCTTGAGGAAGGACTGAGTGTAATTTGGATCTGCTTCAGATCTCTATTGCTATTTTGCATCTCGTCACTTCTCAGGCTCTGTAACTCATGTATTTTTTTCTGGTTCCCTTCCTTTTCACCTCAGTCACACCTCTCTGTCTCTCTCCTGGTACATTTTGTGCTTTGCCACACCAACAGCATTTCCCTGAGGTTCATGAGATAGCACGGGCATGCCACAGCAGTACAGCATCTTCCCCATAGCACAGTTTTACATTTATGGCATTGTTTCCTGTTCGTTCACAACTGAGAGGCAGTTTGTGTTTAGTAACTTAATATGCACAGTAGGCGGTCTCTATAGATAGAGACTTCAGGATGGCTGCAGTACTGAGGTCACAGCTGCTGCCTTTTCTTTAATTAGCACCTCTGTGACCACAAAATAAATATTAAAGCTTATTTAGCATTGGTTTGGTTAAATTAAAGCTGCGTTAATAAATATTGTCATTTTATCAATGCATGAAATAACTGTGTAAGTTAGTCCTAAAGATCTGCCCACAGAAACTCATCCGCAGCTATGCTAATATTTTTAGCATCTTTCATGACCTGTACAGGGTGTACCCTGCCTCTCCCTCTATGACAGCTGGGATAGGCTCCACCCCCCCACCCCCACGACCCTGGACAGGATAAGCGGAAGAGAATGAATGGATGTCACAGTTTTAAATTTCACAGCCTGCAGTTAAATGTGGTGGTCCAGTAGCACCACTCTAATCAACATCCTTTTTTTTTTGTCAATCTGTTTTAAAACCTCTTTTAAATTCACTTTGGTCACTGTGAAACAGAACACACACAAAGCTAGAATCTACTTAGTGGAGCTGTTAGCTTCTTAAGAGCAATGTCATTTAGTGGAGACCCAAAGCGAGGCTAAAAGAAATGAACATTGGTCTTAGCTTCATCAGCTGGACAGAAATAGGACCAAATACTTGCTTATGTTACTTCATGTCTGCTAGATGTATAAAAGACATTCACTTGCCAATGCTATAGTCATGCTAGGCAAAACACTGGTTAGAGACTGCAGCAAGAACAGAAATAATGAGACTGCGTGCAAAGAACTTCCTATGAAATGGTTGCTTTGAAGATGGGGACCAGGTCTGTGACCCCTCGCAATCAGCTGCTGTCCTCAAAGCAACTTTGGTGCATCAAGACAATAAAATGGCAGTAAAACTGAGGTCAAGATGGCAATTACACACAATCCCTTTGGGATAATTCCATAATTAACTTTCAGAAATCAGTAAAAATCACAGATCTGGTGCCACATTAACTACTTACATTAAGAGTCCAGCCAGACCCTCAAATATTTAAAACAGAAATAACAATTTCTCCACAAATAGTGACATAGTTGGTGCAGGATGGCTGCAGGTTGAAGGTGTTGCAAGCTCAACCTCTGGGCAACCAGTTATTTGTTGCAACAACTTCCACATTGGTCTCTGACAGCAAAAAAAAATTGGGTAACTTCTAACCTTTCCTAATTGCAAGGAGATTGCTGTCCTTTTTTTTTACTCTAGTGTGATTAAGCTATAATACATTTTGTACAAATTTATAGGTTTTAGCAGCAAAGGTTTCTATTTTTCACTTAAAGGAAAATGTATCCCTATTTTCTAGGACTTCGTGTCAATTTCATTGTTTTTTGGCTTCACCCCTGAATTAAGTGTGGGAAGTATTCATGTTGAAGGAAATGTTCCACTGAAAACTTGCACATCTACTGTACGGGTTTTTTTTTTAGGCAAGTTTACAAGTTTTCAGTGGAAAACTGGAAACTTGCCAATCATATGTTGTGTGGCATTGTCCCAAATACGTAACTTTGGAGCACTGCCAGACTACAAAAAGCAAAGTGCAACTTGTAGGCTTCTGGTTTTCCACTGAGAACCTGCAGGCTCTCAGTGGAAAACGGAAAACCTGCCAATCATATGTTGTGCAGCACTATCACAAACCTGTAACTTTGGAGCACTGACAGACTACAACGAGCAGAGTGCAGCTTTTAGGCTCGAAGAGGCTCCCTACAGACAGGTTGATATTAATTGCTAATTGCCATCTGTTATTAAACTGTGTAATGAGTTTCAGACAGAATACTTACTCAGTAAAATTGTGATAATTTCAACATTTATCATGCTTCGTTCAGATCAGTTAGAAGTGCAGGCAGGGGAGCTTCGGGTAAGAGGACAATCTTCACCCTAACTTCAGCAAAAAAGAAACAGTTTCACTCTCTATAAAGGGAACTGATAAGCAAACTCATTAGTGATATTTGGTAACTGGCACTCTGTGTAACCCATGCATTCGGCATCACATGCAGAAAGGCAGTCTAGGATGATACAGGCCATCTGCTAATGGTTGGAACCCTGGAACACATGTTTATAATGCACATGTATGCCAGGGGTCACATGTAGACACTCATGCTGATAAATAAATGTATTAAGAAACTGTCACCCAGTCACATGCTGAAGTGCTGCACTCTGCGATACGCAGAGCCTCTCGGGATTTTCACACCTTCCAACATGAACTCCCCCCAACCCAGGCATGACAGCTCCTAAGGACTGACAAGGGACACACGGAGAGAGACTTCCAGAGATGGACATGAGAAAAAGAGAGAGAGAACAGGAGAAGGGGAAAAGGCTTTGTCACACATGTTTGCACCAAGGACAGCAGAAAAACGTAGGGGGTTAGCCGTGCCAGATCAAAACCTACTGCTCTTGTTGGATAATTGATTTTTATATCATGCTCACATCTCTCTATCATTAAAACATGAAATCAACAGACATCAAAAATACAGAAATTATATTTAGTGCAGCA
Organism: Archocentrus centrarchus; assembly: GCF_007364275.1. Classification (NCBI taxonomy): domain Eukaryota; kingdom Metazoa; phylum Chordata; class Actinopteri; order Cichliformes; family Cichlidae; genus Archocentrus; species Archocentrus centrarchus. The sequence continues at coordinate 16,920,947 of NC_044368.1, forward strand.
ATGGCTTTTTATATTTATATCATTGAGATGCTTTCCCCCATTTGCATGACTTTGATATATTCAGTCAGTAATTTCATTGAACATTAATTGAATTGTGGTAAGGAATGGAGGTACGGTGGAACAGAACAAAGCACACAAATAATATTTCAAGAGCTAATTACATTTAAGAGGAAATATCTAACTGGACTTTTCAGTTGCCATTCAACCAAGTCTAATGGATTCTCCCTGTAAATTTGCTTCATTCATAAATGAGCAAGGCTATTTAGGATAGTTGAGAGCATTTCATCCTTAACAGTATACATATGAGAACATTTACTGTATACCCCGTGTATGTTTGTCTATGATACCAGTCCACAGTTCTTGTTGTAGAAATAAGGGTACTTAGATCTTACCATGCTGCATAGCATATCTGGCAACAAGAGTTCTCCAACATTTCCAGTCTTTGTCAGAGGTCTCGGCTTTATCCCAGTTGGTGTTTTGGCCTTGTGTGAGCATTCTTCTCCATGTATTTTGTGGGTGCCCTCTTAATCATTTGGTGTCAGGAAGCACCTATGTCATTACTGATTTCAGGATATGATCGTTTGGCATGGCCAGTCAAAGTCCTCTGCAGGGGATGGTGGTATGGATTTCTTTGTGTAACCTTCGTTGGTGATGTGATCGAAGTGTCAGATCTTGAGAGTTCTTTGTAGGCATCTGCTGAAAGATGTCAAGCTTCTTGGCTGACACCTTCCAGGTTTTGCTGGCATAAATGGTTTTAGAGATCACAATGGAAGCAAGCAGGTGGACCTTGATTTAGAACTGTGGTTCATCTAAAGATGCAATAGTTAGTTTCACCGAAGAGCAAATGAGCATGCACAAATGCATTGCTGTCCAATTTGCTTAGTACTAGATAAAATAGAAATGCTAATTTTGCATTTAATGTATTGTGTGGGTAACATCTGGATAAACTGTAACAGTTAGTACACTAAACAAAAATGCCTAAAGATCAAGCTACACCTTCTTACCTCCATTATGACTGCTATGACCAGCTACACCGGTGAAGCCTCAAAGACATCAGCTAGTATTACCAATAAGCTTGAAATCTTTCAGCAGAGGTACCTATGCAGAATTCTTAGGACCCAATACTATAAACACATCGTCTGCGTAGAGTCCTACAAAGAAGTGGCTTTTGCAGACTCCATACCACCATCGCCTGCAGAAGACTTTGGCTGGCCAGCTACATCCTTTGGCAATGTCATGGGTACCTCCCGACACCAAACAACCGAGAGGATGTTCCTGAAATACTTAGAGAGGAATGTTCACACAAGGCCTAAAGGCACTGAACATCAGCTGAGACAAAGCCGCGACCTCTGCCAAACACTGGAAACGTTGGCGAAGCCTTGTTGCCTGGTATGCTAAGTAGAATGGGAGGATCTAAGTGTAAGTAATTAATAAAAAATTAATAAATTACATGTTAATTAGAGCAAGCTTGACAATTTTCTCTTGCCCCTTTGGCCCCATTTACACGAGAGCGTTTCCAGGGGAAACGGTGTCCTTTTGCTGTTTTCGTTTTCGAAAAGTAGCACGTTCGCACGGAAACGTTTCAGGAACAATCTCCATTTACACAGAAACGCAAAACGCTGCAGTTCCTAATGCCAGGCCACAAGTTGGCGGTGTGGATATAGGAGTCGCAACCATAGTGCGCATGCGCGAGTGCCCCCGTTTCCAAAAAGCAGCGTTTTCGTCCATTTACATGGAAACGCAGGCCGGAGCGTTTCAGAAATGCTCCACTCTGGAGTTTGTTTCCAAAAAGTATTGTTTTCACTCCTTTCTCATGTAAACGGGGCCTGAGTCCAAAGCAGTGCCCCACACTATCCCCCACACTATCCCCTGAGGTGGCTGAAACATACAGATGTTGGGTTAAGAGACATTTCAAGTATAGTTAGGCCTGTTTTCCAGATTTCATGCAGTTTAAGTTCAATTTCAGCCTAACTGCAAGTGCTAAGACCATGTAGAAGATGTCATAATTGTTACTAATGTTTACTATGCAATTTGTCAGTGCAGCTTTAAGCCTAACTAGGCTTAGCAGGCCTGAAGGCAGGAGTGTTCCAGGCCCTCGCCAGGGTCTTTCCCTCCCCCTTCCCTTGGTGAAGGGAGGGGTGGCCTGGCCTTTATGGAACTGAATGGATGAAGAACTCAAAACCTCAACAGGCCCCATTGTGCCACAGCATCAAAAGGAACAGTGGCAGGGCAGGGGCTTTGATCAGGAGGCAAACACAGCAGGGGAAAGGGGCTGGTTTTGGGAGGGGGTGGAGGACGCACCCCTGCTCAGGAGCTCATAAAATTACAGTAACACACAGGTGCAAAGACACACAACACAAGTGTGTGGAGTTACTGCGCGTACACAGTTTTACACTCATGTACACATTGTCACATAAAGAAAATGCAGTGCTGTTCTCTTTGATGCCCACCTGTGTTTGTACCTGAGGCAAAGTCACACGCTTTCTCTGTATTCTGGTCCCAGTGTAATATTTCACCATGAATGCCTCTGATGACTTACTGGGATTTATTAATCTTGGACTTTGGTAGAGCTTTCCTTTGTCTTTACCAAACTGAGCACCACACCCAACAGTGCACCTGAGTAGCTCGGATTCTCCTACCGGACATGCTTGTAAATTTGATGTTTAGCCATTATAGGCCTGTAAATCATGATCAGTAAGATATTTATTGCACCAAAATGAGAATACAGACATTTCAACAACGATGTCAACAGCATTTTCCTGTTGACATTGTGTTTTGTAAGCACTCAGAAACCAAAACAAAATCAAAATGCCGCAACAAAGCATAAAGAGCAGAAGTTTCAGGGCATATAGTATTTATATTTGGGATATGATAGTGATAAAGTGGTTTGTTGTGCAAGTACCTTAAACCTGCATTCTTTTAATGGCCAGTAGGGGGTGAATCCTGTGGTAGTAAAATGGCTTTGGCTTAAAGAGATCCTGTTAGTGTGGCTGAATATACAACAAATGGAAAAATTATTATATTTGTGATCTAATTGGATTTTAAATTTGTGATACTATCTTTTGAAAAGTTAGCCTAAGAATCTGTGGAGGTTTAAGCCGGCAGAATCCAGTTGTAGCTTGTGTCACATCACGTTATGTTAGAAGTGATTGTGATTATTTTCTCCAGCATGAAAACCTTGTTATATTTTAATAAATCAGTTGGCTGCATAAGTCATCTCAGCTCATGCTGCACTTTTCCCCCCGCCTTGTTAATCTGAGCTCAGATATACACTCTTTATGTAACCCTGTACCATATTACCAGACTAATGCGTCTGACCAGCATAGCAGGTTTTATTTATGGATGGGAGCAAATAGTTTTAGCAGATCAAGGTGGGAGACCTTTTGAAATGGCAACAGTATTTTCCGCTGAAGTTTTTCACACACTCGGGAGAAAAACGGCTTCTCGAAAGATGGTGAGAGTAAAGAAACTCAACAAACAACTTCCTGAAACTGATCGGGTTACACTGGATCAAAGGAAATTCCTGTTAATGATTTTACATGTGAAACAAAGGGCAAAATACCCATGAGGCACAGGGGTGGGAGTGTGACCTTGGTTCGATTTATTTTGCTTCAGTCCTGTCTCTTCAAAATGAGGTTACCCTAAATCTAAACTATGTTCTTAAGAATATTTTGGGGAGGAAATGTAGTTTCTTAAAGATTGCATTTTTTTGTGATGTATCTTAAATGCATTTAAAATCAACAGATCTTTGGCAGCTGCAGCTGCAGCTCCAACTGTGAATTGGAAAAGCAGTTAAGAAAATAGATAGCAACTACTTAGCAGCTGTATTCTCACGTTCCTACGATCACTCCTTTTAAGTCAATAAATCATGTATGCGAAGTAAATTGAGGAAAGCTTGGAAGTGAAACCACTAAACCCAACCGAGGATGTTTGGTGCCTAAATCTTGTCAGAGACTAGAAACAAAAAAGTTTAAAATTAGAGTCCCACACAAGATTTGAAACTTCCCGCATGAATGTCTTGTACTTATATTACACTGCTCTCCTTCCGAGATGGAATTTTACCGTCCTTAGACTGTTACATTTCTGGGAAAAGAAGTCACACTGCTGCTACCTTTCTGGAGAAAGGAAACACATTTCCCTTGAAATGCAGGTGAGAATGCAGTTAAGCTGCACGGGGATGTAATTTTCAGCTGACGGGATTGATCAATTTCAGCGATGTCCTCTGAGTATCCTTCCCTGTTGTTATTTTATCTTTCCCAAGTCACACGTGGCAGTGTTCCCAGTGGAAAAAGTTCAGCGGGTGAAGTGGATGCTGGTGGTCACATGCAGCAGAGTGGTCAAACAGAGGAAAGTCACAGCATATCTTAATTTAACCAGGGGTTAATTTTGAGTGCTGATAAGAGATGAAAGAGAGCAGACCTGCAGCACAGGTAATAAAGTGCTTTTCAAAACACACTGTATCTCTAACACTTTGTCCATTAACACTAGAATTGATTAAATAAACCTCCACATAACCCAGACTGAGTCTTTCATTAGGAGACTGAATGAAAGCAGTTGAGTTGGAAGGGGAACAGAATCTAAAAGACATGATTTACCTGTAAGCTGAACTTCTGGGAACACTGGAAAATGCTTGTGCTGTATGTTATGTTAAATTTATTTACAAAGTCCACACAACACCCACTCTCCTCAGACTTGTGTACTTGTTTTTTTTTTCTTTTTGCAACGCATAAAAAGTGCAAGAACATGAAAATATTTTTGATCAAGTCTTACAGGGTAATGCAAACTCTCATGCCATCCTGATTTAAGGATATTAATAATAATAAAAAAATACAAAGTGACACCATTCAACTGCAGACATAGTTCTTATATATCAACGCTTAGCACCAGACTTGTTGTCTGTGTTCGAGTTCTTGGCAGCGTTTTTGCATGATTGCAGTGGAAAATTGGGCAGGAAGATGCAAGTTGGGGGACTATTTGCACATCGTTCACGAAGGACAAACACAGCTCGTGAAAGTCAAGGTGTTCACCCCGTCGTGGAAAGTTACGATAACCTTAATCGTAGTTTCCTTATCAACTAAGAGAGATAAAAGCCTCAGAAAATAGTTGATTCCAGTCAGTGTGGTCACACATCCCTATTGATTGTTTGTGTGTGTGTGTGTGTGTCTGTGCTAGCGTTTGCATGTGAATGTAAAAACGTGCAGGCATGTGTGTGTGTTCTGGGGTCTTGGGCAAACAAAGGCACGGGTCCTCTTGACGAACCAATTAAAAAGAAGGAAGAATGGGGGAGGACGCGCCGGCCCAGCAAGCTTTGGCCGTCATTTAAATTAAAGATGGCAAGCAGAGTGTAAACAGTCAGGCTCCCATGAAGCTAGTTCGTGTTTTTCGGTACAGTTAACAAATAGTCCAGGAAACCCATATTCAAATTATTAGCAGTGTATTTATGCATGGAAATAACTTTCTGATTTTATCAAAGATTCATTCACACACCCCCACCCCCACCCCAGTTCTCTGGAACTAGGGCTTTAACTTGCAAAAACACTTCATTTTAATGTGGCTTTGCATCCTTAGAGAGTTATTTTTATTGACTAAAACTTAACAACCTTGGCTATCTCACACTAATGACAACTGAACAGTACCAGTCAAAAGTTTGGACACACTTAATCATTTATATGAATGGGCGGGTGTGTCCAATCTTTTGACTGGTACTGTGTATATGTTCCCAGTCATCAGAAGGCACCATTCAATCTTTAAATGAACTGTAAGCAAAAAGAGGGATAAAATTAATGGATGGATGGATGCAAACAAACAAACAAAACATTATGTGAACATTGAAGCTCCATGTGTGACTTTGTTATAGCAAAATGTAAATGTATTTTTCTTTTTCTGTAGGCATTGTTACTGATTCCTTCATGCAATCTGGGTATCCAGCTAGTGTTTGGTTAGTCTCTGGATAGCCTATTCAGTGTATTTCTGCAAACGCCCTTTTTGCAATGTCTGTTTACCTGCATGATATCAAAGTCTGGCGTTCATCAATATCATTGTCATGGATTACAAGAGAATTACAGTCTAGGGTACCTGGATTTTGGTACCCAATGATACTTTTCTTTGGTACATTTTATACACACACAATCAGCTGCATTTGTTGCTGCCTGACAATGTCTGTGATGTTGATGTCGCTGTCAGTGTTTGCATACTACAATATTATTAGTAATGTTATTGGATATGGCTGCATACTAAGGTTTTGGACATACTAGCTCATATAATGAATTGTTGTGAACAGCATGCTGATAAGAAATTTCATTGCAGCCAGTGTTACAAGTTCAAATGTTAAAAACAGTGAAAAAAGCCTGATAAAAACGTATCCAGCTACCTAATTACCTTAAGAAGATGTTGTTGAAGCTGTCGATTCCTCACTAAAAGTTCATCATCATCATCATCATCATCATCCATGGGTTCAACTTCTTATGTGTTGGTGACGGACATGCTAACGTTAACTGCAGGTCTTTTGGTCAATTTGTTATTCAGTAAGTCAAATACAATATATTCTTCAGCTTTTAATGATATTTTGTGTTTGACCAGGTGTTTCCTTGGATTAGAAATGCTGCCATGGCCAGATTTGCACTACAAATATTGCAGAGAGCGTTGTGTGTGTCAAGTTTTGATAAGTGTAACCACACCTGAGACTACTCGATAATTTGGGGTAATTTGTACTTTATTATGCTGAGCATCGTGCAGTTAGTGGAATGGACTGTTAAAAGAGCTTGGCTTGGTTCAGTGTGCAGTTAGTACTGTTCATGTGGGAATTTCCATGTTCATCTCAGGTGATCATGAATTGGAAATGAAGGGTACTTCCAGAAGAGTGAGTGTGACAGGAAGAGTGTCTGTACAAACACACACACAGAATAAAAAAAAAGTGCCATGGTGTTGTTTTTGTAATACCAATATTTTGGACAGAGCTGCATCATTACACTGCAGGAAATTTCCCAGAAACCCCAGAGCTTGTTTTTTTAGAAGCACAGATACATTACCTGCATTTCAGAAGAAAGAACGAGGGTCTAAATTTAGTCTCTGGTCTGCTGACCAGTCAAGCACATGCCTCAGGCTTACTAAACTTGTATAACAGCAAGCAATAGCAATAATTCATTAAGTTAATCAGCAGACACTGATTTTGATTAATACTATTATTACAGGAAGAAATATTAGTAGTGTGACTAATGTAAAATGATTGAGTGAGTGAGTGATAATGATTTACCACTGGACTCATGTGGTACTTATTTCCTCACTTTACTTCTTATAAAAGTAGACCCGTATACAAAGAGCACAAGGAAAAGATAACTGACAGACATCGGAAGAAAGATCAAGAGGAGGGATCAGAGGGGAAGACAGAAGAAGAAGAGCAGTGAAAGGAAGAAGAACTGTTTGTGCAGAACGCAGGGTGCAGCAGAATAAGAAAAAGAGATGGGGAGGCTTACAGCTGTTTCTTTCTTTGAAGAGGGGTTTCCTCTTTTGCCTTTAAGGATGAAAATAATTTACACCTTCGCGGTTGCCATGCCAACAAACAGTCTCTTCCTATGCACTCAGCTGTGAGCATTCTTATGGCCATAATTACCCATAATCCATCTGCACTTCCATCTGAGAAAGAGAGTGAGGAGCAGGAAGTGGAAAGGCGTTTATTTGCATATTCTGTCTCATAAGGCGCACAGCTTTGCAAAGTCACATGCAGTCAACCAGGGGTGTGACAGATAGTCACTGAGAGCTTTGGCATGACATTTCTTGTAAGGATTCACACTTATTACTTAACTTTTTCTTGCTATATCAAACCCACCACTTGCTTCTTTAACAAACATTCAAAACTCGACTACATTTTTGTCTGTTTTTAATATATGACTAAAATAACCAGCTATAGTTTCCTCTTGTGGGTTATATAATCAGGAATCCGCCACATTTAAAACTGCAGTATGCAATATTTTTAATGCATTAAATGTATTTTTAATACCAGCACTTAGATGCATTATAACGTAGCTTTAAAAAATAGACTTTCCTCAGCTCCCTCCTCTACAACACCAGCCGTGAGCAATTCTTAGCTTAAAAATGAAATCCACTAATCACTAAAATCAACAAATGATCAGCTCCCAACGCAACATGAGCTTTAATACAAATCCCACATAAGGACAAATCTGGCTCCACATAGTAGTCTGCTAGCAGCTGAAGTAGTAAGGAAGTAAACAGGCTAGCCATCTAGCAGCTTTGTTGAGCAGTAAGGAAATTGCCAGCATTTGCAGGTACGCTAATGCTAACATTAGCTTGAAGAAAGATAATTTTATCTAGGAAATGGGAAATTTGACGGACACTTGGGAAAAACTGATGAAAAATTGATGGGTCAATCCCTGGAATGAAATTCACATGGATTTTGGAATCAAAACTAATCCCAAGCTGTCTTTGTCTGGCTGAGGTTAGTAAATGATCAACATAGCTACTGATTTCTAAAGGCTTATTTTGAAACCTTGAGATGACTTGTTGAACACAACCCATCAGGAAATGTGTTTACAGAGATCAGATCTGAGAGCCTTTTTCACATAGACTTCTACAGACTCCATCAGTGATGTTCAAAGTAAAAATCCCAAAGATATTATATCCATAGTGATTTTGATTATGAGCCATAATATCATAACTATCAAAAGTATACTTACTACAAATTAAGACATTATGAAAGAATGGCACGTGCTTCTTTAGAAACTACGAGTCTGTATGAGTCTGTCGCGACACTTTTGGGACCAAAAGTCTTTTTGCAGCTACAGCTGTCGGCCTTCAGATAGAATGCAGGTTTAAGGTGCTTCATTTTTCTAGCTTCGTTCTTTATTTTTATACTGACTATAGTTCAAGGCTTAAAACTCTATATAAAGAATTTCAAAAATGTCAGTGGATACTATGAATGGGAAATTCAATTCTAGTGTTGAAGCCCTCAGAACAGTGAGTGGTTACTGTTGAGCTGTAAGCCTTTTTGCAACCACAAGTATCCCAAGTATCACACCCTGGTGATTATTCAAATTATGCAAGTTTAAGGCACTTCCCTGTTGACTTCATTTTTCAAAACCAGAAGCTGTGTCCAGCTTTTAATTTGATGAGGCCAAGGTCTATCAATTTACCATGATCATGATTGACTACAACTGGCAGTTTCTCTTTGAAATCCTTTTAAAAAGGATGTGTTTGACAGCACTCATTGGATTGACCAATACTCAGAAAAATGGGCCCAAAGAACTCAGTAAAAATCTAAGAATTGTAGATTTACACAAATTGGAAAGGTCTCTCAGAGACATTTCTAAACAACTACAGATTCCAAAATCATCGGTTCAAAAAACTGTACCCAAGTTATTCTGATGTGTCACCACTTTCCCAAGGTTTGGAAGAAGACCCAAACTGCCACCCTCAGATCAGTGAAAATTGGTTAGGATGTTCAGGACTAACCCAGGAACTACCAAAGCTCAAGCCTGCCATGAACTGAAAACTGCTGGAACACCAGCGTACCTATCCACAGCAAAGCAAGTTTTGGTGCCGACCAAGAAAGAAGCCCCTGCTCCGAAATCAGCACCTTCAAAATCAACTTATATTTGCAGCTGCCCACATGGACAAGCCAAATGCCTTCTGGAGAAAGGTTTGATTATCAGACGAGACAAGAACTATTTGGCCACATGACAAAACCTATGTTTGAGGAGTAAAGGTGAGGCTTTCAAACTTAAGAACGCTGTACCTACACAGCATGGTGGTGGTAGCATCATGAACTATGGCTCTTTTGCTGCCAGTGGTACTGGTGCATTGCACAAAGTGGATGGAATAATGAATCTCCACATTCTTCAACTTCACCTCAAAGCAACAGGCAGACAGATGAAACTTGGACACAATTGGGCATTCCAACAGAAAAATTAAACGAAACACTCATCAGAACTGGTTTTGGAATGGTTAAAACAGGCTAACATTAAGCTTCTGGAATCTGACCTCAGCCGCCTGTATTTATATTTTTGGCCCTGTGTGGATTAGAGTAAATCCAAAAGAAGTTCAAACTTGGGCAGTCAGCTCTTGTTTTTTAAACTCATTAAAGATGTATGCTGTATAATCATTCCACTATAAAAAAAAACCAAAAAAAAAACCAGTTCAAATAAATCATTAAGAGCCCAAAATTTCAAGGACCATGATGAGTGTATGTAAACTTCTTACCACAACTGTTAAAACACAAGATTCATGTGTCCCATAACTGTTATGGGAGTTATAAGCAAACACAAGCGACATAATGCTGACATAATGGTTTCAGACATCATTAGCAGGTTTTCTAAATGCTCCACAGAGAATCTTCAGCAGTGGTATTTATTCCCAAACTGTATGAAGATAAAATAACTTTTTTTTTCTTCTAGGGATCTACAGTAATTTATCCAACACCTTTTTTGGAGTCAGCAAAAAGGTGTATGCTGAAACAGTCATTAGAGGATTGCCAATTAGTCCATTTGCATGTATAATTATGACTCAACAAATATACAATACATTTAATAATTATTCTTTGCTCGTCAAACAGAGCTACAATAATGTTCGCACCAGTCATCCAGTGCAGCAAATATTTGAACACCTACCAGCAGCACATCATCATCATCAGCCTTGCATAATGATGATATTACACATGCCAATAAAGAAAAGTGAAGCAAAAAGTAGGAAATAACTGGACATGTTTCATATAATTATTCAATAACTGCTCTGTGTTATCTGCGACAGGCACAGCTTCGGTTGGGGAAGTTGTGATTACAGCGCAAAAACTAACCAATTACAGCTCTGTATTTCAAACTGCTGAGCATGCAAAGCCTATTGACATGCAATTAGTTGGGCCATCATTAGGAGGCATTCCATCGCTGACTCTTCCCGATTAATTCTCATTACCTCCCAATTTATGGCTGTGTGTTTACGTGTGGTTTGGCAAGGATAAGACAAAGTGGAGTGTGACTTTTTAATGCAGAAGGTCATTATGCTAATCAGTATCATTACAGAAGGCCAAAAGCGCCAAATTGAGTATAGCCAAAGACCTCCTTCTGTTCCTTCTGAGATTTCAGATGTTGTTTGTTCCTTCTAAGGGACATTTCACCAGTTTTTCGGATGAAGATCAGTTTACTTGTTAGTAGAACGAGTCTGTCAGTAAAATATTGCACGACATCTTCTGTTGCTTGATTAAACTTTCCAAAATTTGAAAAAATATCAACAATCTCTTCGTGATGTCATTGGACCTGTCTCACGTTGCCATTTACAGATTGGAGATGTGAGATTTCAGAAACATTTAAAAAGCAATGAAATCTAGTGGAAAATGTCATAAAGTTGTATTGTGGGAAATGCAGAAAATATCGGATCTGGTGAGCGTAACCTGTCAGAGAGTGGCCTATAAGTGGTCAAGAGTTCGGCGATTCTGTTTTAAATTAATTTTGAAATCTTTGGAAGTCCTCTTCACACAAAGGAAAATGTCATTGTTGCTTTCCACATGAAGATTTTCTAGGGACTGTTCGATTATTTGTTCCTTTCTTCCTAAATTACATTAGCATTCCTTGCACATGAGTTTTTCACACATGCTGTCTTACCGGGAATCGGAGCTTAAATTACTATCTCTGCCTAAGAATGTATTGACGGTGATGAGCTGCCATTCATAATCCCACTTTACACCATTTAATTATCCCCATCATGTAAACCAAAACCTAAAAGCCAATTTGAGCTTGAAGACCTGATAATGCAGACTCACGTCTCAATTCTCCAGTCAGCATTCATTTCAGTGCGAGCGCTCAGGTGTGAAGGATTTAAGCATCAGGGGCCGGCTTTTTATTGTGCTAGTGTCATAGGTGTCACGGCGAGGGGGTCTGCAGCTGCTTTGGCTGCTATTGTCACTGCATCATAACATCAGGATCTATGGATTAGAGCTTCTGAGTGTTTAGTTTCTGCACAATGTGACAGAGCTCCGCTGTGACATGTGGCCATTAGCCATGCTTGTGAATTAGTAATGGTGTGACCACAGCAAAGATAAACACACTGTGAGCTGTATAGGTGCATATAGTTTGTGTATATGGATGAGCAGCTCAATTATGTGTGTGTGTGTGTGTGTGTGTGTGTGTGTGTGTGTGTGTGTCTTTGCTTATTGGCAGAATTTCTTCTAACCAATCTGTGTTTTCGTAAACTGTGTACTTGTCTATCTGTGTGTGTGTGTGTGTGTGTGTGTGTGTGTGCGTGTGTGTGTGGGCACAGACTGCTGACCAGGCAGCATATGCCAGGGATCGGGCACTCAAAGACACACAGTCAGCACAATGCCTGTCACAGCAGCCAGCCAATCAGATCACTTAAAGCATGGGCCAAAGGGCAGGCAGGAACCAATTGTCGTGACTGGATCTTCAGTGCACCGATGGCTCAGTTTGACTGGGGCATTCAACACCTTAAAATAGCTCCTATTTATGCTGACCCATGTTCATTCGTTTTGTTTTTATTGTTGTTGGTGGTGGTTTTTGCTATAATATAACTTTCACTTAAACAGCTAATGTCTTGTTTTTATTGGATCACAATGATTTCTTTGTGAAAATGTGGGCATTTCATACAGGGATGCAAACCCAGTTACTTAAGTGTATCTTCCATAACTCGTAATATAACCTTGTTACACAATATTTAATTATAGTTCCAAATGCAGAGATTGGAAAGCCTTATTACAAAGTACACAATGCTCGCTATTCATTTGCTGTGGCAAATCATAGTAATACTACATTCTTCTTTTGCATTGTGGTTCTGCACTGGCCTTGAATGATCCTCTCAGTGTCAGACGGGGAACAAACCTTCATTTTTTTTGTTTCTATCAAGATATTCTAAACTGCATGTACAAAAACACCAGAGACATCAACCAGATATGGAGCTACACTGCTTTGTCTATTTCTCAAAACATAAAAATTTCATCTACTTATTTTTATTCACTTCCCTTTTATGAGATTGGTGCATTCTAATATAGGGATAGCTGGATTCTTCTCATTGGAGTAATAACTAGGTATGGAGGATACAATCGGAGCTCTGGGGACCAGCCCTTCTGCCTGCTCCTCCTGAGATCATGGGTCTAGGGGATTTAAGGCTTTGGTCTCAGTATCCTCTTAAGACAGGAATGGGCAGTTAGATGGATCAAGTCACTGGAAGGAAGGCGGGTACTTATCTAAAAACTTTCATACATATACAGTGTGAGGACGGTGCTGCATATGCACCAGCTCATGTTTCAGAGGATTAACTACCAGCTGCTTGGGGGAAAGGATTTCTGAAACTGTTTAAGCAATAGGCTACAAATGTGATTATTGACTGGTAAATAACAATTGCTTAATAAGGATAAGACGTGAAAACTCCATTTGGAATGCAAACCATTCATGTCGGCTGTTGAGTAAAACTTGAATGTTGCTTTGATAACCAAAATTGTATCCACATGGTCGCCTAAGGAGACCCCATTAGAGGGAAAACAGTGAAAACAAGACACCTGTTTTGAATTTTACCATCAAAACTGTGCTAATCTTTCCTACTGCAAAATGTTTTACTGCCTTTTTTTTCCCGAGTTAGGCAGTGTGCCAGTCTTTTTACATGGTATACTCAAAGGCCAACCCAGACGCAAAACCTGAACTCACGCAATAAAAATGTGTTCCTATACAAAATGATCAAATGGGATTTGTTTTTATGAAATCTCCTACACAAACCCCGCGGCCTGTTCCCTCCCCTCCTGCGGTATTTATTCAAACATGTGCACATTCACACTGACCATGTGCGCACCGAGATAAAACACTCAGATATGACTGTGAGGTTGCTTTTATGATGAAAGGTGTCAAAATGAAAGAAGCTTGACAGTAGAAGAGAGTCCTTGGACCTATTTTTATATTACATTTGAATTGAATTGAAATTCAAGAGCTCATTCACAAGTCATTGTTACATTGGTATTTATTAATATTATAATATTTATAGAATATTTTCCACACTAATTCACACTTGTGCCCGAACCTGCATACAAGTATGCGCTTTGGCTGGCAGTGGAGTATATCTGTGTGGTAAACCTTGAGGTGAACATTAATGGATGCAGTTTATATTGTGTGAATTAAAAGAAAAAAAAAAAAGAACAGGTCAGTCTTATTTCTATGGTGTCTCCAAATTACACACAAGGTGTCCTTTGGCGTCTGTACCTGATACAGCAAGTTTAGTTACTCCCAGTTTGTCACATATGGATGGTTGTAAAGAACCAGTGGGCATCACATTTGAAAGGATGAGCATCATGTTGTACTGTGCGTATTTGACTGCAAACCATACACCTAAACAAGTATTCAGTGCTTAAACCCAACCAACAAGCAGAAGTAAAATATAAAAAATGAGTGAAAATGGAACAAATCTGCAAGCATAAACTAAGTAAAACAAAGTTCAGACACATAGCTTTCAAAAAAATCTCACAAACTGTGGTTTGTCTTAACTGGCAAACTTCTGACTTACTCCGTTGCAACCCTCGCGCTTGTACAGCACTTTTAGGCATACAATAGTTCTGCAACCGCTATGTCAGTGCACAAATTCCAAAGAACAGTTTTTGCATAACTTGGAGAGTGGTATCTGACAAAATGGGAAGTATATGATGCCCTGGGATCAAAATGCATAGGAAAATAAGGAATACTGTATCTAGAGTGTAGACGTGAAGGTGTAAGGAAATGTGTAGAAAGAGCTAATAACAGTTATGCAATGTGGCTGCCAGATTACCAGGCAGACTAGGGACCTGACATTGTTACATAACACTGAGTCCAGACTTTAATCCATACAGCGACCTGGCGGACGTGCTCTGCGCATGACTAGGAGCCTTAACCTGACCTACACAGGGAGAGCTGTCTCTCAGAAATATTAGAGAAATGTTGGCATTTTGATATTGAGCCATTTGTTCTCTTTTTATTATATGTAGTATTTTACCCAGTTTAATAAAGATCATTGCTGAATTACAGTAAAGTCCTGGCTGCATCAGTATTAAACTGTTATTTTACAGTGTGCCTACTGTAATTTATAACAACAGTAACTCTCAAAAAAACGGCAGCGCTTTTGTATAGAATGTGTTTCATAATATACTGTCATTCCACTGTAATCTCCACAAGCAGTATATCAGTGTAATATCTAACTGTATGTTTTTGTTCATGTACCTGAATTCAGATTCTTGTTTTTCTTGTTTGCCACAATTCCCTTAGTACTTGCACCATATGGCAACAGAAATGCTGCTGTAGTCTCCATTTTACAGCCACCCCAAGGCAGGCTGGATTTACTGCTTTAGAAGTCTCGGTCATGGTGACCAATTGCTAACCAAAGTTTAACACTATTTGAATTCACTAACCACACAAACATCAGAGTCTAAACACATTAATAACCGCAATAACCATCACAGGCATTAGATTGGGTCCCTTGGGGCATCCTGTGGGGGACGGGGGTGGGTGGGAGGGGTGCTCCAGGCTTATCAAGTCTTTGGCTCACTTTCACAGGCTATTCAGTCTAACCATAAGGAGAGCTTGGTTTACATTGTCAGCATTAAGTCAAACCCACTATTGTATGGAGTTGGACTGCCCTTTATCACTGCAGCCAAGCAGCCGAGGGTTTCAGGTTTGGTGGCCTCCAGATCATCTCTCTTCTTTTTGCAGATGATGTGGTTCTTTTGACTTCATCAGAGGCTGACCACCAGCTCGCACTGGGCAGGTTAGCAGCTGAGTGTGAGTGGAATAGCGGGAATAAGAATTAGTTTGAGGCCATGTTTCTCAGCTGGAAAAGTGTGGCATGCCCACTTGGGGTCAGGGAGGAGTTGTTGTCCCAAATGGAGGAGGTTAAGTATCTCAGAGTCTTGTTAACGAGTGAGAGGAGAGTGGAGTGGGAGATTGACAGATGGATTGGTGCACTGTCAGCAGTGATGCAGATGCTGTACTGGTCCACTGTGGTTATGAGCGCTGAGCATAAAAGCAAACCTGTCGATTTACCAGTAGCTCTATTTTCCTACCCTCACCTATGGTTGTGAGCTCTGGATACAAGCAAAATGAGCTTCCTTAAAGGGGGGGGCAGGGCTCTCCCGAAGAGATATGGTGAGGAGCTCGGTCATTGGGGTGGGGCTCAGAATTAAGCAACTACTCCTCTACATCAAAAGGAACTAGTTAAGGAGGTTCCAGCATCTGACTAGGAATCCTCTTGGATGCCTCTTAGCTGAGGTGGCATGTCCCTCTAGGAGGAGGCCCCAGGGCAGACCCAAGACACGTTGAAGGGATTAGATGTTTTAGCTTGCTTGGGAATGCCTTGATGACTGGAGAACTGGAGGCTGGGGAGAGGGAGGGACTGAGGCCCTGTACCTGGATAAGTGGCAGAAGATGGATGGATGGATGGATGGATGGATGGAACCATCACAACACTACTAAATTGATGATTATAACATAAGCATTAAATAGGACAGTAGATCGGACATTAAAATTTTTCTCTAACAGCACTGTAAATACTCGAGTTATTCAAAAATATTTATATTTGCTCCATTCACTCGTATCTGATAGCTGTCTGTAAATCATTCAGTTTTAGTACAGCAGCTTATAGTGCACTAGAGGAAGGTTAAGTGGAAGATTACATGAGGACACTGCTGAAGTCAACATGCTTACAGAGAACATAATACAAGTAGCCTATATCCTGCACACGTGTTGGGGAATCTAACCCCAGCAGGAGGCTTGACAAATTCAGTCTCTAAGATTTCCCTGGCACAGAGAACCAGCTCAACCAAGCCAGATCGATTTCAATCAGCGGCTTACCAAAATGATGTGGCTGCCACTGGGCCAGTGTGATGGGGCTAAAAATAGTTTCGACCAACCCCGAGGCTGTGATGTGGCCACGTAAGCTCTGGTGGCGTCTGGTTTTATGTGTCCCCACTCAAACCCATCAAATTACAGATGCAAATGCTTATCAAAACTTGTTCCACTTGCTGACACAGTTTACTAAGGCAGCAATTAAAGCAGAGGAAAATAGGAGACATCCCGGGAATGTGTGTATGGGGGGTGGGGGGTGAAGAAATGGGAGATAGGAAGCGGGAAAGGGTGGACAACATCAGCTTCACAGTAGACCGCAAGCCTTTCTCTGCTCCCCCGTCTTTTCTTTTTTTTTCTTTCTTTTCAACATCCACAGATCAAACAACCAGTGAACATAAATAAAAGCCCTGATGATGATTTCCCACGAGAGCTGTGAACAACTGCGTAGTACGCATTCACATCAAGCTACGGCAAAACAGCTGTCCGTGCTTCTGCTGTCAGCACGCCTGGTTGGCCAGCTGCCTGACTCCCTAACTTGTTCCTCAAATGGTTCACACGACCGAGACAGAGAGCGGGAAAAGGAGAGAAAAGGTTATGAATACTTCATAACCTAATCGGTCCTTGTCAAGGGAAAAGCTTGGATTTATCAGTAATAAGATAAGGAAATCCTTCCTGTGCATTAAAAACATTGGGTCATGTTATATGGGGGGGTACTTGTAAAGTGGAAAAGCCTTTTACATCCAAAAGCTTCACAATTTGTCACACTGTTTCAAACCATCAACCAGTGCAATCGCGCTCTAATTAGTCATAGTAACAGCAGCACAGCAGGTGTTTTGTGTAGTGGTACCTCATTAAGGGACATACAAAGCAAAGGAGGAGGGGTTTCTCTTCTCATCCAACCACAATATCTTTTTCATGTCCAGGGTCATGTCATTTCTGGAGCCTGGCCCAGCAGGCACTAGGTGATAGGCAGTAAACACCCTGGGCAGAACATGGATCTATCACAAGGCTCATACCTAATATCATTCCAGCTACTATACAAATTTGTTCTATCTCCACTGGAATACTTGTCAGGATGAGAGTGTTATTTTGGTCCGCATGTTGCACCTGCTTATATTTGAAAATAGCAAATACATACTATTTTTTATGGAGCGTCCTACTCAGCCTTGAGTGGGTGACTTCAGGTGGAATGACACTCTATACAGTAGTAAAAATGAAAAGAGACCAGATTGGAAAGAACCATAGTAATGAAAACTCAGTCAGGCTCATAACTGCAGGTCATTTAGCTGTCCCGGTTCACCTGTGCTGATCTGTTTGGACTTTGAATGGAACTGTGAGAACTGTGGGGTAAAAAAAAAAAAAAAAAAAATGCCAAAAAGGAGTTTTATTTCAAAGATCTACAGCATCATGAGCAATTACTAATAATAACTTTGTGGGTCAGAGCCACATTACCTCTAAAAATACATATGTGACCACAGAATGATCCTAGAGGAGAGGTGGAGGGTGCTGCTGCAGGGAACAAATTTCCTTTGAAGCATAATCCATTAAACGATTGAACTCTTTTATGCAAATGTTTTATGAGATAAAAGCAAATGAACCCTTGAGGTTCTTCCATATGTCCCCATACAATCTCCATGTACATAGTAGCTTATCCTTCAAAAAAAAATGCAAATGCCTGAGGCCTTCATCTGACCCCTTGACACGTTTTCCTTTAGGGGATCAGTGCTTGGTTTTCTTGTACAACCTGTACATATAAAATTATGCTATAAATGTGTCGATAGCATCCACTTCTGAGTCAAATTCTTCATCACATGAGGCAGCGTGCTACATCATTTACTGAATAGGTAGCAACACAGCTGGTTAACCTCCTGTCACTCTGTTCTGTGTGTGTGTGTGTGTGTGTGTGTGTGTGTGTGTGTGTGTGTGTGTGTGTGTGTGTGTGTGTGTGTGTATTTACATGTGTGCGCACATTTACATAACTTTGCAGCCAGCAGGTCTATAGTGTGATAACGTTCCCTGGAGCTCTGATGCTTCTGTTTGGTTACATGCACACACACACACACACACACACACACACACACACACACACACACACACACACACACACACACACGCACACACACACACACACACGCACACACACACACACACACAAAGTATCACAGGTAACACAAGATAAAAAGTGGAAAGTTCACTGAGAGCCAAGGGCACGTTCAATGTGTAAATGTGGAAAGTTTACATTTAGAAATGGGGCAGCTGGCTCTACTAACCTTGACCAACTGATTATGTTTTTGTGCACTATTATTTTTATACTCCTCTGTTTGGATTTCATGCTCCTGTTGTGCATTAGGCATCAGCCACTGGCTGTGTGGAAAGCAGCCTATGACAGCCATAGACACTCCACGCAATATCATTAAATGTGATCTGTTAGGGGTCTTTCAGTCTTATTATATTAGTTTATATGATGTATAGTACCAGTCAAAAGTTTGGACACACTTGCCCATTCATATCAATGGGTGAGTGTGTCCAAACACGTCTCCACTGCTCTAGAGTCAAGTGGCAGCGTGCTTTACACCACTGCATCTGACTTTGCATCGTACTTGGTGATGTAAGGCTTGGATCCAGCTGCTCGTCCACGGAAACCCATTTCATGAAGATCTCTACACACTGTTCTCGAGCTAATCTGAAGACCACATGAAGTTTGGAGGTCTGTAGTGACAAAAGTCGACGACCTCTGCGCACCACAAAGTGGCCTGCCACTTTGTGGCTGAGTTGCTGTTGTTCCCAATCTCTTCCACTTTGTTATAATACCACTAACAGCTGACTGTGGAATATTTAGTAGTGAGGAAATTTCATGACTGGATTTGTTTCATAGATGGCATCCTATCATGGTACCACGCTGGAATTCACTGAGCTCCTGAGAGCGACCCATTCTTTGGCAAATATTTGTAGAAGCAGTCTGCATGCGTAGGTACTTGGTTTTATACACCTGTGGCCATGGAAGTGACTGGAACACCTGAGTTCAGTTATTTGGATGAGTGACTGAATACTGTTGGCAATATAGTGCACATTTATATAGAGAATAGTTCTCATCATTATGGAGACCCCTGTATGCCACTGGAAAATTAAAAGTAACCATCACAGGACAACTTCAGCTTTAAAATATCTAATATTAAATTAAAAAATAATCAGCCAGAGCTTTTTTATTAAGGATTGGCCTCCAAGCGGCATAGACCCTAGGGCCAATGCCCACAGTAAAATAAATAAAAGAATAAAAAAAAAAAAAATAATAAAATAAATAAATAAAGCTTAAACAAAAAATAATAATCATCTGATGGTGGTTACATGACTATGCTTACTTAAAAAAACAGTAAGTGATTTACCTCAAAAATAACAAACTGCTCATTTTTAAGTGATGGGAATTCTGCTCGGGTGTAAAAACAAAACAAACAACACGAGTGAGTACACAAGCTGCATAACAACGTGTAATCAGTAGGTGGTGAATAACACTTAAAGCTGAACTTTCCCCTCCAGCCATGCAGTGTATGCGTTTCTGCAGCGGGAGGGGAGAGGGCCTATCAGAATTGCCGCCACGTGAGCTCAAATGCCTGCTTTATTAGAATAACTTTTTAGGGATTGGTCCAAATGCGAAACATGGTATTTATAGATGATATCTAATTGGTCGTTGCCTTTCAACTTTATAGTGAACACAGCGCAAAGCTCCCAGACGATGTTCATGGGCGTCTAGTACTATGACAAAGTAGTGCGCCGTGAAAATTAATATTACAAACATACTTTCGGATAAAAGTTTGATACAATTGTAGCGAGTGTTAAGTGGCTAAATGCGGATGTGCGTGTAGGAAAAGGTCCCGAATTAACGCGAAAATTAAACAATAGTGTCTACTTGTATTGCTGGCGGAGGGATACCGTTATCCTACTGCGCGTCAAAATATTGGCTTGGGAAGACCGCGCCAAAGCTCAGACAGCGGCCACTGTTCAGTACAACAGTCCGCCGCAGAGGCCCTTTAAACGCACTCAACTGTCGACGCGACTACTGTACACATCGGAGTGGTCGGCGTTTTTCAAGAAAAAAAACCCAAAACTGCTTAAGAGGACTGTTTTCATCGGGGATACCTGAGTCAAGACACAGAAGTCAGATTTGATGCTGGTTTTCGGGGAGCGGTGTGCGACTTCGCGGTCGTGACACGACTTTGACGGGCGCGGTGCGGCGGAGTTGGCGCACTGCTGGACTGGATATATTATTCGCTTGCAGCCAAGACGGTCGGCACCACCATTTATACTGCGTCTGAACCCGTTTCTCCTCTTATTATACTGCTTCTTCGGACTCTCAGCGGTTGAATAGAGATCGTCTATACGGGCGTTTCAGCTTGAATATGTTGCTGTCAAAGTTTGGTTCATTTTCGCACATTTGCAATCATTCGAGTATGGACCATCTACCAGTGAAAATACAGCTCCAGCCGGGTAGGTTACCGTTAAACGTAAAGCTTCTTTCTTTTTCTTTTTAATACCGCCTTTATATTGAGTTTGCAAGTAACAGCTGCTAAATTGGAAATGTATTGTTACTTGAAGTTAAAGTAAGCTACTCCGGTTGCAGCTGACCGGCTCGTACAGCTAGCAAGTTGACCTCGCACTACGCGGAGGTGCGTGGTTGAAATGCTGCATTCATTTTTTTTTTTTTTTAACATTTTCCACTTTTCCTTGCAGTCAAAGTGGAAAAGGAACCCTTCGAGAAGGTTTACCAAGTGGGATCTGTTCTGGGAAGCGGAGGATTCGGGACAGTGTACGCCGGCAACCGCCTCTCTGACGGCGCACCGGTAAGGACGCGGATCGGGGGGTCTGTGTTTTGGTTTTCCATGTGGCGCCATCAAAGCGGGATGTTTCTCATGGAAATCTGATGACTCCCCTATAATTAATGCTCACAGTGTATTCTTTTCTGCGTGATTTCAGGTTGCTGTGAAGCATGTCGCGAAGGAGCGGGTGACGGAGTGGGGCACAATTGTAAGTACTCAGTCCCGATGGTTTTGTTTGTTTTGCAAACACCCCCCCCCCCCCCCCCCCCCTCCTTCTCTGTCCCTGGCTGTTGCTGGGTGGGGGTGTTGCGCTGTTACAGGGAGAGTGGTTTTGTTTTGTTTTTGCCCCAGCATAGTTATTAAATGCCGCCTTTCCCCCTTACAGAACGGAACTATGGTGCCTTTGGAGATCCTGCTGTTGAAGAAGGTCAGCTCGTCTTTTCGCGGAGTTATCAAATTGCTGGACTATTACGAGCGGGCGGACGGCTGGCTCATCGTCATGGAGAGGCCGGAGCTCGTCAAGGACCTGTTCGACTTCATCACCGAGAAGGGCGCCCTGGACGAGGACACGGCTCGGGGCTTTTTCCGCCAGGTTTTGGAGGCGGTCAGACACTGCTACAGCTGTGGCGTGGTGCACAGAGACATCAAAGATGAAAACCTGCTGGTGGATCTACGCACCGGGGAGCTCAAGCTTATTGATTTTGGCTCAGGGGCGATTCTCAAGGACACAGTCTACACCGATTTCGATGGTAAGCAAGTTTTAAATTCCATGTATTGCTGTTGTAAGAGGTTTCAGTGCTGGATGTGTGTGCTGTTTTGATGAATATGTATCCGTGTGGGCTGCGCTGTGTTTGCCCTTGATGCCCCGCTGTGCTAAATTCAGATATGGAGGCGTTCACGAGGCGCTGACGCAGTCGTCTGTTTTTGGTTGAGGGTTTTCCTCTCACTGAGCCTCGCTGCTTATCGTTATTGAGGATCGAAAAAGGATCCTGCTAAATTAATTAATTACAAAAATAAAAGATCTCTAATTATATCACTTATGACTCAGAGCATAATAATCCTATTGGTGGCCATTTTTAATCTATGAATCATCCCCGTCTTGTGATATGGAGCCTACTTTAATGTTTCCGTTTTTTTTGTTTTTTTTTTCAGAAAGGTTGAGTCACTGGTGTGTGTGTGTGTGTGTGTGCTTGGTCAGTGCCACGTAACATCTGTTTGTTGTGAAACCGGAGTCGGTGGTTCACGTGATGGGCTCACGTTGCCTTTTTTTTTTTTTTTTTTTTTTTTTTTTTTTGGTATCCAAGTTCCTCCTTCCAGGAGGGAAGGGAGGGGGAGATGCAGGCAGGTCACTCAGTTTGTGTTTTGTGGCTGAGGGGAAAGATGGAAAGCTTTACTACTATGACTCAGCTGTTTCAGATGCATTAGACCCAGTTTTCAGAACCAAACCTCTCACACTTCAGATCCACTCCCCACCCCCTCCTGCCTGCTGTGTTTCCTAACTCACCTCCTACCTTTGTCTCTCTATCTTTTCTTACAGGTACGAGAGTCTACAGCCCACCGGAGTGGATCCGCTTCCACAGATACCACGGGCGCTCTGCAACCGTGTGGTCGCTAGGCGTGCTGCTGTACGACATGGTGTGCGGAGACATCCCCTTTGAGCAGGACGAGGAGATCCTCAGAGGGAGACTGTATTTCAGGAGGAGGATCTCAGCCGGTGAGTCAACCGTGCAACACACAAGTTTACTCTGTTGCCCTCTAGCCACGGTTACTGGTACGGCTCATGTTGTCTATATTTATACATCAATTCACATTAGAGAAAGACCTGGTAATCATAATGGATGACCTGCTCAAATGGCTGGTCAACAGATTTATCAGGTATAAATAAAACTGAGATTTTCCAATCACCCTAGAGGGCTAACTTGGTACAGGGATCTTGTGCTGTGATCATAAACATAAGCAGTACAGATAAATCCAGCATTTCAGATTTTCTTCTGTTTTGTCAGCTTTTTTCTTACTTACTTATGGTCTGGTTTTTTTCTCCTTCAGAATGCCAGCAGCTGATTAAATGGTGCCTGGCTCTGCGGCCCTCAGACCGGCCCACCCTGGAGCAGATCTGCGACCACCCCTGGATGAGGGCGGCGGCAGAATCACCTAAGTCACCGGAGGAGCCTGTGGGCAGCGACATCCGCCTCAGGACCATCGACACAGATTCTTCGTCAAGCACAAGCTCGAGCAAGGAGAGCCTCTGAGCGTGGCTCTGATGGACTTTGGGGGGAAAAAAAACACACAAAATCAAACTTTGTGGGGAAAGAAGGGGTGGGGATAGAGAGACTGATCCGCAGCTGGGCCCCTGGCCCAGCCTGTCCGGCAAGAAAAATGTACTTTAAGTTTCCTCTTTTGTAGGGAATTTCTAATTTATTACTTTGTGTTCTAGTTATCTTATAGTCCCCATCCCTTCTTTCAGTTGACTATATTTGTTTCTTACTGAGAAACATCTTACTGTTTGGGCGGTCTTACCAGCACTATTTATTCCCCCCTTCCCCTTTTAAACTTTATTTTACTTATTACTAGGCTGGTATATACAGCTGGCAAGGCCCTCCTATTCAGACATGGCTGCTCTCATAGAGCTCGGAAATACACTTTTTATTTAAATGTTTTCATTTTGATTTTGGAGTGCCTTTTTTTGGAAAGCTGCTTTTCTGGGGGGGGCTTTTTGTCAACAACTGTTTTTCTTTTCTTTCCGGAATAGCCCTCAGTGTGGCGGTTAAGTTGTCTGTACTGTGATGGAAGGAGTGTTTAGGTTCTTTTTTTTAAATGTTCTCCCTTCTGTCCTTCCTCTCTCCATCACTGTAAGCCAACCAGCGCCCAGCTGAGAGGCTAAAGTAGAATTAGACAGGAGAGAAGGAGGTGGGGGCTCTTCCTGGCAATGAAATACTTGAAACACACTCGACTCGACTCTGTGTCGCTCTCTTTAACGCTGCTCACTCACTCTATAGCCTGAACAGGTGTTTGGAAACTGGATCCTGTCTTTTCTGAATGTCTACAAAATGTCAACACACAGCCCACCTTTTTCTCCCTTTCTGCCCTCAAATGCCTGTTCCAGGGTTGATAGCCCTCCTGACCTTTTTTCTTTTTTCGCCTCCCACCATCTCACTGCTTGACACTACATGGCCCCCACCCCTTCCTCAGGGTTTGGGGTGTGAATGCACAATCAATGCAATATTCATGGACTCAATTTTTTTTTTTTCCAAACAAATATTGTACAGTGTATTTTTTTTTCTCTTCTGTGTGTGTGTGTGTGTGTGTACATTTTTTTCCCCCTCCCCTCATTTCCTCATTTGCATTTAATTTATTCGTAAACATGTAGACATTCCACACTCTGTGGTTATTTATTTATTTATTGTCTATGCTTAAAATCTCCCCCTTTTTTAAAATTTTTTTTTTATTGCATATCCTGGCCTTTGGTTTGCATTCCTTATAACTTATTTTTACATTTCAACTTTTTTCGTTTTTTGAGATGTTGAGGATGCACTGAAAACTGTTGTCAATGTAAAGCAGAATAAAAACGTTTACTTAAATTTGAAAAGAAAAAAAAAGCATTTTGAATGTTATTTAACTACTTTTGAAAGAAGTCTGTTAATGTGGAATGGATAAGTATCAGAGAAATCCATCTGGTTTTTGTGCTGTCGAGATTCGTTTGAGTCCCATGGAGAACCGAGCGGCAGTTTTTGTTTTCGTCACATAGCCTCATATTTGGAGACCCTTTCAGTTTAGCTGTGTGACTTGTGGCTGTGAAGGATGCATATTACTATTTTTTTATTCAAAATATTAAACGGTCATTTTTATGTACAGAAATAAGTCTGGTGTCTTGATCTTTTTGAGCAAAAAAAAAAAAAGTTACACATGTACATAGTGAAAAGTGACATTTGTGAGAAATATTACTATTAGATGAGCTTTGCATGTTTTGCAGTTTAAAATACATTCTTTTTTTAATGGGTCTTGGCACAGCCCTCAGTTAGTCACCTGCTTGAAACAAGCTTTTTCTGTTCCCCCTTTCCACAAAGCCATCTTTCTTCTCATTGGTTGCCCCTTATAAACAGAAGGTTTGAACAGCAGGTGGGCGGGCCTTCTGCTGTTATCCACTTTCACTGACATCTGCAAAGCCAAGAATGTACATGTATCCCTTGTAGATACATTGTCCTTATTATTTGAATCTTTGACTTATTAATATGCACACACATCACTGCGATAGCTGATAAATGGCAGAAAATAATAAAAAACCTATTAGGTCTTAGATTGCCGTCATGTGCACACCTTGATGAAATCCAGAGCCAGTGTGGTTCATCTGCTTGACAGCAGTGCCCCAGGGAGGCGGGGTGAAGCTAATATACATGTCCAGCATAGAGCATGGTTCATTTACACCGCCTATAGTAATAATAACAGCTCTGCTGCACGTGGCGGCGGCTGTCTGAGTGGCTGAAGACAAATCTAACAGGAGCTATTAACTGGATGACAACCTGCAGCAACCAGGGGGGCTAATAAGGGACAGATGTGCCTCAAGAGCTTAGGGGAGGAGACAGTGATGCTGGCATGACAGAGGGATGTTATGTATCATCATCATCACACACACACACACACACACACGCATCCTCTTGAATATAAATGATTGCTTTTCCATTTTTATTCATCCTGCTTGCCTGTCTGCTCTCCAAAAACGCAATTCATTCCATTACTGGACTCGGAAAGCCCACAACAGGCTAATGGTGTTGGTTTGCATGCTCTGGGACTGGGGGTGAGAAGCATGAGGGGTAGGGTGTGTTTATTTTTTTCAAGGGAGGTGCTGCCCCCTCTGGTGAATCAGTGCGGACAGGCTGTACCTGTCATATTACACAACAAAAGCATTTCATCGATGTAAATATACTTTCTGTAAAGCTTGTATCAGGATCATGTGAAGGATGTAATGTTGATTCTTCAATTTGAAATACGGTTTTATTTACACAGCAATCAGTCGAACACAAAAACTCACACCTAAAAATCATTGTCCCTGCTTACAGGAGTCACCTCAAACACCCACACATGTCCAATTTTACTTGACTGGCTGCTTCCAATTTCACTTGAGTGGAGACATATGGGTACTTGAAGACTGTGTAAGACAGCTGGTCCCTAAATCTTCTCAAGGATCTAAGTCATGATGAAGAGACTGATGCTTGGAAAAAACGAGAAGGCTTTCCTTAAAAAAAAAAAAAAAAAAAAGCCACTTGAAATATACATGTTGATATGTGGATTCATCTGACCATATTTATTGTATGTGCCAGTGGGTTTCTAAATGCTAGCGCTGCATGTCAAAGTCCTCACAGTCTACAAAACAAATGGCACTTAAATGGATTAAATGAACATGATATGACAGCCTAGCTACCGTCTTCCCCCAAGTTTCTGGCTTTATGCTCAGCTGGGCTGGCTAAAGCAACGTGCTGACCATAGAGTCAAAAAAAGAAAAGAAAAGCAAATAACATCAAACTCTTCCTATAATGTTGTTGCTGATAAACCAGCCTAACATCCAAGCTGGAGACGCCTCTATTAAATCAGTCTAACAAGCACCCCTATACCACTGCGCCATGAAACACAGAGCCACAAACGATCGCTGGTGTCACACTCCATACGTTGACATCTGTGTTTCTATACGAATCCCAGCTAATCCCTCTATTGTCTTTGTGTCTCTGGGCTTTTTGACATGCAAATTCCCGGCAACTCGTCTTCATCAGAATCCCCTCTCTGCTCAGAATGAGGATCATCCACTCTCACCGTGAAATCCTCATTAAATGTAGCGGGGCATATGCCATGCTGTTGTCTCCTTGAGTTGAAGTCTGATCCCACAGGCTGATTAATATCATCCATCACTGCCACTTGGCCGTGGCAGCGAGGGAGTATTCAAATGTCCAAAATATATGATTTTTTTTATTTATTTGTTTGCTACTTGTAGATGTTTGCAGGTCTGGTGTGTCAAACTATTACAAGAAGTAGTATCAATCATCCTCACTTGACACTTTTTTGTTTTTTTTTTTGTTTTTTTAGGCCATAACAGGATTTAGGATTGATTACATTAATTATCTTTGTTTTCATCTTTTTCTAAGTTGCAGCTACAATGCTGTTTACCTGTAATTACCTTTTTTGCTAAATATGATGTTGAGCTGGGACAGAGGTGGTAGAAAAGACAGGTCACCCATTGGTCAGTGAACTCCTGCTGAAGCTTCAAGCTGAGTGTTTTCCCACTTCCCATGATGGTGTTTGAAACCTTTCTGAAACCATGTTGGTGTTTTCGACCTAAAGCTACCAATCAAGCCTATAAAGCCATCGGGAAAGTATTTACTGAGGTCACAGAGCAAAGGAGCCGAGGGCCATTTTCCCATGAACTTCTATGTAGCTCAGTGTTTTTGCAACCACAAGGGTTGCCCTCTGCTGCCCATTAAAAAGAATGTGGGTTTAAGGCGCTTCTGCTTTGGGAGAAATGACTCTTTTTGTGACTCTTTGTTTGAATCATTTTACCTTAAATCTTTGTTCTGATTTCTTCAGAAACCCTTTGCCCTCCTGTTTGCATAAAGTCATATCACCAGTAGTTAATGTGACTGAGATACGGGTCTCGCATTTAAGATGCTTTCACACATTGATTCTAGATCATTTCAGTGGAATCATGCCAGGATTTTTTTTTCCACGTAGTGCCCAACAAGAAATACACTTACTGGCCCCTTTATTGTGTGCACTTGCTCAGCTGCTTGGTAAAGCAAGGATCCAATCAGCCAATCTCATGGCAGCAACTCATTTAGGCACATAGCCATGGTCAAGAGAACCTGCTTGTATTCAAACTGAGCATAGGAATGGGGAAGAAAGGTGATTTCAGTGACTTTGAATGTGGCGTGGTTGTTGTTGAGTATTTCAGAAACTTCTGATCCACACAGCAATTTCTAGGGTTTACAGAGAATTGTCAAAAAAAAAAAAGAAAAAATATCCAGTGTACTCTAATAGCCTCTGCAGTCACCAATAGAGCACCTTTGGGATGTGGTGGAAAGGGAAATTCATGGATGTGCAGCCATCAAGTCTGCAGCAACTGTCAATATGGACCAGAATCTCTAAGGAATGTTTCCAGCAGCGTGCTGAATCTATGCCATAAAGATCTGAGGCGGTTCTGAAGGCAAAAGGGGTCCAACAAGGTACTAGCAAGGTGTGCCTAATAAAGTGACCAATGAAAGAAATTTAGACTACTGGAATTTTTCCATGTGGTTTAGGTGAGGGAGCTACCTGGATAGAGTGTGCACACGAGAGCCAGTACACGAGCTTCTGTCCTCACCTCGGCACAATCCAACATCTAGAAAAGTCCTAGAAAAGTTCAGTGCTGCAGTGCATGCATAAAACTGGCTTTAGTCATGAATTAGATGCATCCCCTTTGAGTCTTTACTCACTCATTAACTGACCAACTCAGGCACTCCTTCAGCTCTGGCATGTCTCATAAAACTCTTGTAGTAGGTGTATAACTTGAGTCCCAGTAAGTTTCCAACCAATCTACTGACAGCACAGCCTTACAGCCCATTGTTCACCAGACAATGACATGGGAAGCAGGCTTCAGCTTTTGACAAATGGAAGAACGAAAAGAGCAGTTCTTTGCTGGGATAGAAGGTGGCATGAGAATAGAAACAAATAGAGGAAAAAGACACATTTATCACAGTGCTAGCTCTGTCCAAAGGTAAACCCATCAACATCTATATGGCTTGCTACTTAAAACGTCAAAATCAGAATGGATTTGCTTGGAATTTATTTATACACTCCTTGCAAGATGAACCATTTCACCTGTGAGAACAGTGTCACAGTAGTACACGTGGACAGGCAAGCTGTTTCCCTCTAAATCCAGTGTTTATGAAAAGCTTAGTATTGGAACTCATCGGCTTATATATGTGCAGATATATGTTTATAGAGATACTGCAAAGCTAAGCTAATTGTCTGCTGGTTTAAGCTACATACTTAGTTTATAGGCATGAGCGTGATAAAAAAAAAAAACCTCCCATGCCACTCTCTGCAAAAGAAAAGTATGTTTGCCAAATTGTTGAACTACTCCTTTAACAGCCTGAGTTGTAATTATGCAACCGCTTTTGTCTTTGAAATGAGCATCAGTGGTGCTAGACAGTTATGGCAAGTTGATAAGTTGGACAGGAAAAAAAATTCTCGATTTTTTTTCCTTTAAAGTTTCAAAAAGCATTTTGCTGGACGCATTTATTAGCTTGAAACTTTTTATTTTGCCTTTTAATGCTTTTAAACCCATTTTGAGTTTATCTCAAAGTTCATCTCCTTTACCATCCTGAAGATCAGTTTAACAACCTATGATTTAAAGGCCTGTATATTTTTGTGAATGTATTTTATATATATATATATATATATATATATATATATATATATATATATATATATATATATATATATATATATATATATATATATATATATATATATATATATATATATATATATATATATGCGCACAAAGTCTTGAGTTTAAGCTGAGGTCACTGAATTCATAGTTTTTTTTCTGTGTACTCTCTGAGCAAACTTTGGCACATTAAGGCTGTCAGTGGTGGCCGTCGTAGGCGACAACTCGACAGACACAGAGGAAGATGCCAGATGGACTCTGGGCCTGAGGGCCCCGATGGGCACAGATGGGTGGGTGGGTGGCGCCCACACAGGCAGGACATGCGACAGCGCCAAGACAAGGGAAAAAAAAAAAAAAAGAGAGAGATCACACCAGAGTCAGTGATACTACACTTCACACTTTTCCTCTCTGTGTATCCGTGTCCATGCATCTGACCTTTTGAATAAGGACATGTGGTCATTTCTATGCATGAGTTTACATAAGTGCATTCTGTTGACTGCAGTGTCCATGCGTGCATCCGTGCTCGCTGTACTTTTTGGATGCCTCCATGCTCGAGTCTGTTGTGCACTCACACACCTCTCCCACATAAATATACTGAAGGGAAACAAATATATCCTGTGATTCATCTTTGTGAGAACTGCAGGTTTTTCAGAGCTTTATTTCAGTTTATCTGAGCAGCACTGCTTGTACTGGAACTCACCTGGTTGGTCAGTTAAACCTCAAAGGATCATTGTCTTACATGCTAGAACATCATCTGCAACACATTAACTTATAAACGAATGTGTAAATTATAACAGGATACACAATTGTAAATATAGCCAGATTTTCCCATTACCTAATGATGGGGTTATGATGCTTCTGAGGCATATTTTTTTCTCACCAGTGTTCCTTCTTGGCATTAAATAGAATTTATTTATATAGCACTTTGCAGTCTTACCAACCATTTAGAGCATTTTACACTGCCAACAACATTCACACATCTACATGCAGCACTTTTTCTATCACATAAACACACTGCTACTTGGGCTGCGGTGAATGAGTTGCTTTATAGTAGCCTGTATAAAGTGGTTAAACTCTTCATATGTTTCTAATATTTGCAGTGATGTTGAGCTTGTCAAATCATTTCCTGTTTTATTTTCTTATAGTTGGTCTTTGTGTATTCTTGATAAATGTATAGATATAATGTATATATTGCATTTGGCTAGGGTCAGTGTCACTACTGGTAGCATGAGGCAATACCTGGACCCTACAGAGGTTGCACAGTTAGTCCAACTCCTGCAGGATGGTGCGCCAATATGTGCCATTGCCAGAAAGTTTTCTGTGTCCCAGCACAGTCTCAAGAGCATGGAGGAGATTCCAGGAGACAAACAGTTACTCGAGGAGAGCTGGACAGGGCCATAACCCATCAGCAGGACCAATATCTGCTCCTTTGCGCAAGGAGGAGTGGGATGAGTGCTGCTAGAGCCCTATAAAATGAACAATCATGTGGGTATCAAATACCCAATAGAGGGCTCGACGTCCTCACTTGTGGCAAATGTGAAAGGGTCTTCAGAAGCCATGGAGAATCTTATGCTGCCTGCAACATTATTCAGCATGGCAGGTTTGGTGGTGGGTCAGTGATGGCCTG
The DNA here is from genome assembly GCF_007364275.1 of Archocentrus centrarchus. NCBI lineage: Eukaryota > Metazoa > Chordata > Actinopteri > Cichliformes > Cichlidae > Archocentrus > Archocentrus centrarchus. Next base: position 16,952,609 of record NC_044368.1, read on the forward strand.
GGGAGGCATATCCATGGAGGGACACTCAGGCCTCTACAGGCTAGGCAGTGGTACCCCGACTGACATTAGCTATCAGGATGAAATCTTTGTAATCATTGTCAGACCCTACGCTGGTGCAATTGATGTCATTTCCTGTTTCTTTACTGTGTTCAGCAGTTTTAAACTGAATCTGAATGAATAGAAAAGGTCATTGGAATCCAAAAAAAATATATATGATAGAAGTGATTTTTTAATGGTGCATCTCCATGTGCATCATAATATACTAGTAATCTTATTCCATTTTGATAAGTTTGAAAATGTAATATAAACAGCTGTTGGTGTGGCGAACTATTTAAAAAGGAAAGTAAATATTATTTAGTACTGTATGTACTCTTTACCTTGAAACATCTTCAAGGACTTGTGTTGTGTATAAGCCTTTGTTGCTAGCTGTCAAGGTTGCTGGATGCCTGGCTGCCTACTCTAGAGGCCTCCTGCTCAGTTACCCAGAGCAGAGCCTCCATGGGGACTTTCCAATGGTCTGGCTCAGCATTCATTAAAAGCTGTGCCACTGCCAGAGAGGAGAACCTGGCTGCCTGGATGGTGGGAACCTGCTGCCGTCACCGCACACCGTGAAGGAACTCATTGTTCTGGTTCAACAAGACATGCTGTAAACATAAAGGGTAGAGCGTGTTTTAAGAGACACGGAGAGAACAGGGAGACTCATGCAGAGACTTTTACACAGGCAGGCAAACACACGCACAATTGTATTAAGACATGAGACACACATTCAAGCCCACCAACGGATTCTTGAGATGAAACAGAAACGAGGCTACAATGCTCCAATCATTTCTGTGCACCCTGCTTGTGTTGCCTAGGTTCCAAACAACACCAACAACTGCAGACCACAGCAGGCAACCTGAGGTGACTGCAGTGGCTTAATACGTGTGTTTGTGGGGAGAAAGGTTTGGGAAGGCAAGAATGAGGAGGAAAACTGAGAGGAAAAGCAGAAGGTGAGAGAAAAGGAGGTATTAAAGGGGATGAAAGCAAGTGTACATGTGTGTGCAGAGAGGCAGGGAGAAAAAATGATAGAGATCTAAATTGTTAAAGTCTTTTTACAAGCTTGTAATGTGATCAAAGGAATCATTGACCTGGTGCTCACTTTGCCCTGTGGCTGTTATCTATTTCTCCAGCATGAGAAGAGCCTTTTCTGTTGATGAAACAGGACACTATCTTTGGAAATATTAACCCCCAAAAAAAACATATCAAGTTGTTTCAGGCTGTACTGCAGCAAGAACGTTCAGTACTTGGTTTATGAGCAAATCCTTCCCAAAATAATGACATTCAGCCTCAGCTGTACTTTCTGTTAAGTGCCTTTCGGCAAATGGTTGTATTTTAAAATGCCAAAAGTGCCAAAAGGACAAACATTCTATCTGCTAATGTTTCAGTCAGTTTTATTTGTCATTCAAAGTATTCTGGGAGGTTTTTTTGAGCACGATTATCTTAAACTGAAGTAAAAAGCATGAAACTCATTGATATGTTGTCCCAGTTAGAAGCATAAACTGTAAATAAAAGATGAAAACAATCACAATGACATTGATTTTCACTGATTTGTATAAATTGTTAAAATGAACATTTTGAAAATGTACATAACCATATGTGGATAAGATGAGTTGAGTTTATCAACTAAGGGTAGTACTAGTTAGCTTGGTTAGCAATGTTTTTGTCTTCATGTTTTATAATTGGGATGCTACATCTGTCTAGGTAAAACAGGCTTAAAATAAAGTGTATGTAGCTACCTGAAAAACTCAACAGCTGATTTGCTTAAGCATGCCCTGCTTTATTGTTTACTTCATTCTAAGTGCAAAAGGCACATCATGCTATATATGCAGTGTATTGATAATGTGGTTAGCAAGGTTCTGGGCTCAAACCTCATGACTGGGTGGGCATGTGAGGATAAATGGTGACTATAAATTGGCTGCAGGAGTTGTAGTCTGTCAATTTTGTTTGGATTATTTCCATAAACTATCATTAAAAGTATACTTTGAGTTTTATTCTGTCTGTCCATGTCTAAGTTTGCATTTGGGGTCCACATCCACTCATTACATAGCCCCATGATGGACTAGTGAACTGTTACTTGTGTGCCCTACCTTGTGTTTAATGTTAGCTGGGATAAGCCCCAGCTATCCTAGTTGAAGAAGCACTTAAAAAAATGGATGGGCATCATACTGCACTGAAGAAGACTACTAACTATCGAGTAATAAACCTAAAAGCATAACAGTGAAGAACTTTTAAGAAAGAATGCAGCCACATTGCCTTCCATCTTTGATATACAGTCTATGGTCTATGCCTTGGCTCTGGCCATTCTGTGAAGAATTTTCAGCTTCTCACTCGCAGCTTAGATTTCCATCGAAGCAATCACAGACAATCAGGTCAGTACAACAAGACTGAACCCTGTGGTGAATGGCACCCAAGTGTGAGGGTATCCTTTTCACACAATGTATGGGATGATGAGAATGAACAGCTAGTACTCTCCTGGTCGAGAGTGCCGCAGGACTCCATTTGAGCCGGGTTTGGTTTCAAAATAAGAGTTCACATTTGTTGCCTTGAATTCAAGACAAACATGGCCCCCGCAGCTATCAAAAATTCATTATGTGAGTTCAGATCCTGGATGCAGTGTCAGTAGAAGTGTAAACATGAAATGAATATCTGCTCCTCTGTGACTCTCTGGTGTGAGCTACACTCACTTTCTCATCGTATCCTTTCTAACTAGTTCAGTGTTTTTTGTTTGTCTTTAAGGTATTTTAGACCATTTTGCTGGCTGTTATTTAATTTCACTGCTTTCATCTGTGTCATTTTTATTAGATGCCATCTGTTTCCAACCTAAAAACTGATGATGAGTTCATCGGTTTTTTCAGGCAGGTTTAAGTCTCATGATCCTAATAATTTCTTCCTGTTTCCGCATTCACTAGCTCCTGTCTTTTCCCACTTACCTTGCAGTAACATAAGCTTTTCCCACGATCCAGAGTTACCTGATTCTTTAGACCTGCCACATTGGTCTTTACCTTTTGCCTGCCATTTTTGCTCCTGTGACCTTTGATTTCTGCCAGTTTATACCTTCTACGAACTTTTCATCTCATCTGATCCCCTCAGCAAAGATGAACCTGTTTAACCTCTGTGATGCTGAGTTGTACCTATTTACTGAGCCATCAAAAAGCCCCAATTGTCTTCACATGCCAGTGAAGCATCCAATAAAGTCTGTTTAACAATGAAATACAAAACAAATTTACACCTATTATTCTATCTCTGTGTCATTTTAACTGTAACCCGTGCAGCAGACTTCAAATGTTCACGCTTAAGCAGAGGTCGCATGCTCGGGTGTGTCTACGTTTGTATCCACTGACGTTTGGTCACAGAAAACATTGGATAAATAAAATGATGCTTTTTGTTGTAGATGTAAAAAGGTGCCCTGCTACCTTTGTTCAAATAGGTAAAGGCTTATGTGGAAAAGGGAGCCAGTTACTGTATTTAGTTGGAAATGCTATAATTTGCTGCTTTAGAAAAACTTAATTGTAGATTCTGATTTCATTATATTCTTTCAATATTTGTGATTTATATTTGCGCAAGGGTCTGGTCAATGTAAAAATGTGAATACTTTGAATATCTCATCATTTACAGTACATAATATCATCAAAGAACTCAAAGAATCTGGAATAATCTCTGACTGCATTAAAAACAGGCATAAAGTCTCTGCAGGGTCTCAGGAACAGAAATCATTCCAGAAATCACTGAAAATAATTTCAGGCTCATTGACTTCAGGTTAAAGATGAAGCCAAATGTGAACATGATCCAGAAATGTCACTGTCCTCTCTGGGCCAAAGCTTGTTTAAAGTGGACTGAGACAGTGTGGAAAACTGTCCTGTGGTCAGACAAATTGATATTTGAAACATATGCCTGCGTGTTTGGTAAATGTTTTTCCTTCCTATTCTTTTTATTCCTTCCTTTGTAATTGTCTATCCTGCCTTTATTGATTCTACATTAATAGGATTAGGGTTCATACAAAAGACATGACAATGAAACTTGGAGCGTGAGGACCAGTCCCTTTTTCTTTGGGTAGCAGAAAAAGGAACACCTATATTCCAAAAATTATTTTTGTTATGGCTCACAACTCTTGTATATAACAATCAAGCTAAATTTATCATTTTGCATGGTCACTAACTTTCGAGCTTATGTTTTTTTTTTTTTTCCTGCACTGTGGATTTGAAAGCTTTAGTAAGACTAGTAATTTTAGATTTCAGAATAATTTCAAGACTCATTCTTCAGGATTTTGGGCACAGACTGCCTTTTTAAATGAAAACAAAAAAGAAGAGCAGCGCGCTGCACTGTTTTATTACAGCAGTGAAAACAAATCTACTTCCCTCTTATTTTAACTGAGTAAATATTACTCGACAGCAGACGAACACAGTTTATACGAGTGGGGCTCCGATAACAAACTATGGGAATGGCAGGGCATTCATCCTCCCATTCAGGATGGTCACAAAAGCTCGCACTTCTCCTTGATGACTATGATTAAAGGGCACGTGTTTGCCACAGGTATGTAACAACCATTTCAGGATGAACTTGGCTCCCCTCACGCTACCAAGAATGCATGGGAGCTGCTTAGAAAAGGGAGAAAACTACCACTGTGTGGAGAAACTACTCCTTCATTTCTGCCCCTCCTGCAGGCTTCTCGCTCAACCACATGCGGCAGGTCCACGATCAGGCTGCAGTTTCACCACTCGTTCAGCCTGAGAATATATGCGCTTGGGAGGACCCTGGGAATGAGTGGGAACAGAAAAGGGAGTGATATGGGCGTTGTTTTGTCTTCTAAGAACTGAACGTGCTGAGAAATTAAACAGAGAGCTTTTGGTGAATCTGTAATGACTAAGTGTGGAATTTTTTTAATGACTTCAAAGATCACAGATTCTTCCTGGTGTATTACTTTCAAAAATGACTTTTCAGCCCAATCAATCAATAGAGATTACTGTGGTCTCAGAAACATTACCATAGATACTAATGAAGCGTGGTACTTTGCAAAAGTTTTGAGCCACCCCCTCATTTCTTTATGTTTTGCTATGAAAATGGGATATAGGTGCAGCAATTAATTGAAACATGTGCAAAAATACATGGAAATACAGAATATGAGGCAATTCTAATGAAAGTCAATATTTGGTATGACCTCCTTTATTCTTCAGCACAGCCTGAACTCTCTGAGGCAGCTTTCTTCTCATTTCTCTAAGTAGTTTTCAGGAAGAGTTCTCCAGGCTTCGTGAAGGACATTCAAAGCTCTTCTTTGGATGTTGGCTGCCTTTTGTTCTGTCCTCTGTCAACATGATCCCACAGTGCTTCAATAATATTGAGGTCCAGGCTCTTGGGAGGCCAGTCCATGACTGATAGTGCTCCACTGTGTGTTTTTCTATCCAGGTATGCTTTTACTGTGTTGGAATCACTGTCATGCTGAAAAATGAAGCAGCTTTCCAGATGGTATCACATGGTAGATCTAAGTCTGACTGTACTTTTCTGTGTTAATAATTTGCATCAATATCCCCAACACCGCTGGCTGAAATACAGCCCCAAACCATGGAAGAGCCTCCACCATGTTTCCAGATGACTGTAGACACTCATTGTTGTACCTCTCTCCTGACCTCCTCTGAACATTTTGATGAAGACTTGAACCAAAACCTCCAAATTTGGATTCATCACTCCATGAGAAATGTTGCTACTTATTTTCAGTCCACTTTTTGTGCAGTTCGGCATATCTCAGCCTTTCCTTCCTGGTTCTTTTCCTTAAGAATGGTTTCTTGACAGCAACTCTTCCACTGAGACCATCAGAAAGCCTGGAGAACTATTGTTCAAGACCACTTTAAGAAGAACATCTGGCTCCTTGGAAGCAAACCATAAAGAAATGAGGGGTGAATTGAGACTTTTGTACAGTATATACATTTCTTTATTTGACTAACAATGACAGTGATGCTTATAGTCTTAAACACTTGAGTTGAAGGCAGCTGGATTGAGGAAGCCTGTCAGAGAGAAACAAAACATCTACATGAATCTGAAAGGAAGTGCAGTTGCCTTCAACTCAGGTGCTTTAGACTACATGGCCTGGATGACTGAGAACCTACACAGACACAATACTGCTTACAGTTTATACAATTTTAGTATCTGAACAAGAAGATTATGTGTAAGTTATCCTGCAAAAAAATAAATAAATAAATTAAGACAAACATTTGAAAATGGGATGGAGAGAGATGTTTAACCATTACATAATCTCTCATTGCCACACATCTCACAGTCAGAATCTGAAGTAAGCAAGGCAAGCAAACAACAAAATCCCCACAATTCCTGCACTGACAAGTTATAGGGAGCGCTTTGACACAGGTCACAAAATATAAATGCACACATACAATTTGGGTCCCATTGGGATGTGGCCCATGGCGTTGACTTGCCCCTGGCGAGATTCAACATACATACACAGGAAGATGCATCCTTTTGTACAGCAATGCCACAATATGTGCTGACTGGCCTACTAAAATTAAATGGTTGCATTTAGAACACATTTAAGATAATTCAGTTTTGTTTAGAAGACCCAGGTAAAAGAAAAAAAGGCCCGTGAGTTTACGTGTTCCTCCTGCTTATATGTGGTGAACTTTACAGTCGATCCAAAAGTCACGTGTTGGATGAAAATGGATAGCTATTTAAAACTAAGGAGACAGCAGTGACAGAAGTCTGGAAAAGAATATAGGGGTAGCATGTGTGTGTGGGCATGACCCAGTTAGCCAGAACGTGTGTTTCCAGATGCAAATGTCAGTGCTGCTGATGTGCTTCACTGAGCTCTGTCACCAACACATATACAACACACTGTAAAGAGTCAGACAGCCATAACCTTGGATATCACTCAAGTTGCCTTTGACCTTGAGACAGGTAATTATTTGAAGGTGTTGACTTCAAAGCTAAATACAGAAACGAGATGACAAATGCAGTTATTTAACCAAAAAATCTATGTAATGCATTCCTGTCTGCGGGAAAGACTGAAACCTCCTCTAAAGGGTCTGGTTGCAGTTGCTTTGGATGGCACCCGAGTTCATATCTACACAAGCAAACCACACCAAGGGGGAAAACCAACCAGAGTTCAAATTAAAGGTGAATAAAGACCCTAAAGTGCATATGGATGTGTTCCTGTGGCTGCATGTAGGATATGGCTTCAGTTATCAAAGTGACTTTGAAAATAAAGCAGCAAAGGAAATGCTGATCTAATGAGTTATGTTACTTTTAAATCTCACCCATAGTACGATAACACAGGAGTACTGTAGCCAACGATGTGGGAACATCTGAATGATGTGGTGAGGAACATTAATGATGGTGTGCAGTACAGAGGAGGATGCTGGGGATAGGGTGGAGGCAGATGATCCACTGTGGCGATCAGTCGAAAGAAGAATACCTAAGTCTAAATGACACAATCCCTTCCCTTTAACACAGGGATGAATCCAGGAATGTTACATATGGCATGACTGAAAGGAGCTAAAGAGTAGCAAGCTTAACACAAAATTTTTTCCTAGAATTTAGAAAAAAAAGCAGCACTAAGAATGTCAAATCTTTGTCATTGTACTATCAGAACCTGCAGATGCATATCTCTGTTGCCATCAGTACATTGCCACAATAGTCTGTTCCTCCTGCTCTTTTCAAAGTGGTTCTGTTCACCTAAGCATCAGTGCTCACGCAGTGACTCAGCATCACTGCGTGTCAACATCAGCTCAGCTTCTTCTTATGAAAAAAAACAAAACAACAATAACAAAAAAAGCCGTCCGTCGTGGAATGACTCTGGAACACTGTGACCCCAATGCAGTGCCAGTGCGTCACAGGTAAAACCCCCAAGGAGTTGGATTAGTGACGCAAGCTGCTGTGTTCTCTGGCCTGTGTCCCTCTCCCTCTGCCTTTACTAGGGTCCATTCATTCATAAAAATAGCATAAAAACTTTAAGAAATGCTCCTTGGGGAGTGCTCATGGCAGAAAAATATCTCAAGACCTTTAAATTTCTTCTAATTGAAAGAGGAGTGTGTGCGAGTGTGTTCTCACCCTTGGGTTATTTTGTCAATGTGATCGGTGCTTTTGGTTTTCTTTTTCCGCCTAAGTGTCTCACTCATGCCAGCGGTGGTTTACACAAGAAACTCGCACTAACATGAGAACATTTCAACTGCAAACAAAACAGGAGCAACCCAACAGGTTTTGGGAATAGTACTCTGTAAACAAAGGTGCTTTTCTTCTTTCCCACAGAGATTTTTTTGGAGGGGAATAAGTTCTTTTACTGTGGAAAAGTTTGTCACGATGGTAAGGTGACCTGTGCTGCCCACCTTCACCAACCCCATTCAAGACCCCCCCCCCGTCTCGTGTTTATCGCTCCATCCTCTTCTTCTGCTCCCTGTTGTTGTTCCTTTTCCCCGCCTCTACCTGCTTTTCCTCGACTCCCCATGACCCCTCATCTCCCTCCCCCTTGTTTACCTGTAACTCTGTAGCTATGGCGAGAGCTGCGGTTGTCACGGTGATCGTGTTACAACTAGGACAGCTCGTTCTGAGAAACAGGAAACAAGGGATTCCCAATAATGAGCTGCTATTGTTCCCAAAAGGCTCTCTCAGTGCGGCTCTATTCCCACAGGGCGCGCACACACACACACACACACATACACACATGCAAGACCACACAGATGCACCAGGAAAAGAACACCAGATACACACTTGCACACGAAGGCACAAATATGAACACACACAAGCACACGAACAAACAAACCAGTACATGCTGTACATACTGATTACCCAGAAAGTGCTACGCAATCACAGTTTCACACCTGCTGTTAAAAGGTAAATGGAAGATGATTCCAAGAATCTTTTCAGGAATCCATAACTTCAAGCTGTGTCCCGTTTTTCACACCTAACCCTAACTGTGCATTCACTTGTTCCATGTACCGGCTGGTTTGGGTAGTTTTTAATGCTTCCAGTGAAAAGTATATGAGGGTATGAAACCGTAAGCCAAATTTTTTTACCAAAACTTTACTGTTGTTCCGACTTGACTTGCATTTGTGTGAATTTTCCTGGATTATTTCAACTCTAGATGAATGCACTATTAACCTAAGAAAGTTCTCACTACCCATGGCAAAAAAATAAATAATTAAATAATAATAATAAATTACTTGGTGCCTACCAGGTTTTAAAATTCTGTAAATACAATCTGAGATAACAAAACATGACATATTACTTTGTGTCGTTATTTGTTAATAAAAACAAAACTAAAATGCATGTCTCTCACATCATTGTGGAGGAATTTTGGTACAAGGTCTTAAGACGAGACTCCACAAGAAACTTCAAGAAAAACGTCATTTGTTGCCTACAACAACTTGAAAGTGGAAAAGCCACTGACCGTCCTACTTACTACCGTATTTTCCGGAGTATAAGTCGCACTTTTTTTCATAGTTTGGCTGGGGGTGCGACCTATACTCCGGAGCGACGTATATGTGACATTTATAACACATGAACCAAAATACTCCAGCCACTTGACATCTCCGTGAACTGCAGCTTTAAGGCAGTCTTGCGTAACCTGTGGGCGCAGTGGATGGTGGATGGAGAGCACAGCTTAACGGCAACTGGGAGAATGCGCCACCCAACTTTCCTGGAAGTCATTGGATGGATCAAGAAAACATGGGCTTCAGTGACAAACCATCCTGTTGGGATTCAGAAAGGCTGGAATAACTGGAACTGCAGCTGACGACGAGTCTGACTTATGGGCTCGACACACGGGGAGCGACAAACGACAGCGACGAATGGGTCGCATCGCCACTGGGGTGAAACCGAACACACGGGACGCGATAGCGATGGCAGCTTTGCGAATCGCGCTCTTACGTCACTCGTCTCCAAGAAATGTGATTGGTTATGAAACTGGAGGGATTTAGACATTTTAAAAGCAGTCCGTGTCAGACACGGCAATAAAGATGAGGAGTCTGAAGATTTTATTTGAACTGACAGAAATCTTGCTGTTAAGTCTCTTCTACAAAAGAAAAAGACAACCTCGCGTTCATCCTATATTTGCACAAAAGTCCTCTCTATCCGTCTGTTTAACGTTAGTGTTACACCAACACGTTCTCATATGGCTGCCTTTTATGTTTAACTCGATAATCACTGCGTGAAGTGTCATATAATATAGGAAAGTCAAACACAGCTAAAACGATGCTTTCCTTCCTGCTGAAAGTGGTTGCAGACTGCAGTGTGTAGCATACTCTTCGCTCATTGGTCAGTCAATGAAACTCTTGCTGATTGGTTTAGTGCCACGCGACAGCGACAAAAGTAGAACATTTTCCAACTTTGTTGTGTCGCGTCGCCTGGTCGCGTGTGCACGTCTACGTGTACGAGCTTGAAATTTCACATGCACGAACGTCGCCGGTCGCTTAGCTGGAGGAGGGCAAGCGATTGTCGCCTCATCGCACAAGCTCCATAGGAAATGAATGGAGAGCGAGCGACGTCGCTCCCCGTGTGTCGAGCCCATAACGCGACACAGAAGAGGAAGCGGCGCTTCGTCTACGGAGTGTACGGAATTGTTTAGAAGTGACACCGAGGATGAAGAATTCAATGGATTGATGGTTTGGTTAACTTGTTAGTATGTTCTTTATGCTATGGTTATCTGAATAACTTAAAGTTACGTTAACATACTGTAGCGATTCTCTTAGTTAGAGAGCGTGTTGATGTTGTGGGATTTCGGACTGTTCGGGAGGTTCGTGAAGGCAGCATGGAGAGAGAGAAAAAGACCGAGAGCTTGCCTGTGTGTGTGTTGCTGTTCCGCTGTTGTAGTTGTGGTTGGCGTGGCTGTGGCCTACAGCAGCCGTTTTTCTGTTAATAAAGACGACCTTTGTTGTGAATATCGCCGACTTTGGAAGTGTGTTTACAACGTTACAATACCGAACACGTGTTCGTTGTGCGTCATGTAGCTGAATGTGCTACGTTAGCATAACGTAGGTGTAACCGTGTTCGTCCTGTTCTTTAATCCATTATTATTTTAAATTGCCGTTCAAGATGGAATTTGTGCTCTGAGTCTCGGATTCTATCAACACCCCCCCCCCCCCCCCCCCCCCCAAAAAAAAGTGCGACTTATAGTCCAGTGCGCCCTATATATGTTTTTTCTTCTTTATTATGCATTTTTTGGCTGGTGCGACCTATACTCCGGAGCGACGTATAGTCCGAAAAATACGGTACTTCCTTTACCCTCGAGAAGCTACAACATGTATATATGGACTTCTGAAAATCCACAAGGAAGGAGTCCCACTCAGACCCATTGTTATCTGTATAAACTCAGCCACCTACATTTCCAAGCACCGCGCCAGCATCTTAGCTTCGCTTGTAGGTAACCCACCCATCACATCGAAAACTCCACTGATTTCACCAAGAAGATCTGCAAGCTGAATCCAGAAGAAACCATTGTGTCCTTTGATGTGGTTTCACTTGTATACCTACAACTGAGGCAGTGGAGACTGTCAGAAAATGACTACAGGAAGTCAACTCCTTACAAAACAGAACCAGCTCTACCCCAATCAGATTTGTGCACTGTTAGACTTCTGCCTTACCACAACATATTTCAAATACAACGAGGGTTTCTACAGACAAAAGCATGGATGTGCCATGGGTTCCCCACTGTCACCCACTGTAGCCAACCTTTACAAGAAGGGGGACAACCCCCACCAGAGTTTGCTGTAAATATCTGGGACTCCATCTTTTGGTTTTAAAGCTGAAGAAGGCTCTTGGATGAGAGGTGAAATGTCCTCAAAAACTTAAAGAAGTCCACTCGCCTTTTTTCAAGCTCTTGATTCTTTTTTTTTTTCAGTCATTCTGTTGCTGCTGTGCTTGGGACCATTTTCCTGTTGCATGACCCAATTTCAGCCAAGCTTTAGCTGTGGGATACATTTGACTTTAGAATACGTTGGTATACAGAGGAGTTCATGGTTGACTGCAAGGTGCCCAGGTCCTGTGGCAGCAAAACAAGCCCAAATCATCAGTCCTCCTCCACTGTGCTTGACAGTTGGCGTGAGGAGTTTGTGCTGATATGCTTTGTTTGGTTTTGTGTGGAGCTGTGCATTATGGGCAGACATCTCCACTTTGGTCCCCTCTGTCCAAAAGACATTGTTTCAGATGTCTTGTGGTTTGTTAAGGTGCAAGTTTGAAAACCCAAGTCATTGTTTTCTCCTGGCAACACTTCCAAACAAGCCATACTTTTTCAGTCTTTTTCTAATTCCGCTGTCATGAACTTAAACATCTAACATGCTAACTGAGGCCTGTGGAGTCTCATATGTAGCTCTTGGGTCTTTTTGTTTTTTTCTTTGAGCGTTGCACGCTCTGACCGCGGGGTGAATTTCCTGGGACGTCCACTCCTTCACAGATTGGCAGCCGCCTTGAATGCGTTGCATTTGTGAATGATCTTTCTCACTGCACACACACTGCTTTTGCATTTTTGCTTTGTTTTAACATCTATGATGTCATGTTTTGAAGCTCATCTTGAGGTCATATTTATCTTATTTTAAGACCTGCTAAGGTCCAGATTATTTTTTATGTCCTGATACCTAAAACCTGAGAATTTCTTTTTACCATGACTGCATGTGACAAATTGAAAACAGTCATTATATATAGTGAAACATGTTTAATTTTTGAATGTAGGGTTTGTCTCTTAGAGCAGGTGAAGATTTAAAAGCATAGTGTCATTTACATATATAGCTATTTTTTATATTCTCTTCTGGTCATTCTTGGACACAAGACATTGAAAACCTTGCAAAAAACCATGTTTATTTTAAAAGCTCTAGCAGGCTTCATTTGTTTTGTTCAAGTCTTCATTTCCCTGAATTTCTACAACAGGGACAGGAAGTGAAAAGTTAGCACAGCTCACAGAGCCACAAGGGCAACATTTAGTGTATGGGAAATATGCTGAGCTGAAATAAACATATGAAGCAAAAGAGAGGGCTACAGAGCTGAGGCTCCTGACGAGTGGTGGATTTTCACTCACGCTGCTGCGTAAAAGATGCAGCTGCTTCTCGGGCTCCGCTGCAGCCTGGCACGATGTCCCACAGGCTTTTCTCTACACCCCATCCTACCACAGGAAGCTGAGCTGGATTGAAAAGGCTTTGGTTTAATAGGAAGAGAGTGAGTGCAATGCGGTATAACCTGCAGCAGGGAGCTCAGATGCTGGCCAAGCAGAAGTAGGTCACATCCAGCGTCATAACAGCAAAGTGGAAATATGGTTGAGCAGTGAGGCGACTGATTACGGCCTACTTTCTGCCTCTTTCTGCAACCTTGCTGTTTCCAAAAGTTATATGGCTCACATAAGAGGTTTGACACAGAATATATAACCCTCGTTTAGAGCAGTCCTTTTTTTTAATGCACAAACAATGGCATTCCAGCTTAGAGACAGACACTTAAGACCTATATTTTAAGTATGAAGTGTGCATTTGATTCATTAGATGGCTATTTAAAAAAAAAAAGGGTTCTCCTTTTAAATCTAGAGGCAAACAATGAAAAGCACAGGAGAGGCCAGTGGAGGTCAATGCCGCCTACTTGAAGATTTCTTTTTTCATGTGTTTCTTGTATTTGTTTGGAGGTCGAGTGAGAGCAGATAAACTCAAAATAAATCATCTCGCACTCCTGCTTTCTGCCAAATATTTGATAAAAAAGCACAGAGAGGAACACAAAGTGTCAGAGTAATACAGGAAAACTCTGGAAGACAACCAAAGAAAGATACTAATGTGGGTGTTTCCGTGTTCAGGTGGACGGCAAAGGTCCCAGGTGACCTTGTTACCTAACAGGCAATGATGCTGCCAGGGCTGTGGACACTTCCAGATCTTTTATAAGATGTTTTTTAGGAAGAGGATCAAGCAAAAAGGGGATTCGATTAACCGCTAAAAAAAAAAAAAAAAATCACAATAGCATCACTTTTTGGAGGAGAATAGTTGTACTCACTGTTAATGTAGCTTTGAATAATAAAGTGTACTTGATTGAGTGATTTTCCATGAATCACCTGAATGTTTCTATGTCCCTTCATTAATGCACGTGTTTGATTTTTCTCTGTTTGCTCCTGGTTATGTCTGTAATGTCTGCTGGTGACTCATAACAATGACATTTCACTAGCTGGTTATTTCTTGGTACTTTCCTAATTACAATGAAAAACCAAGCAGTAAAAGAAATGTCAACACAAATCAAAACATCCTCCATCCTGCACAGCAGTCCACAGGTCATACAAGACTGGATCCAGCCCTGACCGCAGAGGCTGTGAGGCCCATTCTGTGCCAGCACAGCAGAGTTCTGCATCCATTCCCACACCGCCTCCTGCTGCTGAACCTTTAGTCCAAATCAGTCACAGGATCCCCCCCCGCCACAGTCATCACATCCTACCCAGCTAGCTAGCTAAGTGAGCGTGTTTTTCTGCTCCAAAGCCTGCCATTGACACTTTTTTCAATTAATTTTTTAGTAAAATTAGTTGTATGTTACTTTGCACTAATCTGTGTGTGATGCACTCACATAGTCTGGCTGAAGATTGGGAGCAAAGCATTAGGTGATAACTTTGCACGCCACAATTTCATATTTTCCAAATATGGTCACTCCTGGCTCAAATTAACCAATTAAAAAAAGAAAAAAACAGCAACCCATTGTGGCAGCCAAAATATTAATGCTGAGGTTTTACAAGCTAATAAGTGTTGTCATGGTAGCTATAGTCATCTTTTATATACAGCCTATTAATTTTTCCATGGTAATGTTTTATCTTACTATATTTTATATTTTTATATTTCTCCTTCTTGACTTATCTGCCTCTTTAAACAGTCTTATCTGGTATAGCTTACCCACAAAATGTGTCAGTATTAAAGGTTATGAGGCTCGGGTGTTCCACCTGTTTTGTACTGGATTTATTTTTGAAGGTTTTCAATGTGCACAAACAATGTAGTTAACCTGGACTTACGTAAATCTGTATTGACAAAGATATGTGATATAGACAAAATTTGCATGAAGTACAATGATATTTTCTGTGACATTTAGACTGCAGCCAGATGAGCCCGACCTCACTGCATGGTGTCATTACACATGACATCCATCCATGGGTGATTCCACTGCAATAAACCTGGAAAAAGGCTCAAAGATTGTCTTTAATCAAAAGTAATTACACCACTTAAAAACTTAAGTTCTTTAAACTATCTACTTCTGGAACTACACCCCATTTTTAAGGCAATATTTATATTCTTATGTAAGCACAGCTGTAGTCTTAGACATACAGACAGTCTCAGTGAGACTGAAACAAGCGACCTTACCCCACCCCTGAAGAGGGGGAATGGGGTATTGTTACCCTGCCTCCGGAGGGGGAAATGGGGTATTGTTTTTGGTATGTTTGTCTGTTAACAATATTGCAGCAAAACTACTAGTTCAATTCATGCCAGATTTGCACAAAAAATGGCCAGTGACCCCTAGATCACCTGATTAAATTTTTGCCATAATTGGGTCAAGGGTCAAGTTTTTCTGAAAATCTTGCGAACATGATAACTCGAGAACGATGTCACCTAGGATGTTCAAATTCAAACAACAGACGCAGTTAAAAATTTCGGACAAGTTCGAATCTCGGTGACCTTGCTTCAATGTAAAGGTCAAAGGAAAATTATGGCCATGGACAACAGGACTTATGTAGCAAAAAGAGACTTAATAAACATGCTGGGACTAAAAACATGAAGATGACATGGTCTCAAAAATTGTGGCATGAGGTTGAACATGATGACAAGTTATTTCAAACCAGTGCTCAGCGCTCTTATTTGATTTGTGGCCCGGCTCTGAGTGAGTGACGTCATTGCCGGTCAGCCGTCGGTGACTTGGGTTTGCAAAGACCCGCCTGTCAGACGTAGAGTCACAGAGCATTCTGCTGACATCACAGAGGAAAATTTTGCATGTGTGTATTTCTAAGACACTGGAGTGTGTCAACATTGCCTATTGTAGTTTCATAGATTTCCTTGTCACCCTGAAGCACACGCACACCCTTTTTGCCACCCATGCTACATGTTTGAATTTTATATTCACACATGTACGAGAACACACACACATACTTTGATATTCCACATGAACTCTTGAGAAAACATCCTCAGCAGGAAGATGATAAGACGTGATATGACAGATGGATCACGCTGTTTACTGAAGCACAGAGGACAAATGCAAGGCATGGTTGAATGGGGGAGGAAAAAAACCCCACAGGTCAGCAACTTTAATACTGAGCTACTACTCACTACGAAGCCTATATATGTAAAAAGCTCATTTTGAAATAGATTCTTACCCAGCAGGCTTATGGGGTTCACTGGTGGGCCAGAGTACAAATGCAGGTTACAAGAAGCTTGAGGGAAAAGAATATCTACTGTGACCATACATGCAAAGTCCTACATACACGGATATTATCATTATGACAGTGACTCCTAGCCTGGTTAAGGTTTAATTTATTTCTTTATGCATAATGTGCCCAAGC
Organism: Archocentrus centrarchus; assembly: GCF_007364275.1. Classification (NCBI taxonomy): domain Eukaryota; kingdom Metazoa; phylum Chordata; class Actinopteri; order Cichliformes; family Cichlidae; genus Archocentrus; species Archocentrus centrarchus. Next base: position 16,969,131 of record NC_044368.1, read on the forward strand.
ATGAATAAAACCTAGTCACACACGTCAATATTACTTAGTAGAAAGGAGGGGATAAAAAATGCAAATAAAATGGGAAAAGCTTTAGTTTTAGTTTGGAGGAAATGGTTGTGGTTTAGTGGAGCATGTATGCAGTTAATTCCTAAATGAAGGGCAAGAGTTCAGTCAGCGTACTCTCTCATATTAAGCGATGTATTATTTATTCTGTCTTTTACTGTATTGAGTAAATGGACTGCTATTTATAAAGCACATTCCCTGTTTTTCACAGTGCTTTTACACTACAAGCCACGATGACTCATTCACACTGTGCTTATTTTATGCTCACACACATCCACTCAAACATTGCTGGATGCTTCAGGGCACTTCAGCATGTGGGCTGAAGAAGCCGGGGATTGAAGCCACGGAGTCACTGGATTATGTATAAATACATGCCACTTGGGGCACATTTTGTGTGGCATCTCTACACATTTTTAGCATTTTGTGCATCATTTTACATCATTAATTGATGTGCAGAAAGGTATAGGTCAGGGGTAGGGCATCATTCAGAAAGTAAATATTATTGCAGTAGTACCAAAAAAGTACTGTCATTTGCATCTGCAAGAGAGGTTTATCCTCGTGTTGTCCATCCTTTGGTCACTCTGTGTAATATAATGCCTTGGATGAAATTTTGGGGACAGAGCGCCATTGCTCTTAAACGCCCACCTCTCATGGCGAGGGCCCTACAATGGGCATGCGAACATCAGAAATAGAGTATAGCACAATAAAAAGATGATGCCCTAATCTGATGAATCACAATTTCTGTTATGTCAGGTGCATGTCTGCATTCACATGTGGAAAAAGAGGGCAGCAGGCTGCACTCTGAGAAGAAGAAAGGCCAGCAGAGGCAATGTTATGCTCTGGGTGGCACTCTGCATGGAAACCTTGGGTCATGAACAGGGACTGTAGATAAAAGATGGAGATAGAGATTGTATATAAAAGATGGAGATAGCCACATGGATGTGGCACATCCATTTGTGGACTCCTGAGTTTGAAGCCTTCACCAGCTTGATTTTGATCATACTTAAAGCCGAGGGTGCAGCACCAAAGTATCAGTTAATTACTAATTCTCATACACCAAAGCCATCTTAGACAGGAACATCTTAGACAGGCTGTACCACACAGTGGGCCCTATGAGGCCTAAACCATCACTGGTGATGACCCAAACCCCATGCTCTCAGATTATTTAATTCTAACAATTTTTTTTGAAAAACTTAAGAGGTGTAGTTCAGAGACTTGAGGTGAAGCAGAAGAGTGTTTGCTACAGCTGCCTATAGCGGCACACTATTCGATCAAGGCTGCCACTAAACCCCTAACCCCACCGGCCTAAACATTGCTATAGACCTCCATACACGCCCTAACGCAATGACATCCTCTTTCATAGGGTTCCATGAAACTGACAAAACTGTTCAGGGATGGTTTGAGGATAAAACCAAAGAGATCAAGATGGTAACTTCACCTCCAAATTCATCAAATCTCAAGCACACTGAACATTTGTGGGATGTGTAAAAAACAAGTGCGATCTTCTTAAGGATCAATTGCTAATATCTTGATGCCTGAAAATACAGGACACCTACAGTACAGAAGCACGGGCTTCTGTTTTGGCTCCCAGGGTTGCCTATACAGAATTAGACAGGTGCTTTATTATAGTGGGTGACTGAGGAGAACAAGTGTGCACAAATTGAAAACAAGCTTACCTTTCCATGTATGTACTGTATATGCTTGTGCGTTTGCTTGCGTGCTTGCCTGAGCTCCACCTCTTATGTTTTAAGGAGTCATGAGCAGCCAGTGTTGCTCACGCTGACTAAAAATAGAATTGTAGTTGTCTGCTCTGTGAACTGCTCAGCGCTGCTTAATTATTCAAGACCTGGAAAAGGCTGAGGACTGCCATTTTCTGCCTCTCTCTCTCTCTTCCTCCCTCCTGCTGGCTGTGTTTTGTTTCCAGTTACATGAAGTGTTAGGCGGATGAAAGCCCCTGCGTCACCACTGAGTGCGTGTCACTGTGTCATTCACTCGCTGCTGGATGATAATAATATCTTCTAGGCTTTTCCCCTTATCACGCTCTGTGTGCGCATCCGCGTTCATGCTGCTCATGAATAACATCCAACGTCAGACGAGTAGGCAGCGTGCGCTCACATGCTTTTTCCTGTTTGGCCTTCTTAATGCCTAAAAACATGCACTATTAAATGTCCCGACTCTTCACAAAGCATTCATTTAATCACAGTTTTGATCCTATCCAGACTTTAAGTGTGAGATGCGAACCAAAAGATCTCTTGCTGATATTGGCAGGATACCTTGTCTCACTTAAAATGGAAATGGGCTGCAATTCCTTGGGTTTTAGTGGTGGTGGTGATCTCGTTTCTGGGCACAGATTCATATCATACTGTGCCTGACATCCCAGTAAATTAAGCCAGCATTATCAACAAATGAAAAGGCGAGAATTTATTATGAGTTAGTCCTTCAAAATATTGCTTATGCAGTCAAAGTGTATTGTATATTGCACCTCCATTGTTGTCCAAAAAACTGTTAAAACCTCACACTTTTTGTGATTGTAATTTGTGATTTATTTTTTTCTTTCATTACATTATTCACTTTGAGGCAGTCCGACAGTCTGCCTTCACATTTCTACTAAAAGTTTGACCTGATCAAAGTTTGAACTGAAATATTCTGGGAAACTGAGTGGGATTTTTTGTCCTTTTTGCTGCTACGGAAAGGAGAAAAACCTGAGCCTTGCAGAAAGAGTAATCATACCAACACACCACCACTACTGAGTGGAAGTCATGGGTAGCATAAGGTGGACACAGGTACCACGATATTACCCATTGGTTTCTAAAGTCTCATTTTAAAGCATCGGGATGAGCGTTTCTGCTGTTTGCATCCTGTTTCTAAAAAAAAAAAATAATTACGGGAGTGCATCTGACTCCAACTAACGGCTTATTAGTCACAAGTTGTTAGCTAATGAGCATACCATGGATAATTCTCATTTTTGAAACATAGTATGGCCAAGAACTACAAAACAGACTTAATTTTTTTATTCATTATGACACAAAGTGAGTGGTTGAGTGCGTAAATTCAGCAGGAAAGAGTTTAATGAGGTTAAGGATGGTGTATTTTCAGTTTTATAGCATCAGAAGTTGTTTCTCTACCAAAGCTATCGGCATCTCGTGGCTTTCAGATAGAATGCAAGTTTAAGGCACTTCTGCACTGGATTCAAGCTACCTAGCAGCCTAAGCAGAGAAACCCATATCTCCCTCTCCCCAGTCACCTCCTCCAGCTTATCCGGGGAACACTGAGGCGTTCCTAGGCCAGTTGAAAGCTATAATTGCTCCAGCATGTCCTGGGTCTGCCCCAGAGCCTCCTCCTGGTAGGGCATGGCCAGAAGAGCCGCCAAGGAGTTATCCTAGTCAGATGCCCGAGCCACCTCACCTGGCTCCTTTCGATGAGGAGGAGTAGCGGCTCTACTCTGAGCCCATCCCGGATGGCTGCATTCCTCACCCTATCTCTGAGGGAGAGGCCAGCCACCCTTGAGAGGAAGCTCAGAGCCTTCCACCAATTGGCTACATGTATAAATTCTGTCCATAAAAAATCTGAACAGAATCAGTGACAAAGGGCAGCCCTGGTGGAGTCCAACACCTGCCAGAAATGCAGACCAAGCTCTTACTGCAGTTATACAGGGACTGAATGGCCATAACTACGGGCAAGACACCCCATACTCCTGCTGCACCCCAACAAGATTCCCCGAGGGACGCAGTTGAATGCCTTCTCCAAGTCCACAAAACACATGCAGACAGGATAGGCAAACTCTCATGCACACTCGAATATCCTTGAGCAGATAACAAGCTGGTCCAGCGGTCCGCGACCAGGAGGAAAACCACATTGTTCCTCTTGAAGGTTCGACTACCTCTCCTTTCCGGCACCCTGGCATAGACCTTCCCAGGGAGGCTGACTAGTGTGAGATAGTTGGCGCACACCCTCCGGTCCCGGGACCACCACCCCAGTTTGCCAATCCAGTGGTCCCGCCCCAGATCTCCACATGAAGGTGTAGAGCTGTGTCAACCAAGACAGCCCTACAACATCCAGAGCCTTAAGGAACTCAGGGCAAAGCTCATCCACCCCAGGAGCCCTGCAACCAAGGAGATGCTTAAATACCTCAGTGACCTCCCCCTCAGTTATGGGTGAGTCGTCCCACTGCCCCACAGACTCTGCTTCCTCTACAGAAGATGTGTCAGTAAGATTAAGGAGGTCCTTGAAGTATTCCTTCCACTGCCCAATTACATCCTCAGTTGAAGTCAGCAGTGCCCCACCCACACTATACACCGTATGGGTAGAGCACCCCTTTCCCCTCCTGAGTTGCCTGACGGTTGCAGATGGTTTTTGCTTCAGTAACCACACATCTGACTTTAAGCCCTAATAAAATCCAAACAGGTGAGTTATTATATGAAAGGTAAAATTAGCTACAGAGACCAAAACCACTTATTTGTACTGGGTTATAAAATTTTTTACATGGAAATATAGGGATTGCTTTTGGAACCAGCTGCTGAGGAACTGGGCCTTTGGCTCTGGCTTCATTTTTCAGCACCGGAGGTTATTGCTTGCTGATTACTGACAGGTTTGCCAGAGCGTCTCATATTGACAACTTAATGTAAGTTTAGGTCTTGTCATTTGATTTGTTGACATAAAAATATTGAATAACACCAGCCTGATCCTTTGAAACCATAACTAACATACTGGCATCTCCAGTGTATCAGAATTGTAGAGTTGTATAAGGAGCTGGTGCCACGTGCTACACACAGTCATGCTGAATACTAAAGGACCATTGAATGAGGCTGCTTGATGTCATGCGCCCTGTGACAGTTAATGTCCTCATCTGTGGAAACCATCAAGGTGAGAAGTCATTATCTGGGGTACCAATTGTGTGTGTGTGTGTGCGCACTTGTGTGTCACATCCACCCCCCAACCACATCACCTTTTGTTCTCTAGCTGTCACCTCTTGTAAGGTAAATACCTCCTCCATAACTGTTCACTTTCACTTTCTCAGCCTTATTTTCCTGTCTCTCCTCTGTTGGATAATGCCCAGTTTGACATCAGTCTTTGTCATAATAACAAAGGAGCTGAATGAGGAAGAGAATGAAAGGTGCAGAAAAATGCATGACAAACAGATCCAGTAAATGCATGTTCACCCTTATTTCATACTAACATACTAACTCTGTCTTCTGCACTGCACACATTCATTCACTTTATAAGCATCACATTTTCATTGTTTACATATTCAGATACTCTATTACTACACTTCTCTGTAGTGCACTCATGCTTGCAAAGTGCTTGAATTTTAACAGAGCAGTGCTGGCAATTCAAACACAGCAAATTGTGCGCTTAGTGATAACGATGTACTCAATGATCCAAAAATAGCAGCAGCACTGGAAATGATCAAAAGATGTGCATTCCCGAGAATCGATATTGTAATTAAACCATGCTCTAAAGAAAAGAATCAGGGGAAACATGGTGCTTCCATATAACTTTAAACTTACACTCTGGACATAGCCTGCTCCTGCTGTTTGACATGAGTTACCACGGTGATTTAGTCAGGTAAAAAGAGAGCCACTTTTGTGATGCAGAAAAATACTCTGACTTTAAGCTTGACATAGCTCACTAACCCATTAATGTTGCTTCATAGTACTCCCCTCAGGTCTTAAAATGATGTAAGTACAACCTTTTGGGCCACTCTTCTTTGAAACGTTGCTTCAGCTAATTGAGGTTTGCGGGCATTCATTTATGCGCAGCTCTCTGAAGGTCCTGCAGCATCATTTCAGTCAGGTTGTCTGGACTTTGACTGGTCCATTGCAACACCTTGATTCTTTTCTGTTTCAGACATTCTGTTGTAAATTCAGGATGAACCATTTTCAGCCAAGCTTTAGCTGTCAGACAGATTTCCTCACATTTGACTCTGGAATACTCCATTGGAGTTCATGGTCGACTCAATGACATCAAGGTGCCCAGGTCCTTTGGTTGCAAAACAAGCCCAAATTGTGCTCCCATGTTTGTTTTAGGGAGAGGAGGCTTTCTAGGCACTATTTAAAAAATCCATTAAAAAAACTGAAATATTTCAGCAGCTGGGGTGCCAGAAAAATACCATAATAAAACAGAAATGTTATAGTCTGTTAAAAAAAACTGAATTATTCCAGCAGACTGATGCAGCAAGGAATCAAACTACCAACGTTCCAATTAGTAAGTGTCTTACTCTACCTCCTGAGCTACAGCTACCCCAAACAGCACCTGATATTCCCAGGTGGTCCCCAGGGGTGGCAAAAGTACAGACATTATATATTGAAGTAGAAGTACAGACACTTGTGTTAAAAGATACTCTGGTAAAAGTTGAAGCACTGATTCAACTTCTTTACTTACAGTAAGTAAAAGTGAAAAAGTAGAGGCTGTTTCAAAAAAGCTCAATTTGCTGTTACCTACACTGTAGAGGGTAACTCTGCCTTATTACCTAAACAGAAAAATTTGAATGATTAGAAGTTAAAGTGGGATTCAGCAGGTGGAGGACTCGAAGATCAGTTGTGCTAGCTCCATGTGGGGAAAAAAAATCCCAGCTCACAAAAATTTCTATTGCTTCCACAAAATGTGCCCACAGATTTTCCACCCATTGTTTCTGGATTTTAATTTTTGTTAAATAAATAGTTCATCTGAGGTTCATATGAGGTTGTATTTAGCTCATTTTAAGACCTGCTAAGGACCAGATTTTTTTTATTATGCCTTGATAAGTCAAATTTCAAAACTTAAAGAGGGTGTATTTCTATTATTATTATTTATTTATTAGCATGACTCCATATTGTTTCATGGTGATTGTGGGTATCCTTAAATCTATCAATACCAAACCATAGAAGATGCTCTCTTCAATCTCCAACATTTTGGCCAACCAGTCACAGGACTCTCTGTAGCTGGCACAAATACAACGGTTACAACAGCACGTCAAGAGAAAAGCTGAATGCAGCCAAAGAGTTCACCCAGGCCGTTCGCCAGCAGCATCCATCCAGCACGTTTGCCCTCAGTCACACAGACACACACACAAATGAATGAACCCCCCTGAACCCCTGCCACATAAACAGGCAGGCATGTTAGGAATGCCCACGTGCATTTACAGACAGGTTTTGTGCCACCGGTGGCATTTGTTTCGTTAATCGGTTGGAGCAGGCAGCAGAGTCTTTTGTTATTAGCTGGGGCACTGGGTGGGGCCTGATGGGTGAAAGAACCTATGAGCATCAGCAACATCCTACTTTCATCAGGGAATGCAGGGTTCATTCTTATAGCATGGAAGCACTGTCAGCTGATAGACTACCAGAGAGAGCAGGGAGCAGAAGGAGGAGAGGGCCATCATTTTTTACTGTCATGGCTTCTCTCTTCTGTCCAGGCCTCTGTAGTCCGTCTGAAAGGGAAATAAAATCAGAGAAAATTCCTTATTCTTTTCCTGATAGAAATCATCAGCCATGACATTAAAACCAGCTGGCTAGTATAATTCTCCATATGCTAGTAGTCAACAACTCCAACTCATCTATGCATGCAACTCTGAGAGTGCCCTGTGACATTGCTAGAAGGAATCCTTTGGGTCCTGTGAGTTGTGGGGGTGGGGCCTAATGTGTCTGGTTTCTTCAGGTGTATCCCATAGGTGCGCGACTGGATTGGGACCTGGGGAGTTTTTTTTTTTGTTTTTTTTTTACTGTTGCAGAGAGCATTTTCCTGCAGGTGGAGGCGGCTGCCTCCGGGGAGCGTTGTTACCGTGAGGGTGTGCTTGGTTTGTAATAATGTTTAGGTGAATGCCAAAGTAACAGCTTCATGTGTGTCAGGACCCAAAGGTTTCCAAACAAAACTTTGTATTATATCAAGATAGTCAAAGTTAAATCACACTGCATTCATAGGCTAGTGTTAGTAAAACAAAAAGCCTTGTTAGGTAGTTTATTTGGCTTCTAAGTTCAGTTGGTGCAGGGCAGCCTCCACAAAATTAACTTATTGGCATCAGCTGTTTCATTCACAGTTCACAATGATTGGCTCATTCACAGCTGTGCTGGCTATCAGCTGACTGCTGGACTCCAGTCACATTCATACAGGCGTACAGCAAAGTGACTCTTGTCACTTTTACTCACTTTGCTGATATATTCAACCCAGTGCTGTCTGCTGCCTCAGCATCTACACCAACCACGCTTCTTTCCTTTTGTTCCTGTTTTTATTACACCTGCCAATTTGTAATTGGTTGTCTGTTGGTTAGCAAAAAAATGGATTGGTCAAATTAGGCGAAAATTTCCCCAGAGGTGGTGTTTGGCTCAACTTAGAAGAAATTATCTTTTGGAATATGTTTGGACCCAGATCTGGTTCAAGGAATTTTTGGAAAGGCTCTTTACTTTACTTTACTTTACTTTACTTTACTTTCCAACACCTGTCTACAATAATCTGTAGGAGTCATTAGGGTAACCATATGATGACCAAAATTGTACAGTTCACATCATTTCATCATAAAAACAGATGCAATTAAATAAGTAAAAACACATCCTGATATCCTTCTGGATCTCGGTTCATGCATGATGTCGAGGGAATTTTCAGCCTTGAAATAGGTACTTAGGTACAGACGTTTTTATTTTGTTGGTATTGCTGATTTTATTAAGATTTATTTTTGGATTTTTCAGCAGAATTCTTGGTCTTAATCATAGTTTTTGAGATTTCTCCTAAAGAAAGCACATTTTTTCAACATGGCTACAGCTGAACTTTATTACTTTGTTAAATGTCTTTACAATCTTTTTTTTTCTTCTGATTTCTTAAGGACATAACTTCCAGATACCGTTCATCTGCTGTAGATGGGTTTTTAGAACTCTTGCTTCTTGTTTTGTCCTCCATTTGTCCAGTTTCTTCATCTTTTTTTAAGAACAGCTTACAGGACTATTGAAAGGTCTTGAGCAACCATTCATTTCCTTTATGTTTTGCTTCCAAGGAGACACACATTGGTCTTGAGCAATAGTTCGCAGGCTTTCTGAAGGTTTTTTTAATGCTTTTCTTTGGATATTGGCTGCTTTTTTATTTTCAGTCCAGTCCTTGTACCTGACCATTTTCAGACAAATGTTTTTTCATTTAAGCCACTTAATACTGACCTGTGACTCATTCAAGCATAAGAACAGCACCTAATTCAAGAGATGAACCAGTGTTGTGTCTCCACATAACAGACAACTTAGTAAAGAACCAATTTTAAATTAACACGGTTTGACAGGCTTTAAATGGTAATTTTGCACCAACAAGGTGATTCCTAAAGAGCTGTTAGCTGAAACATATCGCAGTATGGTGCGCTTCTCTTCATCTGCAGCTCTTCATTAAGGATTAACATACATTTAATGGAAATCAGTGAGGATTGATGGCAGGTCCAGCACAACTGGACTCGAAGGCTGGCGTTTGTGTTTCCACTTAGCCGAGAGGCTTCCTCTGCTGACTGTAATGAAATCCCAGGCATTTTAACCTCTTTGGATTGCCAACGCTTTGATGTCACATGAGAGCGACTGAGGTCAGATGGCACTCATGTGAGATTCATCAGAGTGGTGAAATGTCTTTAAGGCCAAACCAAAATTTCAGAAGCATAAGCAGGATGTATTTCATTTGTTTCAGCGAGGCCAAATATAGCCCCCGTGATCTGCATTCAGCTGTAGGAAATTACAGGTTTCATAAAGGAACAACTGTTCAGATTATAGTTTGCATTAGAGTCAGATAACAGCCAAAAACCTTGCATTTCCCTCCTGAGCAATATCACAACAAGGCTATTGTCTGCATGTAATGTATCCCCAGAAAGAGAAGGAAGAGACAGGGAGGGAAAATCCACTTCAAACAACACCTTGCGAAATAATGCGGAAATTACATTTAAATCTTGCCTACACCTCCTAAGCCTTGGTATTGCTGGGTGTGACTGATGTGTCACCCCCGTTTGCCCTCTTTCACATAGACAGAGTGGCCTGTGTCCAGTGGAGGAGCAAGGTGACGCCACTGAGCCACACTGACCCTGTTGTTAAAACGTGCTCATGAAGAGCAGGGGCAGGGGGGGGGGGAAACTTGATGTAACCAGAAGAGAAATGTGGGAAGGCTCAGAAATAAGGAGGAAAAAAAAAGGAAGTGGAGGGAAATGATACTGGCATAAAGCTTTGAGGAGAGGATCCCAGTGAAAGTGAGCAAGATTCAAAGACGTGAGCATCTGTGTGTGTGAGGCAGAAGCTACCTCTGTTCTCAGTCACCCCTTTGCTCAATATCTTCTAAATGGAGCTGTGAGGGACACGGGTCTCGCTGCTTGGGGCGAGATGAGGCAAGATGCGCTCAATTAGGAGGGAAATCATGATTTCGAGCAACTGCTGGTTGTGAAATCAAATCCTTGATAGGATGAAAGTTTGAAAGCCGTGCATGAATACTTTGTTCTATACAAAGTTGAATGTGCTGACAACAAAGTCACAGAAAAATCATGAATGGAAATCAAATTTATTAACCAATGGAGGCCTGGATTTGGAGTCACACACAAAATTAAAGTGGAAAAACACACTACAGGCTGATCCAACTTTGATGTAATGTCCTTAAAACAATTCAAAATGAGGCTCAGTATTGTGTGGCCTCCACGTCCCTGTATGACCTCCCTACAACGCCTGGGCATGCTCCTGATGAGGTGGCGGATGGTCTCCTGAGGGATCTCCTCCCAGACCTGGACTAAAGCATCCACCAACTCCTGGACAGTCTGTGGTGCAACCTGACGTTGGTGGATGGAGCGAGACATGATGTCCCAGATGTGCTCAATCGGATTCAGGTCTGGGGAATGGGCGGGCCAGTCCATAGCTTCAATGCCTTCATCTTGCAGGAACTGCTGACACACTCCAGCCACATGAGATCTAGCATTGTCCTGCATTAGGAGGAACCCAGGGCCAACCGCACCAGCATATGGTCTCCCAAGGGGTCTGAGGATCTCATCTCGGTACCTAATGGCAGTCACGCTACCTCTGGCGAGCACATGGAGGGCTGTGCGGCCCTCCAAAGAAATGCCACCCCACATCATTACTGACCCACTGCCAAACCGGTCATGCTGAAGGATGTTGCAGGCAGCAGATCGCTCTCCACGGCGTCTCCAGACTCTGTCACGTCTGTCACATGTGCTCAGTGTGAACCTGCTTTCATCTGTGAACAGCACAGGGTGCCAGGGGCGAATTTGCCAATCCTGGTGTTCTCTGGCAAATGCCAAGCATCCTGCACGGTGTTGGGCTGTGAGCACAACCCCCATCTGTGGACGTCGGGCCCTCATACCATCCAGTCGGTTTCTAACCGTTTGTGCAGACACGTGCACATTTGTGGCCTGCTGGAGGTCATTTTGCAGGGCTCTGGCAGTGCTCCTCCTGTTCCTCCTTGCACAAAGGCAGAGGTAGCGGTCCTGCTGCTGGGTTGTTGCCCTCCTATGGCCTCCTCCACGTCTCCTGGTATACTGGCCCGTCTCCTGGTAGCGTCTCCAGCCTCTGGACACTACGCTGACAGACACAGCAAACCTTCTTGCCACAGCTCGCATGGATGTGCCTGGATGAGCTGCACTGCCTGAGCCACTTGTGTGGGTTGTAGAGTCTGTCTCATGTTACCACGAGTGTGAAAGCACCACCAACATTCAAAAGTGACCAAAACATCAGCCAGAAAGTATAGGTACTGAGAAGTGGTCTGTGGTCCCCACCTGCAGAACCACTCCTTTATTGAGTGTCTTGCTAATTGCCAATAATTTCCACCTGTTGTCTATTCCATTTGCACAACAGCATGTGAAATTCATTGTCAATCAGTGTTGCTTCCTAAGTGGACAGTTTGATTTCACAGAAGTTTGATTTACTTGGAGTTATATTGTGTTGTTTAATGTTCCCTTTTTTTTTTTTTTTTTGAGCAGTGTAGATATTGGTGCAATTTTAAATAGTATGTGATTTGCTATGTTACAGCCAAATCCTTGTTTTGTGAGGTCAAAGTGAGCTCAAACGTTGACCAGCAAATTTTTTTTTTCAGTTCATCCTTGAGTCCAAGTGATTGGACAGCATTATACCTCCAAACACAGAGGCTGCCAACCCAGAGGCATCATCATCATCATCATCATCATCATCATCATCATCATCATCATCATCATCATCATCATCATCATCATCAGACAGCAATGGTTTGCAATTGCATTTCACCTAATGCGTAATTGTGGATACCTACTTGGTATCTACATGGACTGTTTACCTCCACCCATTCAAAGTCTGTTTAAATGTACTGCTACTACTACTTCAACTACTACTAGACACTTGACTACATAATCTGTAGATTCATATGGTTTATAGAAATCAGGTGGAAAAGTGCCCAGTTGCTGTTCCCAGCAAACATGCAAAGTGTTTGCAGTACTATAACCACTGCTAAAGCTATCAAAAGTATAACAAACCAAAAATGATCTAATATCAACCTGCACCTTAGCAGGTCATACAACAGTGGTCATTTTTCAGGTGTAGAGTGCCAGCTGTAAATGAGTCTTCACGTGAAAGAAAGTCTTCATACTGTTTCTCGCTGTTGAAGTTTAAAGTTGCAGTTTGAAACAGGCTTTTGTTATGTAATCCCTGCTCTGGTAGTAGTCCATCTGGGAGTATTGTATTGGCACGTACAAACATGTGCGAGAGTGTGTCAGTGTGTAGGCGAGAGCAAGATGGAAAGAGTCAAGTGAGTGAATGTGTGTGTGTTTGAGTACTTCTGTGTGTGTGTGTGTGTGTGTGTGTGTGTGTGTGTGTGTGTGTGTGTGTGTGTGTGTGTGTGTGTGTGTCTGTGTGTGTGTGTCTGTGTGTGTGTGTGTGTATCAGCCCTTTCTGCTTTGAGTCCAATCAATTAAATCAAATTCCTTTCAGAATTGAATTTAGTTATTTCTAATTTTCCACCTGATGATATGAATGACTGTGCATCATAGTCATCCTTGTTGCCAATAAGCAAATGCTTCATTATACACGTGTATGTATTTTATATGAGTGTGTGTATGCTTCTGTGTGCGGGGGCAGCAGCAGGCTGGTGAGTGGGCTGTTCACTGCCTTCCATTCTCTCCACAATCACTTCCACGGCGTTTGCTACCAGAGCCATTCACAGCTACCACTAAAGAGCCTCAGAAACAGGATGTAGGCCAAACAGGAGCTGCTATTTCTTGGCCGCAGGAACCTGCCTAGGATCTGGCATTACGTAAACCTGTCAGTGAAAGCTTTGTAATCATTTGATCACACACCTAATTTAATCTTTTCTTCTTTGTTTATCTTTTATCAGTGAACTTCCTTCTAGAAGTACTTCCTGTAAGCAAATCTCACTACTTGGCATCCATCTCTGTGATGCCTCTGGGCAGTTACTTTAACGCTCCTATCTAAAATTTTCTTAACTTCAGTTGTTGAAAGTGAACATATAGAATCACCAATCTGGCAAAACAAACAAACATTTGGTATTTGACAGCTAGCTTTCTTTTTTTACAAGGATTACTTCTACTAACACGTGCAAAGCAACGTACAGCTTCATTAAACAGATCAGTCCAGTGCTGACACGCAAATCTGGCTCATCTCACCGGAACACTTAAGCCCCAGTCACACAGGCATAGATTACCAGTTGTTAACCCCTTGACACTGCCAAAGCTAGGGAAAAAAAATGTGTATTCTCCAACTGGTTGGCAAGTGGTTGCTTCAGGTTGCTAGCTGTTGCTAAGTGAAATTAGTTGCAAAGAGGTATACAGTCCTGCAGACAAAACCTCCTGGTGATTGCTTTGGTTGCAAGGAGGTTGCAATGGTAGTCAGTAGTTTCTTTATAAAATGCTGATTTGTCAAACACTCGTCAGCCAGTTGCTAAGCAGATACAGGGTTTGTTCCCCTTCAAAGTAGAAGTTGCACCTTTTAAAATGTGTTCGTATTAGAGGTTTAGTACAACTTTTGCTTTGAAGAGGAACATTCTCCGTTTTTAGATTGCATTGCACTTTTTCAGGTTTCATTACCGTTCATTTGTTAGGTGGCAAGTGTATGCACAGAGCAATCTGCTGGTGCCTTAAGCAATCACAAGGGTGTTGCACTAAATACCAAGGAGGTGTTCTTTGTCACCCAGCAACAGCGGGCAACCACTCACCAACTGGTTGGGAAATAAACATTTTCCCATAGAAACAAGAGGCTGACTGACTGAGGCCTTAAACAAATGTGATGCTAAGTCACGTTAAGTACACTTTCCTATCTTCACAACGATAAAGTTTAGATATGCCTGTCATCACACAGCTGAAACTGTGTTGAACCCTTACTGTCTGCATGCGTCAGTGCAACCGTACAACTGGCAGGACGACTGCCATCTCGGAAATCTCCCATAGGTCTCTGTTCAAGGTTCTTTGAGTGCCATGCGCCTCTCCTATAATGTGTCTGACTTTTGCAGCTATAGCGGTTTAGAGAAAGGGGACATAACAGAATGAAGCCTGCAGATCAACAACAGAGGGTGGGTTATAATACCCTGCCGCAAGCCGCCTGTACCTCTCAGGATCAGGAAAAGGTAACGAGACCAATGTAAGGTGGAGCGAGTGGTCATGTAGCTTCAGCTGTGTTACCATATAACAACTGAAGAATCTCCAATGCAAGAATCCATTCATTGCTACAATTAGCCTGCTTTAAACTCCTTACGTGTGCCTCTTTAAACAACCACAAACTCAAGGCTTATCTAGCCCAAGATCTTCACCCCAAGGGCATGTTCTAACACAAGAGAACATAACAGGAAGTCGTGGTGTTCTTGGTGTCCTTTACCAGCATGTTGTAAACTAAAAAATTCAGGTCCTGAGGCAAAGAAGCTCATGCAAGCAGCAACACGGAGCAGTAAAGCTGGATGATTCCTGTCTACAGCTGTGTCCAGCCTTTGAATTGCACGTGTGTCCAGATGTTTCTGGCTATTAAATCTGGGCCACAGTGGGACAGCCCACAGGCTGCATCTTCCAACAAGGATACCACCTAGTGGTCAGCTCTGCAAAGACAGGGGAATTAGGAGGATGCCCTGAGGCAGAATTGCCTGCTATTAAAGGAGCACTCCCCTGATTTGATGTATGAAGTTCTTTTTGCTCACAGTGTGTACTCAAGCCATGTTCTGTGATTCTTAAAGTATAAGACCATTACACTTGAAACATTTAAGGCTGCTGCACTTTAGATGGTAGAGCAGATTTCCCACTAATCATCAGTCCAAACATACAATATTATGACTCCAAAGATAACAATGGGGGACATTAACATGCCTGCCATGGCAATTAGATACACTTTGTTAGATTATATAAGTAAATTAAGTAATGATAACTCACATCACATAATTTCTACATTTTCAGCATTTTTCTAAAATATATTTTAAAAGAAATGATGAAAATGGAACAATAAAAAGTGCTTCAGCTGATTTAAAGTTAAAATATGTAATCACTTAGTCCTATCTACTTCTCTCATCTGTACCCAATTAGTATCATTCAATGTCCAATAAGTGACATTGCCCTCTATACATATATTGAAGAGAAACTGAAGAGATAGTAGAGTTATCATCAGAGCAATGTGGGAAGTAAGAGGCTTCAGCAGAGCAGCCTAAGTGGGGAATGAGTGGCATGTCACTGGACCAGCGGCTCTATATGGCAGATATATGTCTAAATGTGCTGAGCTGACAGAGAGGTGACAGGCAACGCTTAGCTGACCCAGCAGTGCAGCCTTCTCTCCCCCTCCCTCTGTCCGACTGCAGACTCATCAAGCATAGCCTTCGATGCAGAATGCCCAACGTTGGGTTTCCTGCAAACTGTCAGAGCCACGCTTCATAATAAAATAATTTTAAAGAAGACAGAGTGTGATTGGCACTAATTAGCCATCAAACTTTCAGCCTAAATCAGCTGCAGGCACTGCTGCCTTCACAAGCTCTGCAGTCACGAAGCAAGGGTTTTTGTTTTTACCCTGAGGTTGTTGACCTGAACGTGAATCACCCCTTGCACTGACCGAAAGTAGCCCTGTCAGTTGCATAACTGCCATCAGTGGGGTGGTCAGCATAGCTAAGCTGCTGAGCCCTCCTGTGATCGCTGCACTCTCTTTTCTAGGGTTCTCGTCCAGAAAAAACAAAGCCATATGAACCGATAACAGCCAGGAAATGAGTTTCATACAGAACGATACAGAAGCCGGGCCTGTTTCATATCCAGGCGATTATAATAAGGGGAAAATGGAATTGATGCCTGTTGCAAAAGGCTGCTTTTTGCTTTCATGTGGCCACGTGGCTTTGAAGATTCATAAGAGACTCTTGTCCTCTCTTATTATGTCGCAGTGAGACAAATCCACTAAACTGCCCAATAAAACATGGATCAGATTGAGTCACGTTTAGGAAGCTGGATGAAGATGTGAGAATGATTTGGTGAGCGAGCAGCAATAGTAGGCCATATTTTGACTGCACAGCTGACTGGGGAATTGAGCCCATTTATAATATAAAAAAAACCTCCACAAATTAGACTTGGAGCAGGAAGTTATATATACATGTAGTCATTTAGCAACCCATTCATCAGCCAAGAGCCTACCTCCAGAACAGCATGGAAGTCCATCACAGTTTGTAACTAGGTGCTGGGGGGTGTTGTCTCACCCTTATATGATTACTTTAAATGTTTTAGCACAAAGGAAAATCTTTGAAACAAATATTAAAGCTGCTTTAAACAAAATAGCCTTAATCAAACTGATCAAATGGCTGCATATAATGTGAGAGGGCTTGCTCACTGGTGGATATTCTGCTTCAGTCCCACTGGTCTCATCCTCCTTGTGTCTAGCTTCTGTTCTTTGCAATAGCCAGCAGGGAGCGACTCCTCTGGGTTCAAAAAGATTATTTCTCATGTCATGTCAAACATGCATTGCTGTCTTATTCACTTGATCCTACTCTCACACGTCCACATGACGGACAGGTTTGTGTTAGTGGTCACATGACAGTCTTCAGTATTCAGGCAATCAAGTCATGCTGTTGTTGATCCTAATTTAATGCTCTGCAACTGTGGACATTTAAGTCAGCGCTGGAAAAAGAAATTAGAAAGGGCTGAGTTAGGTCATTTTATGCAGTGAATGTTGTGCTTAATGTTTGGTGTACTCA
This sequence comes from Archocentrus centrarchus, assembly GCF_007364275.1. Taxonomy (NCBI): domain Eukaryota; kingdom Metazoa; phylum Chordata; class Actinopteri; order Cichliformes; family Cichlidae; genus Archocentrus; species Archocentrus centrarchus. The sequence goes on from NC_044368.1 coordinate 16,986,294, forward strand.
ATAAAACATGAAACTGGCGACTGAGACTATAAACTCATCAGGAAAATGTTCATTGAGGTCATAAATCTTTGGAACTAGAGGCATTGCCCCCTGCTGACCACTGGAAAGAATACAGCTTTAAGGTATTATAACAATGGCCATCTTTTGTTTACATGCACACTGATTATTACATTACAGAAATACTGATTGTGCACATTGCTGGAGTTTGACCATAAATCACTCAAATAAAAAAGTGTATTTATTACCACTGTTCAAGAATCAAACCTGCAAACTTCCAGCCTCACCGACCCGCCCCACCACCCAGACTGTGTCGCCTCTGTGAGCCTGTTTCACCATCTCCAATCCCTGCACACCACCACCTTGTTCCTTCTCCTCTTGTTTACGCCCTCCAGTGTCAACACCGGCTCAGCACCATGGTAACACACACCAATAGGAGAAACGAGCACCGGCCTCCGCCTCCACCAGGGTTTTACAGCTGTTTTTCAGAGAAAAGGTTCGAAAAAATACTTTGAAGTCGGGTCCAACAGCAAGAGAGAAATATGCCTTTGATGTGGGTCGCTAGCTCGTGCTTTATATTACTGCAGGTGTTGAAATAGGTCAACAATGCAAAATGCTGCCTATTCACAGCAAAAAGTTTTACAACCCCAGTGTGAAGTCGGCCTGTGAGTGATATACCTATTATTAGATTTAGGTTTTATGTTTAAACTGATCATTTTGATAAAACAGAAAGGGGGGACAGTGGGGAAAAGCATTCGAGTGGTATGTGGCTCCCAGCAATAAGCCTCACTGCGGAGTCGAGCGTTTATCTAACCAGGTGCTGAACATCTGCCTGGATCTGCCAGCTGAGTTTACTTATGTGAGCTTTTTGTTAGGCTGGAAGTATCCAAGGACAATTTATCTTTTGAGCATCAAAATTTGATTAGTTATGACTGGAAAAGGTGGAGAAAGTTTTCAACAGAGGGGTCACATGCTTGAGTAAATGCCATGCCTGATTTGCCTGAGCATTTTAACGTGGCATGTTTGCATACTATGTATTTAATAAAAGCATATCTAAATACAGCAATATAACATTACATTCTTTGATACATTGAAAACATTGACATCACCTGATGCTGAAGCTGGCCTTTAGGGTTTAAGCTGCTGTTATTGTTGCCCTAAGGTTTTCTCACTCCCAAGTCACTGCACACTGGTGCTTGGACAGAACCCAAAGGCATCACATTATAATGGTCTGAGAGCCTCTTTGGGGTCATTTTCAATGAGCATCTTTCCAGGGCATAAAAAATAATGACATTTTGTCAAAGCTGCTGGTGTGCCGCAGTTATGTGCGAGCTGTCCTTTGGTTACTCTCGTGAAACCACATCTTTTGTAACACTCAAGCAAGTACTTATTAGTGCCTAAAGAGTCAAAGCAATACATGAGGAAAAAGGAGGAAAAAAAAGACAAACTGTAAAAAACAAACTGCAGTCTCCTGACTGATAAACTACCGCTCTTCCAGCTTACTGATGTGTGCACTGTAGGTCCATAAATTGGGACCGTAACCTCTTGGCACCCAATATTTCCACAGCTGGTGCATCAAGGCACCAACTCCAAAGGATGCCTTGTGCAAAAGGTTGAGACACGTGTGGCATGTAACAAAACGGCAGGATTTAACACCATCTGATAAGAATCTCTTGGATAATCCTAATAGGAAATCTAAAACGGATACAACGAGACCTGTGACAGTGATGACAGTGGAGGGGTGGGGTAGACATAGACAGACAGCCTAACACATAACACATAGAGACAGACAATTAACACCACCAAATAACTTAACCCCATGTCTTTGCACTGTGTGAGGGAGACAGGGTCATGTAAACTACACACAGAAAGGGCCCGGCCTGGATTGAACCCGGGTTCTTGTCACTGTGAAGTGGTACCACTGTGTGTGTAACTTAATGTTCTTAGTGCCTTAACCTAACCAAACAGCAACAGAAAAGGTCAAGTGACAGCTGGAAGTGCAAAGAAAAAAATGGTCCATGATAGGACTTGAGCTCTTGTCTTCTGGTTGAAGGCTGGCTCAATCACCGTACCTCACAAAATGACACCGAGTGCTGCTTTCTTTTAAAACACAACAATCAGGGGTTGCGGATCAAGCATCAGCATGCAACAAGTTGCATGTCGCACATGCACATCTGGCCAGCCAAGAAACTACGTGTTTAAATCTGTGTTACAAATGAGACAATGCACAGCAGGCAGGCGATTTCTTCAAGTTCCCGCTTCCTTTTGACTTCTCCATCTCAGCGATCTCTTTCAAATTAGATCAAAGTCGCCCTCCTGTCTCCTCTCATTCCTGATGGGTGCAGGAGATCAGAGGCCAGACGACGGAGTCGCACAGGAGTGCCGCGCACACGCGCACGCCAGCCAAATCTCATCATGCTGTTGTATCCAGGAGCTCATACACACAGACGCCTGCATGCGCACAAAGACACAAACAGACACGGGTGCTGGCTTTAAGATCAAACAAAGGTGGGTAACGTCAGTCTGTTCTACCTGTCTGCAAAATCTCTGCACAGCAGAGAGTGTGCCAGCTACTGTAGCTCCACGCCACCCCCCGTCTCCTGCCACCCCCCTCCTCTTCCTCCTCCTGCTCTCCTGATAAATACAACTCTGAAACCTGGTTAGTCAGGATATTATGAGTCTGAACTCACACTGCCATTGCGCTTTCAATAAAATAAAACAGCAGAACACCAGTGTCACTTTCACTGCTTATACAGTATATCAGCAGGTAAATAAAAAACCCTGGGGTTCCATTAAAACAAAAGAAAATTGACCATTTACTCAATAACTTTTTATCCCCAGTCCGAACCAACACAGCCACATAACATGCTGAATAATTAAAAATGTTTGGATTGGTCCTCTGCTCTTATTGAGTCGAGCAGTCCCAGGTAGAATATCATTTTTACACATGAAAAGAAAACTGCAGTGTTATTGAATGTTTTTACTAATCCATTATTTTGCTGCTGCATCAGGCCAGGGTTGTTGTGGGAGGGGAAAAAAAAGTCTCCAGACCTAAATAATTCAGATTTACATCCTGTTTCCCTGTTTGTTCTCATCAAAAGTGAACTGAACCAAAGCACAGTATATACACAGTGACACTTGATTCCAGAAGTCTTATTTTTACATTTCAACTGCTTATATTCAGAGTCCAGCCAGAACCGCATAGACTTGAAGCAGAAATTGCTTCACAAATAGTGAGGAAGTTGCTGCAGGACAGCAATTTAACTGCAGAAAGACATACAATAGGAGCTCTGCAACCTTGCTTTGGCAGCCAACGGAGTCAAGTCCCCTGCTGCAAAAAAGTGCATCACGCTCGTTGGCCCAGACTGACTCATAATGATTGCAACATGTTAGCAATCCGTCTGCATTTATGAATTAGATGGCACCAGTCTGTCTGAGAATGACTGCAGTCAGTTGCCTCCCGCCCGGCGACCTGTGCCATCACCTTGTGATCGAAAGTGGTCACCCTGAGGTTGAGAGTCTCGCATGCTCAACCTCTGGGTGACCAGTTGGTTGTCACAAATGTTTGCAGTCCATTTCCAAATTTGAAAAACTGCAATGCAAATAAGGGCAAACACAAATTTTTCCTAGTCACAAGGAAGTTTCTGTCCTGTTTTTATTCTAGTGTGACTGAGCTGTAAGGAGTCTCAAGAACATAAATGACCAGACATGAAACATCCTTCCAATTAAAAATGATTCTTTTCAAAGTTGTGCTGCTTGTTCCAAAAAAAAAAAAAAGAAAAGAAAAGAAAAGAAAAATGGGATGATTCATGAGGATGGGAATGATTCATTCATGGCCCTGCAACAGATTGGTGACCTGTCTAGGGTGTACCCTGCCACACCTTCTATTACAGCTGGGATGGGCTACAGCACCCCCCACAGCCTTGAATTGGCTAAGTGGAAAAGGATGAACTGATGGATGGATGGAATGATTCATGCCGCTGCACATGAAAAAGCCCTATGATAAACAGATAACCTGTCCAGGGTATACACCATCTCTGCCCTATGACAGCTGAGACAGATCTATAGCAGCATAACTAAGAAGTTCAGATTCACCTGATCCAGCCCTAACTATAAGCTTGATCAAAAAGGAAAGTTTTAAGCCTAATCTTAAAAAATAGAGAGGGTGTTTGTCTCCTGAATCCAAACTGGGAGCTGGTTCCACAGAAGAGGGGCCTAAAAGCTGAAGGCTCTGCCTCCCATTCTACTCTTAAGTATCCTAGGCACCACAAGTAGGCCAGCAGTCTGAGAGCAAAGTGCTCTATTGGGGTGATATGGTACTATGAGGTATTTATGATAAGATGGGCCCTGATTATTCAAGAACTTGTATGTGAGAAGAAGAAATTTAAATTCTATTCTGCATTTAACAGGGAGCCAACGAAGAGAAGCCAATATGGGAGAAATCTGCTCTCTCTTTCTAGTCCCTGTCAGTACTCTAGCTGCAGCATTTTGGATCAGCTGAAGACTTTTCAGGGAGCTTTTAGGACAGCCTGATATGCTGCGTTTCCATTAGTGCCTACTTAGCACAGGTCAACTCGACTCACCACGACATGACACGCCAGGGTCTTGTTTTATTTCCATTACAATTGAGTACCACATCAATGTAGGTGGAGTTGATATAGCAACGTGGGCAGTAGTCTCTTGACATAATTTGTATACAACTCAAAACACAACACAACAGTGGATGAGGCAAGCTAACGGTAGCTAATGCCAGTTTACTATCATTTACTATCGTTTACCATACAATGTTTTAATGGATGAAGGTTATCATTGTTAAGTATTAAATTATGTATGCTGTATGTGCGGTAAAGAGGGCTCTCTTGTTGCAAAACTACAGTTGCAAACCGTCGGTCTGGGCATTCAACCGAGCCTCATCGTGGTGTGGGTGCCTCCAGTTTCTTGCTGTCGAGTTTTAAAAATGGTGCAGCTGATTCTGGTGAAGGAGTCACTCTCATGACTCAGCTAGTGACAACAATCCCTGGCCAATCAGTGGCACGTTCTTCTTCAGTGTCACATTTTTGGATCGCCTCAGATCGCTTGGAACCCCAGCTGAGCACCTGGTACCTGGACCTAATGGAATGCCTACAAACCATGATGAGTCCAGTCGAGTTGCGCTGAGTAGGTACTAATGGAAACGCAGCAATAGTAATGAATTATAATAGTCCAGCCTAGAAGTAATAAATGCATGAAAAAGTTTTTCAGCATCCTACATATTTATTTGATATGTGCTTTGAAGGACATATCCTGGTCAAAAAATGACTCCAAGATTTCTCACAGTGTTACTGGAGGTCAAGGTAATGCCATCCAGATTAAGTATCCATGTGTGATAACTTGATATCGGTCGTAAAAATCATATATCAGTCAGGCTCTAGTTGAGGTGAAAATGCATGTCTTGAAGGAGAGATTAGCTTAATTTAAATCTGATATTGTTTTTAACATTTACGGTTGGTGTCACTGATCTTTATGATCACACTTTGTAATGTTTGCTAAGAAATCTAACCAATGAACATATTCACATGGAAGCTGGTTAAACTGGCTGTTAAATGTCATTAGATGTGTGTTGGATTGACACTGTTGGCTTATACATTGACCACATTGCATTTCTACAAAGACAGTCTAAATAAATAAATGAATGAATAAAAATTGAGTTAATTTTCACATGCATTTTATGTCAGATGTGATATCCCAGGAGTCTCTCACATTGCAGTCCACTGTACTGATACACTGTAAACCATCTAAAGCCTTTATTCCGTTACAAAAGTGCACGTGCTTGCCTGTTTGGAGCCTCAGATACAGACTTTATAATAAACTGCCAAACTGGATTTGGGGTCATTTGTGTTTCAGGGGTCATAGGGACTGCAAGTGAGTGTGTTGTTTCTATATTGCACACAGAACAAATTTCTAATTTCCCTTCCTTCACCTGAGGCAACCAGCTACAGCTATGGCCCCAGCTGTTCCTCTGCAGTCCATCTAACGCTTTCACATCTCTCCAAAGTCTGCATTTTATAAAGCATACTGGAGCAGGAGTGCTGGTGTCTTTCACTCAGGCTCATTGCACATATTTTGCAGTTTCCTCAAGGTGACCAACCAAACAGCACCTTGAGAAATCCCGTATCCAGCTGGGTCAGCCCTGCAGAGTTTCCCATTTCTCCTGCTTAACTGTTGGCGCTTGAGCATCCAGCTGGGGGAAAGGAAGGCAAACCCAACCGCATCAGAGAGGGCAGCAAGTTTAAGGAGTGCCTGACATCAGAGGCGGTTCAGACCACTAACAGACAACAAAAACACATGGTGCCACATCTGGCTTCTAGTTTAGCATGCAGTTTCCCTCAATGTACCTCAGCACTGTGATTATCGCTGTCCCACCGCCTTACAAGGGAACAATGAAGATTGTTGTCTAAGGATAGCTTTTAGAAACAGCAGCCCTGAGATTTAACCGCTGATGAATGGGGAGGAGGAGGAGAATCAAAGACACATTTTGATGGCAGGGAATAGAGGGCAGAGTGTCCTGGCAAGCTAAAATAAAAGAAGGCATTTTTGAATGGAGAAGATCGCAGTGCCATCAGCTTACTGTCAGTGCTCTGCATAATACTGGGCTTTCGTGGTAACCCTGTCAGCGTCCTCACAGCTACCCCACTACAGCTGGACCATGTGCTGCACAGCTGAGTTTACTGGCAGAAGAAAAACCACCACAAAGGCAAGAGAAAATTGAGCGGGATGCCCCTCCAACCACAGAGGATTGGTGCAAATGCATGAGCACATACATAAACACTCCTTGATGCATTTTTTTTTTTTTTTTGTGGAAACTGACCAGATATTCACTAGGCGGCACAAGAATGAAGGCCAGCATCAGGAATAAACAATACCCTCATTTAAAGAGCAGGCGAGCCCTGTGCTCAGAAGGATTGTCATAGAAGGGTGCTAAATATGTTTTTAGTGAGGGATGGAGGATCAGTTTTATGAAGACAATCTAACTAGCCTCATACCGGGGAAACACACCACTGATTTAATTGTAAAAACCTATATGACTGGTGATAACGATGTACCACCAGGGTATGCTAATGCCGCTTTGCTTAACTCAGCAAAAATGGGTGTAAATGTGCGTTTTGAAGCTGCATAAGGTCAGAACAAAAATGTCTCAGAGATGCAGCATCACAGACACACACCTGGTATATTGCTAGAAAGTTGTATGGTACACAGACTGTTGATTGCAAGTTTCAGTTCTTATTGAATAAGCTAAGAATGTTCTCTTGGTAAATTAAAGTCCAACTGAAAAGTCAAAAAAGTGGATAGAGGAAGCTTTAGAGTGAGCCTAACTTGTGACTGATGAGCTGCCACCACATGAATCTCCAATCTTCTTTAGGTTTTGAGTCAGATTCTTGATGATGTGGTTCTCAAATCTCCTACTTCCATATTAAACTCACGATTTTGAGTGTGTTTGCAATATCAGGTATGCCAACAAGAAGTGCCCTTTGAGTATCGGGATGGCTGAAAGTTGAGTGTGGGATTCTGTGCGCTCCTCACACTCAATGGTCTCTTACCTGCCTAGTGGAAAAGGAGTGACCGCCAAAAAAATTTCAGCCACTACCCAGAGGAGAATGCCAGCACTGATGATGATGATGATGATGATGATGATGATGCCAAAGCTTAACTAGCTAGTTAGCAGTGGTGGATTTTTTTTTCCCCAGACATAGCAGATGAAGCCAGGTATGCTTGTACTGCATTGGCAGTGTGTTTGGGGGTCCTTGTCATGCTGAGAAATTGAAGTCATTCCAAATCAGGTGCTTTCCAGGTATTGCGTAATGGATCGAAATCTGACTGTGCTTTTCTGTGTTCATAATTCTGACACGATCTTCAGCACCACTGGCTGAAATGCAGCCTGAGCCATGACAGAGCCTCCATCCTCTTACTCTCCCAGATTGGATTAATCTGCGATCACTTGCTTCCTCTTGTCCTAAAGATACAAAGTTCTAAAAGACTGGACTGAAAAGGAGCGAAAAAGCAGCCACAGTCCAAAGAAAAACTTTGAAAGAGCTTCGGAAAGCCTGGAGAGCTATTGCTCAAGAGCATTTTAAAAAATTACAGGAAAGTCTGGTACTTTGGAAAAAAAATATAAAGAAATGAGAAGTGGCTTGAGACTTTTGCACAGCACTGTGCATAATGCACATAACCTATTACATGAAAGTGTACCAAGTATGTCATCTGAGTCCAGTGACGTTATATAAGATGGCCTCTGAGTTGTGAAACTTGTTTCTTGGACTAATGAGCAAATTCCAAGAAAAAACCACAGAACATTCACAAACTATGACAGTAAGAGCCACCTTGATAATCACACAAATTCTGCTTTATGGGTTTTTTTGTATTTAGCTTAAAAAATACCTGACAGCAAAAGCAAACCAGAGTGACTGCGCATCTTAGATAAGTGAAATGAATCCCTTTTGCAGCCCACTTTGTGCCGCGGGCTGATAAGACGGGCGCTGTAAATGAATCACAAAATCTCTGCTGTGGCGCTGCCTCAGAGTGTAACAAATAAGAAAAGCCCTGTGAGTCAGAAAAAGCCAGGTGAATTTATAGTGATTACTCATGGTACCCAGTCACTCAGCATCAGCTTGCTGCGACATGATGATCCCTGAGCTTTCCCGCTTGAGCTGTTCTGCAGCTGAGGCGGTGGAAGCAGAGAGCATTTTGTTTCGAAGGGATGAAGGATCATAACAAATACAGTATACATCTCATGAAGGCTAAATTCACCTAGATGGGTGTTGTAGCATCAATAATAGGTACACTGACTCATGTTTTAGTCAGTATGCTGACTCATACTGGCGCTCTCCTAAAGAGAAACACATTCTCCCGTGAACTGTAAGTCATGAATTTTACAGAATGAGAAGTTTTCCCATTTGTTTTTCCTTCTACTTTGGCAATTAAATAATATATATTTGATAAACTGCATAGTCCCATCTTTCCAGACAACCCCTTTCCATATGTTGGAGTTAACATTAAATATAGATGGGTGCAGGGAGGTGGGCTCTGTGCTGCCTCACTACTAGATTAGACAGGTCTTAACTGGCTGTTTCTTCTGCCTTGCAGGGCCTTGAAGAGTCAAAACAGCTGATATCATCACAGAGGAAGCTGGGAAGATTTACTGCAAGGTGAGACTTGGGTTAGAAAATTGTGCTTTCATCCACACAGGCTGAGAGGAAGGCCTTTCCAAAACGCATCCTGACCATGGTTCTGGAGAGTCCTCAAAGACTAAATGGATGTGATCTAGAAACAGGCACCGTGATATAATTCGGGGTTAATGCGTGTGGAAATAAGGCTGATGTTGATATTAATTATAATGAATAATACACAGCTGTAATCTGGCCTTGCTTCAAAATGGCTATGAGATATGAGGGTAAGTGAAACACCGAGTCCTTTCCAGATGGTTTAAAGATGGAGCATCTATATTTCATGAGGCTATACTGCCATCCTGTGGTCATGCAGCATCACTCCAAAACAAACTAAAAGTATTCACATTCCCGTGACAATAGTTTCTGATAAATTTAACATAATTAAGCTTTATTGAAACACCTTTGCTTTTTAAAACCATATAACACAAAGACAACAAATGGCAGTTTGAGCACTCTGGAGAAAAGCAACAACCAGCATACTGAGCATAAAAAGGTCTCTTTTTCGTGTCCTTTAATCAGTGATCCTCTGCTGGAAACCGCTGTCTGCACGGCTCTCGGTGGTTCATTAAGTGCATGTGGTCGATAGTTTTAGAGAATGAGGGGCTTCAGGTGTGCAGAAATATCAGCAGTTTGCTAATCCTGGTCCCCGTTTTGACATCAAAGCTCTCTGTGTGGACTTGTGGTTGTCTCGGATGCTTCAGACTCCTCAACTTCATCTAACAAAGGAATAATAATGTTTAGATGTGAACTAATATTTAAACTTTTAGTATTAATCACACAGTCAGCTGGTATTCTGTAGTCATTAAACCACACAAAGCAAACTTGTTGCCTAAATAATATCCAAAATTACATTGAACTGAAACAATATCTCGCTGACTGGCTGAAAACTTGCCACAATGTTGTGACCTTTAACCATCAGTCAGGTGTCCTCACCTGGCTGCTGTGTTTGGACACATTCGCCATCTTGCTCCTCGTAGCCTTCAGAGCAGATGCACGTGTAGCTGCCTTGATTGTTGACACACTCCTGGTGCTCTTCTGTGCATACTGGCTCTGACTGAGAACACTCATCAATATCTGGTCAAGATTAAAAATATATATAAATAACAAGACCCATCACTCACGATTATTGGAAATTGAAAATAAATGTAGAAGTTAGAATAACATTACAGCCCCAGTTCATAATAGAAAATCCTTTGGAAGACATCTTATTACCTTATGCAAAACTAATTTGCCCTAATTTTGCAACCATGTATAAAACATAAAGCAAACATATTTATATTTGAGCAATATTGCTGAGCAGTAGGAATGGCTTTAATATTGATGATGAGTCTTTACTATTTATGTTCATCCCAAACCAACATGTTAGACAATGTTCAGCTCATTAGAAGTTGCCATCACAGGCTCATCAATGCTGCAGCCTAGAACTGATGTTATTATAAACAGACTCCACTCGACTACTTCCAGCTGCTCAGTGACCTAGAGCTGCTAGATATGGGGAATCCCCACTTTCTCCATTTCAGTCAATAATGGTGAAGTAGGTATAGCCAATCACACAGCACAATATGATCACATGATGAGGCTAAGCCAATCAGGCATGAGAAAGAGGCTGCATATTATTAGCATAGATTATCATAGCATTAGCAGCCTGAAATCCTCCATCTTAATGGGCTCGACACACGGGGAGCGACGTCGCTCGCTCTCCATTCATTTCCTATGGAGCTTGTGCGATGAGGCGACAATCGCTTGCCCTCCTCCAGCTAAGCGACCGGCGACGTTCGTGCATGTGAAATTTCAAGCTCGTACACGTAGACGTGCACACGCGACCAGGCGACGCGACACAACAAAGTTGGAAAATGTTCTACTTTTGTCGCTGTCGCGTGGCACTAAACCAATCAGCAAGAGTTTCATTGACTGACCAATGAGCGAAGAGTATGCTACACACTGCAGTCTGCAACCACTTTCAGCAGGAAGGAAAGCATCGTTTTAGCTGTGTTTGACTTTCCTATATTATATGACACTTCACGCAGTGATTATCGAGTTAAACATAAAAGGCAGCCATATGAGAACGTGTTGGTGCAAGACTAACGTTAAACAGACGGATAGAGAGGACTTTTGTGCTAATATAGGATGAACGCGAGGTTGTCTTTTTCTTTTGTAGAGGAGACTTAACAGCAAGATTTCTGTCAGTTCCAATAAAATCTTCAGACTCCTCATCTTTATTGCCGTGTCTGACATGGACTGCTTTGAAAATGTCTAAATCCCTCCAGTTTCATAACCAATCACATTTCTTGGAGACGAGTGACGTAAGAGCGCGATTCGCAAAGCTGCCGTCGCTATCGCGTCCCGTGTGTTCGGTTTCACCCCAGTGGCGATGCGACCCATTCGTCGCTGTCGTTTGTCGCTCCCCGTGTGTCGAGCCCATTACTCTCCACTTCAGATAAATTCAGCCCAAGTGAACAAAGGGTACAAAACATCTAAAAATATGAATACTGTGTTGGAGATCTTTGAAGAGTAAAGAATGCATATTTCATAACTCAACTCCTTGTGGTTTTGGAGTCTATAGACTGGAAAGGTAAAACCTCACAGACAGATGCCTGGACAGGTGGACAGACGGTATGACGATAATATCCTCCCGAGTTATGCTGCGCGGGAGGATACTAAAAGCGTGTGTTTATTATGACAAGCCAGATATGACAATTCTTTGTTACAGAAGCACTTACAGCTTCTGTTTTGTGCTGGTCACAGTCCAAATAATACATTAAACTAATGTACTTTTCAATAATTGGATTAAGAGGTTCTGTCCACCCACACCAGTCTGGCTCTCACAGTATCCTTTGTTATTACAGCAGTTAAAGAGACAGAATTGGCAGGTGTACTTTAATATGAAAAAAATAAATAACTGCCACTGGATGTAAATATAAGGTGAACTAACAAGAAGCTCGCACCCAACTGTGATGACAGACTCATGCTAACAGTACTAATGGCACTCCCTTTACTGAGCTGGATGGTTCTAATGTTTCTACTCTGTAATTTTTTGAGTAAAGAAGACATCCATGCAAAGTTTTTCAAATATATATTTGGGTGTTTTGAGCACTATATGGAAATTTCCATTTAGTTCCACTGTGTTCAAGAGAAGCCATTTATGTCCACAGCCCCTATCACCAAATCTGGACTAATTCCTATGGAAGTGGTAAAGATGCACCTCTGGATTTTGGCTTGATTTTGTTAAATAAATAATGGCTCTGTGTCATATGATGCTGTTCATCTGGTTGTATTTACCTAATTTTAAGATCTGCTAAAGACCAGATTCAAATTGAAGGGTGTACTTTATTTTGTGTGTGTGTGTAACCTTTCTAAGTGCCCAAATTGCAAGAGTTCAAATGTAATTCAATGCTTTGGCTATTTAAAAGGGACTTGTGCTTTTTTCAAATCTCTACTAAAGTAGCTTTTTATAAGACTCACAGCTCCAAATAATCTTTGTCTCTGTGCAACACCTCAGTTCATCCTGTCTCAAATAAACTGCTTTAGTTCCTCTTCCCTTTAAAGGCCACCCTCCCTTTACAGCAGTTTTTTTTTTTTTTTTAAATATATAAACACAAGACTGCTAATTTTGTATGCCTGCATGTGTATCTTTCCTTTTGCTTTTTAACCTCTAAACTTTGGGCCCTCAGTGTTAAAAGGAGTATGTCTCCTACACAGATCATTCTATATTAAATGCAAACCAACTCAAGCTAAAACTGAGACTTGACACTTTAATGCAGAGTGCAAAAAGCCTAAAATTGCATGCAGATACTTGTATTCTGGGCTGTAGGTGTGAAATCTTTGCACAGCTTACCTGTGCAGGTTCCATCTCTGTCTTGGTACCCGCTGCCACAAGTCTGGCACTTATCGGGTCCGGCTCCAGTGCAGCCAGAGCACACTTTATCACAGGCTTTGAGAGATAAAAAAAAAAAAAAAAAACACCAAATAAATAGCAATCAGATGCTTATAATATGCCACATATGACAGTGATAATTTAACTGGAAGCTAATTTCTAAGCTGCTTTGGAAGTTTACAGACTAAAATGTTGTGCAAACTTATGTTCTCTTACCCTTGCAAGAGTAGGAACCTTCTGTGTTAAGGCAGTACTGATCTTCTGTGCACGGAGGGGGGTCTTTGGAGCACTCATTCACATCTGCAACACATCAAACAAGAGGATGAGATAGGCTGGGATCCACAGAGCGCCATCTGCTGGACATTCTTGGTGCCCAATAGCACATGAGAGTGGGGGAAAAAAAAAACCCAGGTGAGTGTCTGCAGATTAGAGTTACTGCATCATATTAGATTATGTTTACACTGGTGAATCACATTAAGCACCCTCAAAATTGATTGTTGCTGATGGGAAAATATCTAAAGATTACCAAATTAAAATGGCAAAACGTTTGTGGATTTCATTATTGATTGTAAATAATAAAACTCAATGAGAATCTTGAAAGTGATAAGACTGAATCTGTGGGTTCCTCAGGCAGGACTGCAGAAAAAAAAACCCTCACTGCACCAACTCAGAAAAACCTCTGAAAACTACCATCAGTGCACACAGTTAATCACTGCTTCCACAAATGATTAAAGCTCCACCATCCAGAGGAAAAAACAAAACAGACATACACTCATCGGCTACTTCATTAGTTACACCTGTTCAACTGCTTGTTAGTTAATGTAAATATCTACTCAGCCAATCACATGAGAATGAGCAAAAAAAAGAGAAAATATCCAGTGAGCGGCAGTCCAATGGATCAAAATGCCTTGTTGATGGCAGGTCAGAGGAGAGGTCAGAGCAGAGGTCAGAGGGGTATACTGTGAGTGATGTTCAACAGTCGAGCTTTCTTTGTGTTGGCTGGTTTGACAAAAACTAAAACCTGACTTGGACATAGCAGGTATCATGACAGTGATCATCAGCTTTCTGTGTTAAGCCGGGCTTTCTGCTTCAGACTCACATAGAAAGGGGCGTTTCACGGGTCACATGACTATTCTTGACATAAAATGACCCCGATGTGCACCGCCTCCTCCAATTAGAGACATTATCAGATGATGATGATAAAATGATCATAAAAATCTATAAAGAACAAAACATTTAGCAGTAAAACGCAACAATGTTGCAAATAAGACCAGAGATTAATGCTGCAGAAAATTTATCACAGAGCAACAAAATAAACATTTTAATTTGAGTTAATTATTTGAATGCTGAGTGCACTCTCAGTGCTGTTGTTTATTTCTAAGGGGATAGCCAGGAGCCAGTTGAGGTGTTTCGGGGCAGATCTGGGCTTCTCTGCTTAAGTTGTCAGGCATGCACACAAGCACATAGGGGCCATAAAAACTACTGAGTACCATTTTGAGTTGCTGCAATGACATTTTGGCAAAAAGGACATCAAACGATGTGACATCCTTTCATTCCTAACACATTACCCTGTCCATAATCAGTTTGGATATCCAGCAGGATTTTTTTTTCTCCATTGAGATCTGATGTGTTTTCAAAGTGTTCCTTTAATTTTTTTTGAGCGGTGTATATCTTACTTTAAAGATGCTGTACCTAATGATGTGACTGTGAGTGTATATAAATGCAAACCAAAAATGCTGCTACCCTCCATATTCATGAGCTCATTTAAGATGGACAGAGGTGAAATAGACAGCTCCCCTGTGGGCTGATCAATCAAAATCTGAAATTAAGTTTTGAAGTCATTGATAGCAGGCCAGAGGGGAGGGGAAAAATCTGGTTTGTCATCAGTGCTGTCTAAAAGCCAGCATCCCTGCACTATGGCATTAGTGATTTGCACACCTGAAGTCACTATTAAAAGCAGAACAATATTTACATGTTTTACAGCAACACGTGTTGCCATCCTGACATCTTTTTAAGGGAATGTCTTACTTATTTCAGCAAGACAATACCTAACCACATTTTGCATGTATTCCCAGAGTCTGGGTGCTCAACTGACCTAAACACAGTCCAGAGCGGTCACTCTCCAAAAACTTTTGGTACATTATAACAATATATTTACAACAAACAAAGGCCATGGATAGCTAAGTAGCTGAAATTCTTCAGCTGAGCATTAATGGGAAAATCTTTTCTTTAAAAACTACAGCAGTCTGTCTCCTCAGTATCCAAAATGCTTAAAGATGGCTAGTAAAGTCTGTGCCAGCATTCTGACTTGTTACTAGCATCAAAATGACAAATTAATTTTTTTTAAAAACGGGGAAAAAAAAAAATCCAAGTTTCAACAGTTTATGTATGATTTTTATTTAAGCATTGAGCTTAAACTCTAAATGTGTCATACAGCATGCAGAGTGATTACAAGTTATCTTACCTACACAAGCTTCCTGGTCATCGTCCTCCCAGCCTTCCTTGCACTCGTCACAGTCCTGATTGGTTGCTCCAGTGCAGGTCTTGCAGGAGGAGTGGCATTCTGTAGGAGAAAGTGAGGCACAAATTTCCATCAGTACAGGATGGCTGGTGAAGTGTCCCTGGTGCAACAGCAGGTGCTTATTTAGCTGAACTGAGCTTTTTTTTTTTTTTTTTACCTGTGCAGAGAGAAAAAGTGTCGTTCCTCACTTCGTTGAAGTAGCCGTCAATGCAGTCTAAGCAGAACTCTCCGCTATAACCGTGGACACAGGTGCACTTCCCATTCCCTCCGCGTGTCCCATCTCCGTCACACATTCCATTTCCGTGACAAGGTCTGTCAGAGCCCCCCACACAGGCTGAAAATAAAGACAGAAATCATTTTAGCAGTTTTAACCCAAACCTTATAACATAATCTTGGGGTTAATTTTTTTCTTTATACAGCAGCTTCTGCCAGCAGCTTCTGCCAGCCGCTCGCAACGGGTCGCCACAGTGGATGGAGCCGTATATTTGATCTGGCAGATCTTTAATGCTGGAAGCCATTCCTGATGCAACCCCCAAGGGGGGTTTGTGTCTCCTCGTGGCCTCAAACCAGGAAGATACACTTTTGCATGCTGGAGCGGGAAGTCCAGGCAGCAGCCATTTAACTAAATGAGCCTGGTATGTGGTATATGGTAGGTTTTGCTATAACCCGACTACCACTGTGTTTCCTGAGCTCAGCTGTAGCTGTGCTCATGACATGTTTCATATTTAGGGCTACTTTTAAAATAAATGCAGCTGATTACTGAGAACTTTTGAATGGTAAATGGACTGGTTCTTATATAGCACTTTTATACTCTGCTTTGAGCACTCAAAGCACTTTATACAACATGCAAAGGAGTGGTTATTTAAAGAGACCTCCTCATGCCATGGCTTCTGTATCTCAACTGTTGGCCACGTCTCTTTTATGCTTGAGGATAAGAACATTTCCATAACGGATACACCTCTACATCCTTGATAACAGGATGGCATCCTGCAGCCTCCTTTTTTTTTTCCCCCTCTCTCTCCTCCTGTTGCATTTTAGGAACTGCGAGATCCTTCAGCACAATTCATTTCTGGTCACAGGCAGGAGGACAGAGGAGACATGGAGGTGCAAATTAGAGGAATGAGAAAAGCCTTTTGCCTTTGCAGTAAAAAAAAGGGCTGAAGTGGTGACTTAGACAGCATTGCAGGACCTGTGCGCCCGCTATTCGTAATAAAGTTGAAGGGTCACGCAAATCAGGAGGACCCCGAAATACAGGATAAACAAGGGGAAACAGATGGGAGCACTGGAGGGTGTGTTGTAAATTCTCACCATTGCAGTCAGGGCCAAATGTCCCCTTTGGACAACACACTTTGATGGTCTCGATGCAGAACCACTTGTGCAGATCAGGATGTTTTGTTTTCCTGTGTTAAAACAGGGAGAGATGAGGTTTAACGACACATTACCAAATCAAAAAATTAAAAACACAAACAACTCTGAGTAGCATTTGCCAGCGTGCATGTTTGTCTATCTGCCACTCATAAAGCCACCTTTAAATACCACTGAACCACTGCCACTGAACCTCGACGGCATTTGCATCGACCCACCTCTTGAACCACCAAGTCTCGAAATGCTCCTCGTGCTCCTCTACCATATGGTTGCACTCAAAGCTGCTGCTGTCACACAGTACCTCCACAATCTCCATCAGGCGAATCTCGCTGGGGTGGAAGGAAAAAAAAAGCAGGTGAGATAAGTGGAGAAGATGTTAGTTTGAGATTGTAAATGTGCCTCCGAATGTATGAGAAGATTTAGATTTATGCATGTATGCATGCATGCAAAAAAAAAAAAAGAAAAAAAAGTGAGTACAAAAGCCTGAAGATCTGGTGAAAGGTAAACAGCTCAAATCACAGGACCTGTGTCAGGGTGACCTGTAGCTTGGACTTGGCTCTGTCTCACCTCGTCTCATATTTAGACAGTTTCCTCTCCTCCCAGGCTGTGTTTCCTCCTCCAAAGTTCTGCTTTGCTGTTTTCTCAAAGCCCTGACACATAAAGCAGTCATTTTATTTTATTTTTAACCAGAAATAGGAAAGACCCTGCACTAACTAAGGACACCCAGGCATCCTACATTAGGCTGCCGTCTACTCACATCAATACAATGAAAACTAACATAAAGAAGCAGGTTTAGAAATATCACTAACCTTGTTGAAGTTGTCAGTGATTTGCTGGCAGGTATTACAGGCGCTTTTTAAATCCTTCTTGGCCTCAGTAACTTCAGAAAGTAAGATGAGAGTTACACAAGACAAAAGCCGCAGCAGCCGCAGGTCTGGACCGGTGGACAGCATCTCAGCACATCAGTTCACACGCTTTCATATCAGCTTTCCACTAATATTAAAGTGCTACAATGGTCGGACACATCTAAACGAGGTGCTCCTGACATTAAATTAAAGATAGCGTTATCTATGCAAAGCGTGACAAAGTGGTATTTACATACCGGTTACATGAAAAAAACAAAAAAACGATGCAGTTCTAGTTTTCCGCGTCAGCTTCTTGATTGAATTGTGGCTTGTGATAATTGGCTGTAAGTGCCTGTCAATCTAATAGAAAACCAATCGTGAGCCGCCACGCGCGGGACAAAAAAAATAAATCCATCCCCACGTGGAACATTCAGGAAGCCTCGCAATTAAATTTAAAATATATTACTTCTTCCTTTTGGGTGCGCGCTTTAATTAGGTTTCCATAATATTTCTGAACCGCCTTACTGGTACAAAAAAGCCAACACAATAGCCAAAATGCAAACATGCTGCGGGTTTCACTTCCTGTGTTTGCCGGAAGTAAAAGACAGTTTTTTTCAGCTGTCATGGCTGAAAAGAGGAGTGTTTTGGGGCTGCCACTGTTGTTTTTATTAGCTTCTGTGGCTCTCTTGCATTTATTTATTTGTCCGTTCACTAAAGTTGAAGAGAGTTTTAACTTACAAGCTGCACACGACCTTCTGTATCACAGACTTGACTTTGACAAGGTAAGCATACAGACATTTCATGTGCCAGAAAGCTAAGTGGATACAGACAGCATCTGTGGATGCAAATACAACATTTCTGGTACACATTTCTATTTATATATTTTTTGTCTTTAATAAATTAACATTTTTACAGTCCCTTAGGTATTAAATGGGAGGTGCATTAGGAAAAATTTAAGAGTCTGCAAAGCTGTGGTAACACAAAAAAAAATGTTTAAGTCTTATTTTTGTAGAGGAACCAAAAGGAGCTCTGCTGCTGTCCATCAAACCACACTCAAGGAAGGGAACAACGGCAAAAATAATTATCCTGTGGGAAAACACCACATAGAATCGCATCATGGGAGTGATTCAACCCTATGAGAACTATTAATATTGATGACAGGGTTGGGAATAAAATCAAAAGCCTCAAACATAGAGAGGCATATTGGATTTATGCCCTGAAGGCCACCAGTAACCCTGGTCTTAATTAGGGATGTGCCCGGTGACTAATTTCTTTGTCAACTAAACAAGAAAACAAAATTGGACTAACCGACTAGTCTAAAACTAAGAAACGCAACGGTCAATGTCAAAAACTGTCTAAACAAAGGTATTTGAAACCATTAATTGCTTTCTTAAATAATGAATCGCACTTTAAATACTGCTTAGCCGTGTGGTGCCACACATTGTGCATTATGAACATTCAATAATAAACTGATGTTAAATATGATATGAATACACTTTACTCCCAAAAAAAACTTTACATATTATTAAAAAAATGACAAATTAACAAAAAACAAAAAAAATTCTGACTGAAAAGTGTGGTGCATTGTGCCGCGCATTATGAACAACACACGTTGTTCTACAATTCATGACACCTATTTCAATAAATGTTAAAGTCTAAAATGATAATAAAATAAAAAGCTGTGTACTTCCTGGGTGATTTCCTTAAAATATAGAGAAATGTTGTACTCACCATTGCCCCAAGAGGCAAAAAAAAAAATGATGCATGTGTTAACTGTTAGTGTTGCACAGCTGTGGTGAGTGCAGCTATAATTGCTTTGTTTATGTTTGTATCTGTACACCCCAAAGAAGGCACAAACTGATACACATTGGTGTATTTTTATTGTCTTTATCCTTGTAAAATAAAGTCCTTTTTATTACTTTTTCAAGGCTATCTTGAGCACCTGGACTTGGATGTTCTCTGTCATTTATTTGGAGGGAATAATTTCTCTTTTGTGGGCCTGTACACCCCCCCCCCCCCCCCCCCCATCCCCCCAGGATAGGGGTGTCCTGCAGAGATCACATCAAGAGCACAATGAGCAATCCTTATACTTGGAGAATACTGAAAAAGAACCAAGAAACAGCAAAAATACCTGCAGTGATCTCTACTGATCTCTGCACAAAGGGGGAAAAAAAAAGCATGTAGCACATCTCAAATTTGCAGAAAAACACCTGGATGTTTCACCACCTCTTCTAGGAAAAAGGTCTCTACACAGATGAGACAAAAGTCGAACTTTATGAGAAAAGTGTACAGCAGTATGCTGTGGGGAAAACACCAACACTAAAATTTTATTGCCACAGTGAAGCACAGCGGTGGGAAAGTCATGCTTTGGTTCTCCTTTGTTTTTCAGGATCTGGATGCCTGGCAATGGCAGGAGCAATCAATTCAAACTGTAATCAGAAGAATTTGTAGGAAAATATCAGGGGGAACAGTCTGTGACCTGAACCTTAGGAGAGGCTGCATGCAGGGAGATAATGACAAATCAATTACAGCATGATTACAAAGATGGAAATCCATGTTTTAGAATGGCCAAGAGAGCTCTGACCATAGCATAACTGAGATGTAACTGTAGACAGTTTGTTTGTCCTGATAAAAGGGGAAAAAAAATCCATGACGTCTGGGTAAATTCCATCTCTTGCTAAGAGTCATGTGATGTGATATGATTGAAAACTGCTTAAAGCAAGAGATTAGACAGTTTCCTCAACTGTTGTTTTAAAACTTCTTGAAAATTTTCTGTATGGAATTGCGTGTTTATAACTCTTATTAAAAAGTATTTTCCTTTTCAGTATGACCATCACAAGTTCCCCGGTGTGGTGCCGCGCACTTTCCTTGGCCCGCTCTTCCTCTCCACGCTTTCCTCCCCTCTTGTTTTGCTGTCCTCCCAGCTGGATGCACCAAAATTCTACACACAGCTTATAGGTAGCATACCATCTCACTAATTGTTGATAATTATCCAAGCCAGTGAGATGTAAAATTTAATGCTTTAAAGAGATGTTAAATGTGCTCTTCCTTCTTCGCAGTCAGAGCTTCCCTGGGAGTGTGTGTTATTGGTGCACTGTGGAACATGCAGAGAGAGGTGAGGAGGCAGTTTGGCTCCACAGTTGCAGACCTTTTCTGCCTGATCTGTGCTTCTCAGTTTCATCTAATGTTCTACAGCACAAGGACACTCCCCAATGTATTTGCACTGCCTATAGGTAACTATCATCATAACCCATAGGGTTTTAGCTATTTCCTAATTTATTTTTTTGGAAGACTTAAATTAACAAGCATCATAATGACAGCAAAATTCTCTAACCAGTTCTTATAGCATTCACATCATGGATGGCTCAGAGATATGGCCGCTTCATCTGCCTGTCTGCTTTGGTCATCATTGTGTTCCGCTCAGAGTTGTGTATCTTTTTGGGCCTCATGTTACTGATATCACTACTGAGCAGGAAGCTGGGGCTGCTGCAGCTGCTTAAGTACGCTATTCCTGCTGGGATATTGTCATTAGGTTAGTGGATCATGTATGCCTAACAATAATAATAATAATAATAATAATAATAATGCTTATCAGTGTTTTTTTGTTTTTTTTGCTTTCCTTTGTCTGCTGCAGTTCTGACAGTGGCTGTTGATACCTTCTTCTGGAGGAAGCTCCTGTGGCCTGAAGGCCAAGTTTTGTGGTACAACACTGTTCTCAACAAAAGTTCCAACTGGGGAATATCCTTTGATTTACTCAAGCACATTCCCATTTTTTTAGCTGTTTAATGTGGTGGTCCTGAATTGGAAAAAAAAACCCATAACACACAGAAATGTGTCAGAAAATTTAAACGCAGGGGCAGGAGAGGAGGACTTTAAAAATGAGATTCAGAATTAGGACTTTGTAGACTGTAAAACTTTTCATTGCTGAACTGGGCAAAGAATATAGTAATGGTTCCACTTTAGGTGTTGGTGGTCTCATGGTGATGCATGCAGCAATTCTGCCCCCTCTGTCTGAACTCATTGCATCCTGCATGCTTTCACAGTTTGAAGACACATTTTAATTTCATGATATCTTGAAAGCATGTTGCTAAACATCATGTGGATGTGCTTTGTTAAACTTTTCCTTTATGAGTCCGAATTCCATTTCCATCTTTTCAAGCTCAGTTAAAATTCAGGTAGGGATGTTGCTGAAAGTAGTGTAGAAGCAGGAAATTATATTGTCACTGTTGCCAGGGTCTTGGAAAAATATTTTGTCTCAACGTTTCCTGTTTGATGAAATGTTTGGTGTAAAATCACAACTTGAACATTTTAGATAACAGAATAGTATTTTGTTTTTGGTTTGTTGTGGTTATCCTTGACTGTTCTCCCCAGTAAACCTCTCCCTTTCTCTGGTACTTTTACTCCGCTGTACCTCGCGCCCTGGGCTGCACGCTGCTCTTTGTTCCCCTCGGCCTCCTTGACAGGCGAATGAGGCTGCTGCTGCAGCCCGCAGTGGGCTTCATTCTGCTCTACTCACTGCTGCCCCACAAAGAGCTGCGTTTCATCATATACACTTTCCCCGTGCTCAGTTTGGTGGCTGCACGTGGCTGTTCTTTCATGTAAGTTGAAACATACAATCACACTATTTATGGTAAAATAAGTTAGAGTTCTTCCCTTAAAAGTGACCTTAAAATTTGGAGGGAGTTGAAGCTGTTTCTCATGTTCTTTACACCCCCCCCCCCCCCCTCCATGTGACACTTAGTTTGTGCAACTACCAGAAATCTTGGATGTACAAACTGGGTTCTGCAGTTGTGGTTGGCCAGCTGTTGGCAAACACAGCATACTCTGGTATTTGTCTCTATGCTTCTCACCACAACTACCCTGGAGGCAGAGGAATGCAGGAACTACACAGGCTGTTACCAGCTTCAGCAGGTTGGAATCACTTGTAGCTGTTTTTGCAGGGAACCCCCGTAGACTTGGCTACACATTTAAAATCTGTTCAAAATGTATGAGATAAGGAATCCTGACTTTCCTGTGTACTCACAGTGTTACGTTATTTTAACCTCAGATGTCTTTGTTCACATCGACACCTACGCTGCTGAAACTGGAGTATCACGTTTCCTGGAGCTAAATAAAAACTGGAGGTTGGTGTTTTTATTTTGACCTGAAATGTGCCCAATATTCTGTTATTTTAGTTTTGTACCTTTTGGTCTTTTTATTTTAACTTGGTTTTGAATTCAGTTTAGTATTAGTTCTAGACAGTTTGTTCTGTTTGACATTATTTTAATTTACTTCAGTTTTCATTAGATTTACTGCCAGTACTGCTTTCCATTTTCAACAGATATGACAAGCGTGAGGACTTGAACCCCACAAGCCCAGAGATCCAGATGTACTCACACCTATTGATGGAGGCTAACGTCACCAAGATACAGTTAGTCCAGGACACCCATCAGCCTCTGGCATTCATAGACGGTTACAGCAACATTGCCTTCAATGTGTTTCACTTTCCTCCTGTCAGAGTGCATTTAGAGAGAAAAGCTGTGCTGATGGAAAGGCTGGAGGCTGGCCACTAAAAGTGTGACTCAATAGTAGTGTATTGGATTTTCTTTCTTGGTGACCAAAGGTGACAATTGCTGTGAAACCAGTGCTTTTACATGATAATAAAAAAGTATTTCTCCAGCTATCACAGTCCACCACAAAACACAATCAGTGTGAATCTTTTATTTTTAAATGAGCTGCTCTCATGCAAGGAAACAGATTACCACACTTTTCATTTCTCACAAATATCTGAGGTTTCTTTCAGGTGAAACTTTGTCTTCTGAAAAACATCTTTCCATCGGTTAGCTCAGGATTTTTTTTTTAAAATAAGTTCACTGAACATTGAAGAAGATGCTTAAAATGGAAACATCTGGATTTTTGTAATCGTGCTTTAAGGCTGCATACAACTTCATACTAAACTCCATGTTTTCTACAATAATCTGATAAGAAAACTCGGCTATATTGTGTAAGGAAAACCTTTATTTACAAATGACCAAAATTTGCATGTTTCCAGTCTCAATGCTAAAACATTTATCAAATTAGGTAAAGAAGTCATTTAATATAAAAAATGTACAGTACATTGTTTTACTCAATAATAAACCCATAATTTAATCCCCTGGACATAAACTTAAATTGTGCTTAAGAGACAAATTTTATATTCCAAACAAACCCCATTATTCAGAAAATACAGCAATATTATACATGATCTTATTAAAAACATTTCAGCAAGTAAAAAAAAAAAAAAAAAAATCTAATTCTAAATGACAGTACCATGAGCCACAAATTCACAAAAAATTAAATAATATAAACTTAAAATATCTCTCAGTCACAGCATTTTATTTATTTATTTTTTTTTTGGGCCATGTTTTCATCCAGAAAACAACTCTGTATCTTTAATCCATAATATTCAAAAAGCATCCTGACATCTGCGCAATTTCAACAATATTTACAGCGTTTTGACCTGAAGTAGTTTTGGATAAGGCACAAGGAGAGAGTAGACAAAAGAAAAACATTGATTTTATAAGCGGACACAATTATCACCAACCCCTACAGCTAGAAAAACCCTCCCTCCCTGATACACTTCTGAGACTTCTCACCACAACAGCTCCAAAGTGTTTTTAACAGTAGTACACAGAATACAATAAAGCCTCAATCTGGCCTTTGCATTGAAAAAGAACAAAAAAAAAAAAATCAGTGTATTCAATGATATTTTACATTTCGCCCAACAGAACCCCACCCCCATTTCACAGCTATGCAACTTGGTCCTTAATAAAGGGTTTTCAAGTTAATGCTCAACAAAACAATGATTAGTACTGAAAATAAATCAAAGGGAGGTTGACCTTGAGGAACAGCAGACCCTCCATGTTTTCCAGCAAAGGTCTGGGCTGATTCAGGGCACAGTTGACACTAGCTGTGCTGAACAGTGTCTCTGCTGGGACGATGCTCGGAGGGCAACCCACGTAGCGGGCAGCTACTTTGGCAAGATCGGGCCATAGGAACTTTTTCAGGTTCCAATAGTCAAGGGGGTCACAGCTTTGATCTAATATGTCTTCCTCAAGGTACTCCAGCACTGCCAGTTCCGAGGACTTCGGCTTCTCCTCATTTTTTATCTTTTGCCTGATGTCAGCCATCAAGGACCAGAGGTTGTCCTTGTTTGAATCGGAGGTGCTGGATGAAATGGCGGCCTCGTTGCAGCCGTTGTGCAGCAGAGGCTTGGCTGCGACTGAGGTAGAACAGGACAAGTCCAGCTCCCGGATCAGGTCTTGTTTATATCTTTCAGCTTCTTCCTCCGTGAACAACGAAGTTTTGTATCGTGGGTCCAGCATGGTTGCCCAAATGTATCGAGGGTCGTGAAGAGTTGCAGACATTCTGCTCACCATCGCTTCCTTTAGTGACTTGAGCATGTTGTCTATGCCCACGGTCTCATCAAACAGCAGGTCTATTTTTCTATTGAGAATGTGAATGAGTGGTATCACTTGTCCCAGAGTGGCAGTGCGGTTGCTCATCTCCCTGCAGGCGACTTCGAAAGGTTTCAGTGCATTGCAGACCGACAGCATTACTTCCCACTGATCGCAGCTGATCATTTCCCTGAAACTGCACTCAATCGACATCTCGTCGATGGCTCTCTTTTGCTCAACCAGGCGCTCCAGCATGAAAAAGGAGGTCCTCCATTTGGAAGGCACATCCTGAATCAGCTGGTTCTCTGGCAGCTGGTGGACCCTCTGGAGCTCGGCCAGCTTCTCCTTAGCCTTCGCTGAGCGATGCACACGTTCACAGATCTTTCGCGCAATACTCAGAAGGTTCTGAACCATCCTCTGGCTCTTTATGGCTTCGCTTACAATGAGGTCGATAGTGTGTCCAAAACACTGCATGGTGACGTGGCCGTGGTCCTCCAAGGTGTTTTTGATGGTGGCGTTATCTGTTACAGTGAACCCCTTTTTCAGCCCTGATGAGGTGATCCAAGAATCCCACAGATACTCGAGCTGCTTTGGGATGTCATGCATATCATGATCAGAGTCTATTTGTGAGACACTTAGGAGAGCAGAACAGTGAAAGTCTTGACCTTGTGGTCTGACACTTGACTCGTATGTTGCCCAGTGGGCAGTAAGGGTTAAATATTCCCTTGTCTGGCTACTGACCCAAATACTTGTTGTGAAGTGGACAACACCACCTTCGGCCTCTTTCAGGTGGGTCAACACAACATCCTTTACCCTTTCGTACATATCTGGTATGGCAGTGCTGGTAAAGTAAGAGGATGGTGGTAGAGAATACTGAGGCTGGAGGTACTCTAGCAGTCTGTTCAGTCCAGCATTCTCTACCACAGCTGATGGCTGAAGATCCAGTGCGAGCATTTCTGCAATAAGTTTGGTGATTTTTTTGGCAACCGGGTGGTTTTCATCAAATCTCTCACGGCTCTGTTCCGTTTCATAAACAGAAGTGTCCATGAGCTCTTGTTTAACATTAATTTCAGCAGACGGCACATCACCTGAGATAGTATTGTTACTTTCAAGAACATGTCCATGAAACCTCTGCATGTGCCTGAAGAGGCAGCTTGTGCCGAGGTTTGTAGTCTTTTTGCCTCTGCTAATTGTGCGGCTACAGTGCAAACAAACCACCTTTGTAGGGTCAGCAGGCGAAATGGAAAAATGGTTCCACAGTTTTGAAGTCTTTTTACTGAAAACAGGCAGGGTTTGTGGTTTTTTCTCACTGACGGGGCTCTCAGTTTCTTTGGCTGAAACTGGATCTGTTGCAGTGAGATTGGTGTAGGGATGAGGGGAAGATTCCTTATCATCTGTGCTTTTTTGGTTTTTGAGGACATCTGGGTGACGTCGCATTAGATGCCTCATTAAGCAGCTTGTACCAAAATCGCCCCGTTTCCCTCGACTGATGACACACGGACAGTAACGGCACAGTGCTTTTAACTGGTCAACTGGTGACACTATGAAATGGTGCCACACTTCTGATTTAACCCGTTTCATGATCTTTTTGTTTTGCTGAAAAACTGAATGATCCTGATTGAGGCTAGGGCCTTCAGAGAGGTCACATGGTGACGAAGGCAGGGGTGTATCCTCCCCATGAGTTTTGAAGGAGAGGTTGAGTGAGGTCTCCTGCCCTGAGAGATGAATCACCTCATCAGATTCTTCTTTAATATCCATGCTTTCTTCCATGCTTTGGGGTAGTTCATCTGATATGGTTTCTGGTGAGGATGGAAAAAGGGGTGACTCTTTTTTGAGTTCCAGTGGATCTTGTAGTTGGGTGCGGGACAACAGTGAGGGCGGGTTGGTATAGGGCGGTGGAATGTGATTTCCCTGTCCGTTCTCCTCAATTACAACCTCTTTGTGGGCCCTCCACATGTGCCGAATAAGACAGCTTGTCCCCAGATCCTTTCCATTTTTACCCCTACTGAATTCATTCATGCAATGGATACATACTGCTTTGGAATTGTCAGCGGGTGACAGGTAGAAATGTTTCCATACAGCTGACCTGCGACGGGAGCTAGAGCTTTTTGGGGTCCCTGGAAGGCGCTCAGGCCCTCCGTCTGACATGTCTTCGGCGTTGTTTTCATTGGAATGTGAGGATGGGAGGGTGCTGCACACGGTGTCAGCATTGGCATATGGTTCTAGTTTTGGTTCGACTTTGGGTAACACTTCTTTGGATGACAGGTCTGAATTTTCAGCTGAGGAGGTGGACGGTGAAGTGTTCTTTGAGGCAGAGCTAACAATGCTATTTGTCAAGTCTCCGTTTTTTGGTGAGTTTGGGGAGGGAGGTATCAAAGATGAGGCAAGAGGGCTAGTCAGATTATTTGAGGATGCGTCGGCTCCGTCTTGCAAAAGCACAGTGGGGTGAGCCCTTCGTACATGCCTCATTAAACAACTCGTGCTGAGGTCTTTTTCGTTCTTACCCCGACTGAACTCTTTCATGCAGTATAAACAGATTGCTTTGGTACTGTCTCGTGGTGATATGCAGAAATGGTTCCATGCTGGAGATTTTTTCCTTGGGTTGGTCTGACTCCTCATAGATGACAAAAGGCTCTGAGTGACAGCGTCCATGGCAACATCATAAAGGGTGCTTGTGTATCCACTTAGTAAATTGCTATACTCGTCGCCATCTCTAGTTACAAAAGGGCCAACTGAGCTACCAAAAGGGAGCCTGTCATCATCCTGGGTTTCTTCCTCCATTCCATTTGCATCCTGGATCTCCTCCTTGACAGGTTCACTCAGTTCACTGCCGTTTTCATACTTTTCACTCTCTGCATTTCCCTCAGTATCAATGTTTAGGCATTTATCTGAAAGAGTGGGAGAAGCTGCAGCACTCTTATTCACTCTGTCTGTCTCCAACAGTCTGTCACCCTGAGAAGATAAATTGAAACAAGGGAGAGAGTCATTATCCAGTGTTATTGAAGAACAAGCAGGTGACTTTGCATCAGCAGTTTCACGGGGATTAATGCTGTAGGATTTGAACACGTAGCCATCCTGCCCTTCAATTTTCAGGCAGGTCCCTTTTGCCTCCCTTTTTCTGCGTTCTATGGAGCCATTAGGTTCACTGACCATTTCCTCGCTCATATGTGAAACCTCTTCCTCCCCATCCATGGCAGCAGCCCAAGGGTTTCTGTAGAATAGTCAGGTCTGCGGTGTCAAATGCAATCACTTTTTTCAGATGTAGTCATCGATACAGCAGCTCTCAAGCAGGTGTTGGGATGTGGGTGTTGCCGTCCAGGACACAGAGTGCGTGCTCGTCCCTCTCCATTTATGACTGGAGTAGCGCCACTCCTCTGTACAAGACCTAGAAAAAGAGAGAGAGACAAAAGATCAGATAAGGGTATTCTAAAAAATAAACAAGATTCCAAAAACCAGTATTACAAGCCATTGTGCTATAACAAATCAATTTTACTTTCATTTTTATTTTCCAAACTTATTGCTTTTTACAGGTTTTAGCCACAGGAAAGTATAGAGATTAAAAGTCGAAACCACTTATGTAAAATCAAGTTTCATTAAACTTACATTTTATGACAAGAACTGACCACGCTGATTTGCATCTGCAAGAACTGTTGTGGTAATAAACATAGAAAGTTTGATTTTGAAAGGCGTAAACAATCCCCTGAAGACTTATTTTTATTTGGTCTCTGTGGGAATACATGCTTCCATGTTGAGCTGAGCCTTCCAGTACTCGGGTGCAGCTTGCACTTTCATGGATCTCTGTGGGATCCAGGCTCAAATATTGCGTCACAGTTTTTAAATGGAATGAGCTACCTAGAAAATTCATGAGAAGAGCACCACTCAAAGTTTATTCCATAGAACTACTGATTCATGCAATCACCGTTCTGAAGTTTCTAACCTGCGTAAAGTATAAATATCAGATTTCTGTACAACTGAAAATGTGCTGTTTCACAGCCATGCTGCTTTTTAAGAAAAAAAAAAAAACCTCAAGTAGATCCTTGAGTATGTAGACATTTTATTATACTGGAATATTTACGCAGCTCATGAGCAAAAAAACAAACAAAAAGCTGTACAACTGTAATAACCTATGTCATAATATCAGAATTCACTGGTATAAGAGTATGACGATCTGCTTTAATGCAAGTAAAGTCTATACATATTTGTATATATGTAGTTGCTACAGGCAAGTGAAAAATTACAGGGAAAAAAAATAACATAACACCTCTTATTATAGTATTGGCCACCATGTGCTGGGTGTTTTCATGATGGCAGCTAACATCAGTCCAAAATCTCCCTTGAGCACTATATTCAGTGATTTGGAAAGCCACAACATAATTCATTCATCATTTTAATATCCAAATGATTCCTGTGACACCCCCCCCAGGCCCTATTGGTGGAGGTATTTTCATTCTAAAAGAATCCAACCTGGCTGCAGACACATAACAGGCTGTGTGATCAGGTCTAATGTGGTCCATTACAAATGACAAATGAATGTTATGCCTCTGTACCATTACCCTGGTAAAATCTGTTAGTGAATATTGTGCCACTATGTGCCAGTTAACTCAAGATTAAGAATGCTGTGTAAACCGAATAAAATTAATTAGGGTAAACACTGAAGTAAACTGCAGAACTCATTGAATGTTAACATAAAATGTGTGCATTCAAAATACATCAACTCTGAAGACATTAGCTTAAGTACACAGTTTTCACTCAAACGCACATCTGTTTATTTTATATAGGTGCTTTCTAGTTAAGGGTAAAACAAAAAGAAAAAAATATATATAAATATTTAATTAAAATTAGACTTGAATCTTACCATATGAATGAGGGAAAAATAAGTGTAAAACTAAATATTAATACATGACGTGGCTTTTAAATGTAACAAAATAACCCAAGTCATTTTCTACGTGATCAGTGGCAACCAGTTTTCCGGGTTTGGCTAAAGCGCTAGTCAGGAAGATGCGAGAGGACAGCAGAAAATAGCCAACGCTAACTAGCCTTCCAGCCTCACTAAACACTAAACTTGTAAATGGGTATCTACACACCGGCTCTCGACTCAACCCTCAACGAACCGAAAATAACACTTAGCATTAAACTTGTGCGACCCGTACAACACATTACAATAAACATTACTGGCAGCAGTTAGCCTACATCACCAGTAAACACCACGGTGGCTATCCTAGTGCTAACTGGGTTAGCCGCAAGGCTAATAAACAGACAAAAACCCCACAGAGACACAACAGTTCGGTGGGGTGGATTTGTAGCACAAAAAATAGCAGCTTTTACAACTATCTTATTAACGCTGCATTAGCCTGAGAACCACGTTCAGTATATTTCAGATCGCACCATGACTGCTAGCTGGTTAGCTGCCAGCTAGGCCACACACAGGACATACTAGCTAACCTGGCGAGGCAGAACCCAGCCGTGGCAACACACGAACCACACGGGATCCGAATCAGACCTACGCTCACCGCGACGTCCTCGCCGCACTCGGCCCCTTTTCCAGACGCACACACGAGCCCAGCATACTTACTGTTTGGTACGGTGGCTTGTTCGCTGGGTTTCGGTTCCTAAACGGTTAAATATGACACATTTGATTGATCCGGAGGGGGGTTCACTTTTGTTGCTTTTGTCTCCTGGTTTGCTAGCAGTTCGCGTTCGGCCGAAGCAGCTCCACACAGCGTCGGACGGAAGGAACAGGTTTTAATGATGTCACCGGGCACTGGGTCTCCACTATGGCCAAGGGGGTAATAAATTTAAGTATTAAGTTGCATAACACCGTGTTTTACTTTCTCTTTTCACTCATTATAAACTATTATGTTTATTATAACGATCCATTAAGCGACATATTGTGGCAGAACGCCGTACCCACAGTTAACTTATCGACCCAAGTTACACTATATAACTTATTTGCGCAGTAATTATGATCATATTAATTTAACTTTTAGTAATTTACTTAGGCTGCCGGCAAACAGAAAACAAATAATAGCGAAATATAACACATGCGGTTGATATATAATATATAACAAATCAATGAATTAATGACTTTTCGCGTGTGTTGCGTTCACGGTCTGGAGCATTACATTGGGATCCGAACGTAAACGTAAAATTCAAAAGGTTTTTATCGCTGCAATTTATTTCTTGATATTAAAAAAAAGACGTCTGGGCCCGGCGGACCGGTCACCGGGGTGGGGCATGTTGTTCTGCCTGTGTCCTCCAGCCTGTCCTCTGTTACCAGAAGAGCAAATAATAACCCCAGAGCATGACAGACAGGCATGGCACTTTGAAACTCCTCTTTTCCGCTGCTCATATGACTCGACAGCCACGGCCCTCAGAGTGAAAACAGATATGTCTCAGCTTTACTCACACACTGCTACAGCCCCTATTCGTGCATTGTTCCGTTTGCAGCTTTGTCTTTGCAAAGGCTAGTACGGTTCTTACAAACGGCAACGCACTGATTGTGTGACAGATGGGCTTTTGTGTGAAATCTACGACTCACTCACCACAGACATGACCTCCAGCGTCACACGTAGAGCGGTGCGTACGGGTGGGAGTTGTCTGGTGAAATGCATTGTTGTGTTGGGGGATGATCCGTTCGTACTGCTGCTGCTCTTTCTGCTATTTGCCCCCCTGCTCGACTGTGGCTAGCAAGTGACCCTAGCCTATGAATGGCCCACACAGCAGATACTTGTGTCTGTTCTGTAGAATTTAATATCGAAACTTCACAGGCACCAAGCAGGCTTCTTCCTCTTTTATTAACCACTGAAAAGAGCCCCGTATCGCCCGTTGGATGAGAACACTGTGCCCGGAATTAGCGCCACTTAGTAGGCCGTTTTGCCATTGCTTTGTAGGGCTGCTGGCTAGCAAAACTGTTGGTGAATACGAGGTATGTGCTTGGTTTTATTTGCTTTCTTGCGGTTGGCGCTTTGGCGAAAAGGAGGCATCCAGTGCAAATGCAAAAAATGTGTCAAGCGTTAACTAGCTATCGGATGGCCTTTTAAGGAGCTATTGTTTTTTTCTTCTTTGACGCCATTTGCTCCGTTTAGCGGACGGTTAGCTCCTTCTGCTAGTTAGCTGGCTAGCTAATGTTATTGTTAGCACCTTGGCCACTTTGGCTGCGAGTCCTTATTGAAAAGGCATTACACCTCTGCAGAAAATGGGCAAGTGCTAACTCCTGCGCACCCATATTGCCCCGTGTGACCCCCTCCCTCCTCCATTTAAATGCATCGTCTCATTGATAAAACTGTATCGTAAAAACTGGCTGCTACGTTGCAATTCGCAACACAGCTAATCGATATGTTTTGAGGCAGTAACATCAGTGAAAACTGGAAGTTTCTTTTGCTCTTTTAGTCACCAAAACCTCTGTTAAAGCACTTTCCAACACGTTTAAACCACACAGTGATGAACTTTTTTTGTGTTTTGTTTCAAAAGACATACATTGGAATAAGAAGAGATTGCTTGTCAGTGAAACAGGGACATTCATCTTACCAGACGTGATTTTTTCTTTTTCTTATTTGCAGGTCACATAATGTTTTCGTTGTGATAATCTCACGCAGTGTTGACGTGTGCGCTCCATCAAAAAATGCTGTATCAGTGAATTAAGATTGTCTTAAGTTTGCAGTGATAATCATGGTGTTTAAATGTGAAGTTCTGTAGTTGAAATAAGCAAATTTGCTGATGCAATTGTTATGACCGTTGTTTGAAAATTCAACTTCTTTTATTAGACGCTTTAAAGCATAAAAATTGTGGGGTTACACCGTTACAGGTGTCTTAACTGCAATCCTTTCCGTCTGTCTTCACAGCAACACGGAGCGTCAAGATGAAGAAGAAAGTTCGGCAGCACCGGGTTGCGGTGCAGAGGCCGCCATCTCCTATCAAGCCCTCGCCCAACAAGCAGATCTTGACTTACGCCCAGGCGCAGCGCATGGTAGAGTTTGAGCTCGATGGCCGCATTCACCGGCTCAGTATATATGACAAGCTGGACGTGATGTCGGATGATGACCCCATGGTGCAAGAGATTATGGAATGCACCAGCAATAAGGAGAATGCTGAAAGGTCCAAGCAGCAGGTCCTCCTGAGGTCAGTGAGACTGAAAAATAAAGAGAAGAAGAATGCCACACTTGGCGTCACAGGCCATGGGGAGGGAGGTGGACACCACGCTGGTTGCCATGCAGGCCCAAAACTTCCAGAACCTAAATTCCGAACTGTAGAATATAACCTTCCAGCCGTTCCTAAACGCCCAGCTGCCTTTTATAAATACACAGAGAAGACAGAGGAAGAACTAGATGAGGAAACAGAGTACGACATGGATGAGGAAGATTACGCCTGGTTGGATTTAGTCAATGAAAAACGACGAAGCGAAGGGGTTAGTCAGGTGTCTCACAACGTTTTTGAGTTCCTTATTGACCGCTTTGAGAAAGAATTGTACCTGGAGAGTCTGGATAAAGGGAGTGAAAGGCAAGCTCCCATTGATGACGATGCTGTCTGCTGCATCTGCATGGATGGAGAGTGTCATAACAGTAACGCAATCCTGTTTTGTGATATGTGCAATGTGGCCGTTCACCAAGAATGTTATGGAGTGCCCTACATTCCAGAGGGTCAGTGGCACTGCAGACACTGCCTCCAGTCGCCAACTCAGCCAGCAGAGTGCATCCTTTGCCCTAACAAGGGTGGGGCAGTAAAAAAGACTGACGATGACCGCTGGGGCCATGTAGTCTGCGCCCTCTGGGTCCCAGAGGTAGGCTTCTCTAATACCACCTTCATCGAGCCCATCGACGGTGTCAGCCAAATTCCTCCAGCACGCTGGAAGCTCACCTGCTACCTCTGCAAGGAGAAAGGTGTTGGCGCATGCATCCAGTGCCACAAAGCCAACTGTTACACCGCCTTCCATGTCAGCTGTGCCCAAAAAGCTGGCCTCTTCATGAAGATGGAGCCAATCAAAGAGGTGACAGAAACAGGAGAGCCCACCATCTCTGTGAAAAAGACAGCCTACTGTGGAGCCCACACACCTAATGGGTGTGTGAGGAGACCTCTTAGTATCTATGATGATTCCAGACCCAGAAATGGACTTTGTAAGAAAGGGGACAAGGGGAAAGGACAGTCAAAAGGAAAACAGAAAAGGAAGAGTAAGAGCAAGAAGCCTGATCCTGAAGTGGAAAGCGAAGCTGCACCTCCTGCTACTGTGCCTACTTTTCCTGCTCACAGGTACTCTTACGAGCTGAATTGTGATGTAAAAGGTTAATTTCTTTTTGTGTTTCCTCTTAAGTTTCCATAACTGAAAAACCATAGCTGCCTTTCTTTGTTTACTACAAATTAGTTTTATAAAACCTATTTTTCATTCCTCTAGGTTACAAACCATTCTGAACCAGGTATCAATACAGAAGAAGAAAGCATTTGTAGAGCTGGTTCTCAATTACTGGAGACTGAAAAGGCAATCCAGGAATGGGCTCCCCCTCATCAGACGCCTTCAAACAAGACTGCAGTCACAGAAGAATGTGCAACCGGTTTGTTCATCTGTCAGTTAACCACACAAGACCTGAAGTATTCATGTCGCTTTTTTTTTTAAACAAAGGTTTTCAGATATCTTGTCTCATTATTTGTGCAGTCAGAAATTATGCTTTTGTTACGTTTTAATGTTTTTATTCAACACTTTATTGCTTGTGTTGATGAGATTTTTGACCATGTTGTGTGAATAAATAGCAGCTTGCTGCCAAATGGGAATCTATGTGCCAAGTAAAAGAAGAATTGTTGCACAGAAATATTTATTTCTTGAGAAATGATGAATTGTGCAAGTTGATCATTTTCCTGTGTGTTCAGTTCTTACATGTGTCTGTTTTTATTTACATGCGTTTCCCAGAGGCAGAGTGAGGAGGAAAGCAGGGCACTTAAGGAACAGCTGAAGGAATGGCACCGCCTCCGACACGACCTGGAGAGAGCCAGACTGCTGCTGGAACTAATTCGCAAGAGGGAGAAGCTCAAGAGGGAAGAGGTGAGAGAGGGGGGCTGAAAGTGACACATGGATGGGTAGAGTTCTGCCTGTCTTAATATTTTAGAGAAAAAGTTAAAACAAGAAATAATTGCGATGTGCTTACTGTTATCTTTTGTGTTGTGTTGTAGATCAAACTGCAGGAGACCCTTCTAGAGATGCAGTTAACACCCTTTAGTATTTTGCTCATAGCCCTCTTGGACCAGCTCCAGGCAAAAGATCAGGCCAGGATCTTCACCCAGCCTGTCGATGTCAATGAGGTGATCTGCAGCAGATACGCGAACACTTTCTATCGTTCTGTCATTGCATTTGTCCACACAAAAACCTCTGTTGTGTTTTCCTTTGGGTGTTACAAATTCATCATAACCACTGGCTGGAGGAAGGATGTGGTTCCTAAAAGTTGATGCGATATATTGGCAAAGCTCCGTCTTTGTTGCTACATGTTTGTACTTTAAGTCACACTGTAATAATGTTAATTGTTCTGTGCAGAAGTTTAAAGCTGCGGGCTTCTTTCTGGCTCTGCCTTGTTTGTGCCAAGTTCCTTGGTGTGCATTCAGTAATGAAACATGCAAATAAAACACAAAATACCACATGTTTGTGAAGGGCAACCAGTCACAAGAACGTTGGCTTATAGGGAGGGGGCAGGAAGCTAAAACTGAGCAGCTGCAGCGAGCCACATTGTAAGAAATGTAGATTATTCTGAACTGTGTCTCATGCAAAGCTACTCAAGTTGAGCCCAAGAATAATATCATGTATTTAGAAATGATCATAATTCAATTCAGTTTTTTTAATACATATATATATCGCCAAATCACAACAAACGGTGGCCTCAAGGTGCTTTATATTTTAAGATAAAGAACCTGCAATAATTACCCAATAATCAAAATGACCCCCTTTGGCAGAATCAGTCTGAGGGAGGGGCAGTCCTCTGTCGCAACTGGTCATAATGGGTCCCATTAAAATAATTAAAAACATTTTAGCTGCCATGCTGGTTGATAAAACTTCAAACTTGATTTTCTGGTTTATATTTCAACACTTTTCCTTGTGTTTTTCCCTTTAGTGCCTTTTCCTGATTGTTAGATAAGTCTACCAGAAATGGTAAAATTGGTATAGAACATTTGTGGATCAATTAAAAACTACTGTATTCTAATAAAGCAGATTTTACATGTGCGATCACCACAGAGTTGAACTTCTTGACACCAAATCATTGGCACATGAAACCACAGCTTTTTCTATTTGTTAAAAGTTGCACTTGAACAGCCCGCAGACGACTGCTTGCTCCAGTCACATGTTCTGATCTCTGTGACTCATGTTCTAAATTGCCCTCCCGTGCTCCCTCCCTCATAGAAAGTGTTAAGCAATGTGACTTCCTGTTAAAGTGAATATGTAACTTGAGCTCAGGGTCTGTTGCCAGATTGGGAGGCTTTGGAGGTGAAGGGCGCCTTATCTCTAAAGCCCGGCTAGCTCAGTCGGTAGAGCATGAGACTCTTAATCTCAGGGTCGTGGGTTCGAGCCCCACGTTGGGCGCAGCTTTTGATCTGGAGCCTGTTAGATTAGGTTCTTGAGACTTCTGCTGTTGTTACAGTCTGGAACAGTGTTATTGGATATCTGCACAGTTTAACTGTTGTTAAGAATCCTTAATTAAAATGTCAAGTACGAAATTGGCTTATTTTTTTTTAAACATTAAAAGTAATTTGCAAATAATTCATATTTCTGATGCTTTCTCACAGGTGCCTGATTATCTCGACCACATCAAACACCCAATGGACTTCTCCACCATGCGGAAACGCATCGATATGCAGGGCTACAACAACTTTGATCAATTTGAGGATGACTTCAACCTCATTATTGATAATTGTATGAAGTATAACTCAAAGGACACCTATTTCTATCGGGCTGCCGTGCGACTCCGAGACCAGGGTGGGGCCTTGCTTAGAAAGGCCCGACGAGATGCGGAGAAAATCGGCTTTGATACGGAAAGCGGCATGCATTTGCCAGACGCTCCTGAAGTCAAAGCAGCACCATCATTTTCTTGGGAGGATGGTAAGGGAAGAACATGCCCCTCTGAAGAACTAGTTATAAAATGGGTTGAGCTCAATTGTTTTTATCATCTACTGATTCCTTTTTTGTTTTTTAATTCTCTTCTTAGTGGATCGATTACTAGTGCCAGCTAATCGGGAGCATCTGTCTCTGGACAAGCAGCTCCAGCAGCTACTTGAGAAGTTTGATCTCACCTGTGCCATGAAGTCCAGCCCTTCCCGCAGCAAGCGGCTCAAGTTGCTTAAAAAGACCATCAATGACGTGCGCAATGAAGTGAGCCTGAAGAGAGTTCTGCCCTCGCACCATCACTGTTCTGCCTCCACATCACCATCAACTTCAGCATCGTCTTTAGCAGCTCCCTCCCTCCCAGAGCTGAGTACAGCTAAGGAAGAAGGACTGAAGCCCAACGGGCACTTCTCAGAGGATGAGGGTATGTGTTTTATTGTGAAGTTAATTGTCCGCTTAACCCTTTGGTCATCATAGTCTCTGTGATTATAAAGCGAATCATGAGCACAGGTTAGAGGTCAGACCTTAACCTTAATCTAGCCCGACAAAGACAGGTGGTCACATGATGTTCTCTCTCTTTGAGTGTGTCTGAAGCACGGGAAAATAACAATATCGCAGGCAAGGTTTCCAGAGTAATTATGAAGTGAGTATTTCTTTCTGGCATGGTTAAGCTTGTAAATTGTGAACTTTAGCTGTAAAACTACATTCATGAGGTAAAATACTCTCAGTACTTTAATTACTTCATTATTTTATAACCAGCAGCTACTTTATACTAATGTTAATAACAAGGAGCTGTTTCAGATTCACAAATGGATAATTGCATTTGTTGCAGGGATAACACAGTGCCAGAAATTTAGTGGTTGGTACCAATATCATAAGTATTAACAAGTCATTTTAAATCACTGACATGGTGCTGGCAGACAATTTAATTAAAATTTTAACATTATATTTTGTTGACAGGACACAGACTGAAGTGTCAGGACGGTTGCGAGTAGCCTGCAAACATTACACCGAGGTATACAAGTTTTTCAAGTGACGTCATGTGCACATTGCTCAAGAGCTGTGTGCCATATTGGACGTGATCCAAACACTGGTTGTGAGGGGGGGGAATGTGTATTCCCTGACCGGTTGGCGAGTGGTTCCTGGAGGTTGTTGGCTACCGCTGGGTGAAATCAGTCACTCCTTGTGATTGCTTTGGTCACAAGCAGATTGCATAATAATAATAATTGTTAGGCATAGGAAACATTTCTGCTGGTTTCACAACAGAAATGTCAGCTGACTCAAATTTCAAATACAGTATCTGTTAGGTCATATTTTTCTTTGATTTGTTCTTGTCTTGTTTGGTCACTAATTGCAAAGTAATAGAGTTTGACTAACACAGTTGAAACAGTGATTATGCAAAAAACTTTTGAACATGAGCATGAATCTGTTTCAGGGGTTTGTAAAATGAAAAGTAAAGTCATCATTGCTGGAACATGTGACCAAAAAAAAAAAAAAACTGAAGCAGAAAAGAAACAAATTGGTGCATAAAAATTGACCCAAATGCAGGAAAAAGAAGTGGCTGATGCTCAAACACTCTCCACCC
Organism: Archocentrus centrarchus; assembly: GCF_007364275.1. Taxonomy (NCBI): domain Eukaryota; kingdom Metazoa; phylum Chordata; class Actinopteri; order Cichliformes; family Cichlidae; genus Archocentrus; species Archocentrus centrarchus. Next base: position 17,025,169 of record NC_044368.1, read on the forward strand.
GCTCCCCTCTAATTTCAGTCACAGAGATTTTACTTGCTTTAAGCACACCACTAGTATATTTTGACAAATAAACAGCGGATCCTTAAAAAAACATTATTTATTGCAGCCCTGGCATTTTCTAGCAGGAATGGAAATAGGAAAAGCATTTCTTTTGCTTCAAGTATAAAAATACAGTGTCGTTTCATTTTATTCAGGAAGAGTTTCACAGAACGACTTGGACAAAAAAAAAAAAAAAAAACTCACTGCCTTTGATCTTTACTCTGTAAAGGATGGCTAAACTTTAAAAGTAGAATTGTTCAGAGAGCTTACTGATACACAAAACAATTTGTAAAGTCTTTATTCCAAATCACTGAACCGTATCGGAACAACTTGAGGTGGACTTGGCAGCGGTGGTTGTGCTTTAGCATCAGATAAAAGGTGTTATTGGTAAATCCTGGAAACACTCATGTGTTTCCTCTTGGAACTCATCCCTGAATGGGTCCAAGGAAGCGGCATTGTCAACATCTATGGAAAATAACTTTGCAGAATCACTGGTAGCATCTTTAGACATGGCCACACGCGCATGGGCACACACACACATAGTGTGACTGCAGTGGCTTCCTCAAGCTCAGAGCCACTTAATGCAGTGAAGCATGGCGATTCAGAGATGGCGTTATGATGTGATAGTGGAAAGCAAAAAGTCATTTTACTCTCATTTCTTATTTATAAAAGTGCCCCTGTTTATGCTAAATAGTGCTTTGTTTTACTTATATGATAAACTCAAGGCCATATAATAATGTGCAGTGTCAGCGTTTGTGCAAGCACAAGGACAAAGTGGGCATTGCAGCACATTATGACTCTTTTGGATTACATTTATTTTTTATGAAACAGTGTAGGCTGAAAATAGCATTGACTCAGAGTTGATAGTTGTTAGTTGTCAGAACTGTGTATAATGATAAAACTTACCACTGTTTATGCTTTCATTGTCTGCTAACCCACAGGAGATAAGTCGCTTCCTCCTAAACTGGAGCCACCAGATACCATACCTCCCCTCATCCACTCAGACACGGATCCCGAACCCCCCACCCTCAAACCAATAGATGCCGCCCCAGACTGTGAAGACAAGACTCATGGCAAGCGAGCCAGGCTGGATGGGGAAATACCAGACCTGCTCTCCTCTACTGCACGCCTCAATGGCCACGCACATGACAGCCTCCAGGACCCTTTGTTGGAAGGGGATGTGAGCGTGGTGGCCACGTCGACCCTCGCCGAGCCCACGGGCGCAGTTAACCGCAGGACTGCCGTTCTGTTCCGCAAGTCGAAGACCGCCAGTCCACAGAAGCTTCCCAGGAGCGGGGACGAAGGGTGCGACAGAGCTGACAGAAAAGAGGGCGAGGAGGAGCAAGATGAAGATGGTGCACAGCTCGGTTCCAAGTCCTTCCTGTCAGTGGTCATACCGAGGCTGGAGACGCTGCTTCACAGCAAGAAGAGGAAACGCAGCGGCAGCAGAGATACAGGGGAGGAGGGAGCAGAGGGAGAAAACGAAGCGTCGGGCGAGTCTCCAGTTAAAAGACTCGACACTGGTAAGAAATGTACTGAGAACAGTCCACTGAACACACAAGATTTTAAATAAACGACTTGGCATTGGTCACTGATTGATTCTGGATGGATCCACCACCTTATAGTCTCTTGATCACAAGTCACCCCAGTCTATTTCCAAAGAGCAGGGTCCTGACTGAAAACACACGTTTACTCTTTTTCATCTGTTGGCTCGATCATAATCATTTGACAGGAGTGGCTGAGTTTCAGATTGTGCCTTTTGGATCGCGCTATTATATTTTTGGAATTTGCTGCTCTTCTTCTTTCAGGGCTGTCAAGTGGTTTTCTCGAGGTGGAGGAGCAGAAGGAAGTAGAAGAAACCAGCAGAACTAGTAGACCTGTGGAGCCTCGAAGACGCTGTGCCTCTGAGTCATCCATATCCTCATGTAGCAGTCTGCAGGGAAGCACCAGGTAAAATTTTGGCTTCTTTTTTTTCCCCGCTGATAAGCAGCAGATAATGTAATACTGGCCTGCTGCAGGCAGGGCTCAAAGAAGGCAAAGGCAATTGGTCTGTTCAGGCAGCTGCTTATCTCATCTGTATTATCAAGGTATTCATGCCACCAGATATTTTGAAAGTTGACTTTGTGTTTGTCTTCTGTCTTGCTCTTAGCGCCATTCTCAGTCTTCCAAAATGTGGCAAGGGGAAACCCGCCTTAGTCCGGAGAAACACTGTGGATGATAAGAGCGAATTAATCGCCTGCATCGAAACTGGGAATTTTGCAAAAGCCGCACGAATCGCTGCCGGTAACTCGACCACATTGTCAAAACAATTTAAATGCATGTGTGGGGAGTGGGTGGGCATCTTTCACAGAAATACAGATAATGATTAGTTTGGATCGTTGTGCTTCAGTAACTTTTATAAAGTCCAAAAAGTCCTGAAATCAACATCAGTTAAAACCCAATGAAAGTGGATTTTTGAAGTGAATACAAAATTGCTAAAATTTATTTACACCAACTTCACAGCATAAACACATTTTGCAAGTAGTCTTTAAACTTGGTTATTATGACTCTTGAAAACATTGTGTTCTCTAAACTACTGAGAAGGTCGTTTACCTTGAAAGCAGAAAGTAAGAGGCTTTATTTTTGAAGGAGTTTGGGGATCTTGTATTCATTTCAAATTAAAAGCATCTAGCATTTCTGCAGATGGAACGCCTTGCTGTCTTTGCTGAGCTTTTATTGTGAAACAGCGGCCAAATTGAAACAAAGGACCAAAAAAAGTGAATGAGAGGCAACAAAAAAATGACAGATTTTATTTGATTGAAACACATATGATGGACAGCAGGATTTTATCTGTCCTCATTATTTTGATGGCCTATATTTAGGGCCTTCTTTTATTTGTTCTTGTCGACCGTGCCCCTGGCTATTAACTGCTATTAATTGACTACCATTTCTTATTTTTTTTAGAAAAGGAAAACTCGCCAGATGAGTTGTTAACATGGTTAAGTATATATTAAAAGGCTGAAGAACTGTAATTTCTTCTTGTATTTTGACCAAAATATAGGCACATGCTTGTGTGACAACCCAGCGCAAGTAGGTGAAAATGGGATTATATTAACAACATTAACAAAACACATTTATTGTAGTCTATTTGATTCAGTACGGCTAGTGAGTAATGTAGTTATGTATGCTCAGGTGTCTGCTGGTCCTGTACATTTCAAAATGTATTTGAAATTAAATAAAGTTTGTGTTTTGTGCTACTGCCTGTTAAAGCGCTCGCACTCAAAGGTTTAACTTGATTTAACTTGCAGACACCTGGTATTAATACATACATACAAAATCAGGGTTGTAAATTAACTGCAGCTACCAGCCAAGTTCTTGTGAATTTTGGCATTGACTGGCTGGTCTTTTATACTCTGCCTGCCACCATGGCATCTAACCAGTCAGCATGTGGAGATTTACCCCTCAACTAAAATTCCCTTTTGGTCAATTAACAGCTCAGAGTGGCTGGTAAATTTTAATATCTGTCTTTCACTGTTGCTCCCAAAGTTAATTTCCCGCCCTGATTTGGTGCCCCTACACTTGCAGCATGGCTTTTGAAATGTGTTTCTGTGTGTGTTTAAACTCACACATAACTTGTCTGGTGTTGTTCCCACTTCCATAGAGGTTGGCAACAGCAATATTTGGATGCCTGCTAGTGCTGCAACTGTTGCATTGGAACCCCTAAAGCTAGTTTGGGGCCAAATGTAGTGGATACCCTTCCTACCCTGCCTTGGTGAGTGCTTGTGGGAGAGAAAGCATGACAGTCGCTGACTCTAATCTTTTTATTCTGTCGTTTTGTTGCCACCTTTTGAGTTTGAGGACACAGTGATACAGAATTATGATACTTTTGTCCCGCAGGATGAAGCAATCCTTTCACTACAGCTGTTGGTTTTTTTCAGCACCAAGTGGATAGATTGCTGCTTATAAAATATTCAGTGTTTCCTCTAGGTGGCAACATTTCTCTGTAAACCAGAGACCTTTGCATGAAGGGACAAATGAAGCAATCTTAGTGGCAAAAGTTGTTAGTTTAGCTGCATGTGTGTAGAAAGTACAGACATCACTGCTGTATCTTTGCATTCATTGAATCCATGTGTGAATATATGATTCCTGTTCAAGTGTGTGTGACTCCCCTTCTTGCCTCTCCTGCTGCAAATAGATCATCGACCCTCACATGCCACGTGTGGGCTGCCAGCACAATGGGGTCTCCATCCCCATGCCCCCTATGGACGTGCTCCGCATTGGAGAGCAGATGCAGTACAAAGCAGAAGAGAAACTCTACCTCGTCCTCTTCTTCGACAACAAGCGCAGCTGGTGAGTGCCAGTATCTGTTTATTTTCTTGCGGTTGCATCAGATGAGACAACTGTCAGTCGCCTCAAGAGGCATTAAAAATTTGTGCTTGGGTTACCGTCAAAATGTAGCAAAAAAGACAGATAAAACAAAGAAATCAAACCATATATCAGTATCAGTAAGTGGTTGATCATTTAAAATGTAAAAAAAACACACACACACACGCTTATTTTGGCCTGATTCCTGTTTCCGTTGCATCGATTGCAAAATTCTGGACTGATGTTTAATGCCAGTAATGATATTTTTTGCTTTCTGTGTTAGAGAGAAATGATCTGTTTTACCCTTCCGGCTCTTCATTACATTATAAATTTTTTTTTTTTTTTTAATATAAAAGTTAGCCCCTGTAAAGTTGATGTGACACAACAGCTAATTAGCCTCCACTGACCTTGGTAAATGTCAAGTTATTTGCTGATATGTCAGTCAGTCAAAAGGGCCAGTATAGAAGTTAACAGTTCTAATAATAATGATGATAAAAGCAGTTTATGGAGGGAAAATTTCAAATAATTGTTAATTATAGATGCTTAAATATGAAGATATGCTGCTTTCTTTGTTTTATACAGTTGTAAATCCAGTATAGTTTGCATTTGTGATTATTTTAAACCAAAGAAAGCAATACTGTCATATTTCCTGGGGCTCTAATAATGTCTTGAAATGTTATTTTATTTTATAAGATTGTATTTTGTTACTTTTCTTTTCAGAAATTTTATAGACAGATTGCTTTAAAAAGCACCTTATTAACACCACCTGCTGTGGCTGAATGCTTAGGTCAGACCTGAAAAAACTGGTATTGCATAAATGCTAATATTAAACTTTTTTTTTTTTTTTTTAAGTGTTAGAGTTTAGTGCTAGAATGTATGTTTTTATGCAGAAAAAAAAAATCCAGATAACTATGCTGGAAAAGCAGGTTGTTTGTCATGTTACGGTTGTGTTTCTGGCTTTAATGAAAAGTTAAACACCATTTTCATTATTTTTGCACTGACCTCTGCTTTTTCTTTTGGAAAGGCTGCTATTTTCCTGGCAAGAATCGTAGGAAACATTCAGCTCTAGCTGCTTTTCCAATGATGTGACACCAGTGTTGTTTTCCCCTTCAGGCAGTGGCTTCCTAGATCCAAGATGGTTCCTCTGGGAATAGACAAGACCATAGACAAGATTAAAATGATGGAAGGACGCACATCCAGCATTCGCAAAGCTGTCCAGATCGCCTTCAGTCGTGCTATGAACCACCTGAGCATAGTGCAGGACGAGCCAGTCAGCGACCTCAGTGACGTGGACTGATGCTGACTCTCTGCCCTCACACACACATGCGCACCACACACGCACGCACACACACATTGAACTCCTTTCTGTACCAAATAGCTTGTGACTACCCTCGCACCCACTCCGGACCCCTTCTGTCTCTGCAGGAGACTGAAATGTTTACCGGGCACCTGCTGTAACAGGTGGTGTCTCTTCCTCATCCATTCCTGTTCGTACACACTCCTACCACGTCCCGATGGGATACGGCTGCTGCTGAAATGAATGTGTCGATCTATCCTCACCACCTCCGGGCTTAGAGACTGCTATTTTTGTCAGCCCACCCTCACCACAGTCACCATGACTGCCGTTTCCATTTATCATTTCAAGGCAAAAGTGGCGGTGATTAATTTCATGCACTTTGGTAGCCTTACCAAATCTGTCTGCGGTGTCAGGACTCGGATCAAAACGAGCGCCGTTACACTTTAGCTTAAACGGGAAGCCGTTAATGTGGCGTCCAGCCAGTCATGCTTTTGTTTAAAAAAAATAAAATAAAATAAGTAGCCTGTAAAAACTTCTCAAGAGGACAAAAATCATCCATTTCCTGCTTTCACAGAGGCTTTTCACTGGCATCAAATTTGTGGCCAAAGCCTGTGTTGATGTTAAGGTTGTATTTACATACTCAAGTCAGCTCCATTTGTATTTTAACTGTAAATAATGTGTACAGTTGGCTGACACTAACTTATTTTGTAGTTTTGACATGATGGGGACTGTACAGGTGTTTTCTTAGTATTTATACTTGACGCATTCTTGGCACTAAGGTGAGTGCTGTTTTTTTTGCCAGTGCTGTGTGAACAAGAATTAAAAAATAACAACAGAAAAAAAAGAACACAAAAGCCTTTGTATTAAGGAGGTTAGGGCTAAATTGTCATGTTTCTGAAAAGTATGAACGTATTCCCTTTTCATTTTTTTTAAGTTATTGAAGTTCTATCGTAAGCTTCCATTGGCATTAAATCTTTTTGTATTACAAATAGTTTTAGTATATTTTTGTTCATATATATATTTATATGATTTGAATACACAGTATACAGTATGTAAGCCTCTGAAACTGAAAGTGTGACGTTGTGGACACAGAACGCGTTTTGTTCTCAAGAACCAAAAAAAAAAACCAACAAAAAAAAAAAAAGTTGCTACCCAGAAGTCTTTGCTGATTGATTTCTCTCTGTGATGTGTGAAACTGTTGCCAAAAAAAAAAAAATAGAAGAAAAAAAGTGTATTTCCATGTGATACATTTGACTGTTACTTGGTTTTGCTGTAGTCGTAGGGAGACGTGCCTGCGTTAACTTATTGTAAGTATTTGCATTACTTTATATTCGAGGAAAGATGTGCAACTGATTGTGGTAAAGTGGCACATTTTGTGGTGGATACTTGCCTTCTTTTTAAGTAACTTTTTGTTTGTAGTGATAGACTTCCAGATATTTCATTTTATACTCCTATTATTTCTCTGGGTAGCATTGGGTAGTTTTGGTATATTTCATTTTGTATTTAACTGTAGTAGTTTTTTTTTTTTTTTTTTTTTTTTTTTTTTTTAATCAGATGATGCAAAAATATTGCTGGGCTTTTTTTGTTTTTGTTTTTTTTGTAGTAAAGCGAAAATAAATCATATAAATAAAAACCTCCTGTATCATATTTTTTCGATATACTGCCAGGTTGGTGCGCACACAGTTATTAAAAAAAAACAAAAAAAAAAAACTTTTAATGTCTCATATTCACTATTTTTAAATTAGGCTGCACCTGCAAAAATCCTGTCGATGTACAAGATTGGGTTCAAGACGTTTTATCATTTTAATTTTTATGCTTCTGGAAATATATCTGCATACTGTACAGTCCTACAGGTAATAAACCAGTGCAATAATCTAAAGCTACTTGAACAAGTCTCTTATTATGCCCGCTTTAGTTTCATTATATTACGCTTAAAGTATTTGTGAAAAACGTTGCCCATCATGGATGTGATTATTAGATTGCTGCTAATGCATCAGTGTGCGAGCAGCGTTCTATTGCTGCTCCAAGTGAAGCTTTCAGCTCTCTTAGCAAGGATCTTGAGAAATCTATAGAGTTGAGACAATAGGTGGGAAAAACAGATTCCTTCTCCATAAATTTGTTTTCCTTTTTAAACTGATTTAAAGAGGACCTTTTATTTGCAGCTCCATGTTCTTATTATGGGGCTTTCCTTAGAGTACCTCTATACTGTTAGACCCATAATTTTTGTAGTTGTGCCTCTGTACGCCAGCACACCGGATTTTAAATCAATCAAGGTGTAATTGAAGTGCAGACGTTCAGTTTTGATTCAAGGCGTTAACAAAACTTTCCATTAACTTTGGTAATTACAGCCATTTTATATACACTCCCCTATTATCAGAGGCACAAAATGACTGGAAAAGACTTGGATAATTTTATAAGAACTTTTTAATTCTTGGGTGAAAATCCTTTTACAGTAGAACACATGGACATCATCAGATGTTCTGCTAGCCCTTTGCGACCAGCCCCCTTCAGCTGCTGCATCATTGTGGAGAAGTGAAAAGCATGCTCGATCATGCAGGTTGAGCTCGGGTGAGCGGCTTTTGCTATTGAAGAATATCCCATTCCATCTTTTGCAGCACGCTTTGGGTCATTATCCGTTTGCATTGTGAAGTGCAGTCTGGTCAGTTTTGCAGCATTTGCCTAATGTGAGCAGAGCGTAGTCACTCTGCTGCTTCTGTCAGCAGTCGCATTAATAGACACTAGATAGTCCTGCTCCACTGACAGACGCACATGCCCATGCCCCCACCATGTTAGATACTGTGGCATGCTGCAGTTACTTTACTTCTCAGTCCTTTTCTCTTCTGTGTAATCCTGGTTTCACCTGTCCAATGATTTTTTTTTCTTTTTTCAGAACTGTGCAGGCTCTTTGACATGTTTTCTGTCTAATCTGACCTTCCTGCTCTTGAGAGTAACCAGCAGTTTGCACCTTGTTGTAAACTCTCCGTATTCCCATTCATGAAGCCGTCTCATGATTGTAGACTTTGACAATAATATGCTCGCCCTCCTTGATTGCCTTCTTGGACTTGATTAGATGTTGTGAAGTTGTTTTTCTTAACGATGGAAACCATTCTGTCACCATCCACTTGGGTTGTCTGCGGTCTTTCAGGCCTTTTGGGGCCTATAAAAATGGCCGTAATTCCTAAACAGTTAACCCAACTTTTTGTTAAACCTGTTGAATCAAGCAGAAAGTCTGCATGTCAATTACACCTTAAAATGCAGTGTGGTAGTATTGGGTCATGCTGGTCCTTCGTTCTCTCTTTGACCTCCTGAGACCTGAGTTTACGATGCATTTTTTAATTTTTCCTAGATATTTGTGATTAGATGGACCTGGACAATGGCTTTATTTTGCAGCATAACACAACAAAGTTAACATGGCTTAACAAAGTATAAAACACTATTAAGCAGAATGAAGTATAAAGTGCAGCAAAGCCAAAATGTAATGTGCCCATACGAGGACGCAGGGTCTTAGGAGGATAAGCCCCTCTCACTAAATGAGCTTAATTGGCTCAGCAGTTTACAGTAAGCTTTAAAAATAACGTAAAACTAAAGATAAATAAATGTAAATTAAGCTAAGTGGGACGCACCAGCTCTGCATCAGTTCTAATGAAAATGGCGGGCACTTTCCACGGGGAGGCGCTGTGGCTCCACACAGAAACACCCCACAGCCGTGCCAAGACGCCGTCTCCGCCGTCCCGGCGTACCCGAGTGTCCACCTGCTCTGCTCGGCCCCGGCCGTTTCTCCTCTGGGGTAGACATCAGTATTCAGCATACAAACAGTTTTTTTTTTTATTACTGTGTTCAAATGGTGAATGCACCGATTAGAAGACTGTCAATTAGCGCTAAATCACTTCGAAGACATGGGCTTGGCGCTTCTCTCCTCCAGCTCAGATAAAAGTCTGCTAATGCCAGTCCTTGTCCATCTCTGTCCTTTTTTTTTTAATCTATTTTTTCATAGCGAGTGGGCAGACAATTTATCTCTTAAGTGTTTTATTTGTTTATCTGCTAATAGTGCGGTGAAGTTGGCCAACAGACTGGGAGGGGGGGGGGAGAAAATGTAAACTGCCGTGCGTGGGCTGGAGTCGAACCTGCACCGTCACACTTGTGGAGTTTCTGCTCTGTGGGTTCTTTCCTAAGTGCATCTTAAAAGGCCAAAGCGAGGCACATCTTCGATGCAAATTTAGCAGAAAACTGTTGAAATATGCATTTTACTTAAGCCAATACAGTTTCTGTAATTTCAGGCTCCTGACATTCAGAGAGGTAAAGCAGTTTATGGGGATTAAATGAGCCAGTAATGGCCCTGTGATATAGAAAGCCACCTTCAAGCCGCTGCTCAAAGACATCTCCCATCTTCATAAACAATTGGAGCTAATGCAGTCGCACGCAAACGCACAGCAGAGTCTGACTCCATCCCTCTCTCCTCTCTTTGTCTGTCTGTCTTCAGATACTAATTGCGCGGGGAGGTAAACACAGCAGTCAAGTGGAGAGGACGGCAAGTCAAGCGTGAATATCAATCTCCCCACATCAGTGTCATCAGATGACTTTGACTGAGTTGAGGCGGGCTCATTAGAGATGTGGCGCAGACGGGGTGCCGAGGGTGGCAATAACATCCAGGCGTAGGGCTCTGATGTTCTGGAAGTCTGCAGAGCCTCACCAGGTAACAGGCCCGTGGATGGATAATCCAACCCTCCCACTCCACCCGGCCTGCAGAGAAGTGTCAACAGGGTTCAGGGAGGAAATGTCGCACTCCCACATAGACATGCTCCTCTGCACGAGGCGTGAGGAACAGCACAAGTTCGTAGGTGTAAATGTGTATTCCGTAGTCATGCATCCGATTGTTATGAGCTTGTGCCACCAGCTTCCCCCCCTATTTTCCTGGCTCCATGTCAGTAGGTGACAGCAAGAATTGCCTGCGTTGCACACGGGTGTCAGACCTGGCAATTAATTCCTGATAACTTTCCCCCTGCCTCCAAGATTTTGGTGATAAGTTGGAAAAAAAATTGACTTCTCTCACCAGATCAGGAAAGAAGGATGCCAGGCTGTGTTCATTTTGCAACTCAGTTGGTGTCTTAGGTTTTCTGACAACAAACTCACTGCAGAGATGCTGTCATTTGGCATTTGTCTTTTTGTAACGGTTTAGATATTTTTAATATAGTGAAGCTTTTTGTTCGTGAAGTGAAGGTAAGGCAAAGTGTCAAAAAAGTTCTTGTTATAGTATTTACAATACGGAGGCCCCCCTTCCTAATCATTTTGAGCTGTGAGAAATTGTTACTTTTTTTTTCATATTTTATAGACTAAATAATGATTAACTAATGATTAACTAATATTTATATAATAGTAGCCCCTGTGATGTCACCCACTGGTTTTGGACATGCAACCTGCTACCATGTTGATCTTTTGGAGCCAGAAGTTATCTTGGGTCTCGGGCACAGGGGCCAAGAGACCAGTCAGTGACCTCCTGGTAACCTCCGGTCGCTGGGGAAAATTGAGTATTCCCCAGCCCGTTGGTGAGTGGTTGCTGGAGGTTGTTGAATCTCGCTGGGAGATAAAAGTCTGCATCACTAAGAGGGGGCTACACCGAAAACTTCCTCGTGATTGCTTTGGTTGCTAGCAGCTTGCCGCAGTTGCCTGTAGTTTGCAAGGAAGATGCCAACTTGTCAACGTTTAAGTTTCATTTATCATTTAGTATGAATGCAGATACAAATAGGTGGGTATATAGCTAATATCAGCCAGTAATATCAGCCTGCCCATAAATTGGTTGGGCTCTAGCTAGGGCTCACATGCCAGCCACAACTATGTAGTTATTTGAGAACGGTTCGAGTGGAGTGCAGTGTTCGGAGAACAGTAGATTAATTCCCAGCAAAAATAGTAATAGTTGTATTTTTGCATGAAATTTCCATCCCGAGTTCTATTGTGTTTGTTCATTTAGTAAGAATGGCGTTGTTTTGAGATAATTTTCACACGTCGCTCTGACCTCTTTGTGAAATGTTATAATTTTCATGAGCTCCCAAACACAGTAAAAACAGGCTTTCTTTTGGTCTGCTCAATCAGATGCACATGTGTGGTATACATTTATTTTAACAATTTAGCTTTCCAGGCATTACATATGCTTCATTAACCAATTACAGTGTGTTACACACTGTGGTTTGTATTCACTGTTCCCAGCACGAGTTTCCACATTTTTACTCCATGCATTCAGCCTATAATGTGAATTCTCTGATGAGCCTCAAATACACAGTTTGTAAACCTCTGATATGATGCCTTTTGTTGAATGCTCCTTAGTTATTTTGCAACAGAAGGTGTCTAATAAGTGCTCTGTTCTGCTCTTTAAACCCTGTCAAAATGAGTTTGTTGGCGTGGGCATGCTTCAGCGTTGATTTGAATAAATTGATGAGTTTCAAAACTCATGTTTTAAAGTTATTTAGTTTATTGACAGGCATACCGGAGTGGTTAAAAATCTTTTCTTTCGCCTTTGGATTTAAGGCAAAATGTTTTTCCGGCTACCACCAAAAGCCTCAAAAAATGCAGATGAGAATCATCTTATGTGTGACTGAAAGTTCAGAGGTGTGTGAGGTGACTCGTAAAGGAAACACTCTGAACTGTGCCCCGATCCTCCTGCATTAAACATCACGCAAACTATCCACTTTCCATTTTGGAACACACACAAAAATATTATCCTCCACTGCTCCCTCCCCGCTTCTTTCCTCCTCTCTCTCCCTTTCTGTCTCTCTCGGCGGGTCCCTGATAGGCCCAGTCTCCAGTGGCTATGTTCAAAACACTGGGCCAGAATAGCACGGGCCCTAGGTAGATAAATATTTATGGGGTGCGTTTACTTCTTACCACAGAGGAGAAGTAGAAATAGTGTTTCCAAGGTGAGCAAAACAAACAACTTCAAAGGAATTTAAATGCAGTTCATGTAAATTCTCTCCTACAGTCACATGTTTCTGCAAAGATTATTATCGTTATATTGTTAATGAAGGATTTGCGCCTGATGCCAGATGACCTCATTATTGTCTGTTTGCAGGAGCAGGAGTCCAGAGGCACTGGCTAAGATGAAGCTGATGAAAGCACGTGCACACAAATATGAGCTGTATGTTCGTAGCCATAAGGTTCTGCCATTAAGACGTGGCTTCTGGGCAGCAGTCAAAACCAGCAGCTACATTATTCATTGATCAGGGTGGACTGTGATCAGAAACGGCAGCGTTAATGGATGAGATGAAAGAGATGCTCAGCAAAGAACAAACCAAAGAGGGGGGGGGGGAGAGATCAACGATCCTTTGGGATGTCATTTATTTACTGCTAATCTGTAAAATGTTATGCAGGCTTTCACTGAGGCTGCAGCTTAACACCTGAGATCTAATAGCTACGGTTAAATCTGGGGATAATATCTCTCTGGAATCTCGTTCAATAATTCAACTCGCAGACGGCTGCTAGTCACATGTGCCCCCATCAAACGCAGTCAGGCGATCGTCTAATTATCTGCTAATGTCATGATTCAGCTGGCTCCGGAAATGTGCCGATGATGTTGTGTGTCTAGGGCTGGCTGGTTGGTTGCTTGGTTGTTTGGGGTGGGGTGGGGGGGTGAGGTGGGGGATCAGCAGGCCTCAGAGCACAGCCCTTTGATGTGAAAGATAATTACTTGTGTAGTTAAGATAATTAGCACAAGTCCAGAATAAAAGTAAATAGGCTAACTGTCGCTTCCACTCTAGCCTGAATGAACTCAAGCTGCGAGCCAAACAGCGTGTGATTTTCCTCACAGCTGAAAGTGAAATAAGCTTCAGAATGTGCACTTGGACTTTGTGTGGTGTGCATTGTGTGTGTTTACATTTTGGATGCGCGCTTTGGTACTGTTTGGAACTGTTCGGGGGGGGGGGCATAAAAGTTGTGCAAAGTTATCTGAGTCACCTCAGCTGGGGCTGAATCTGTAAATGAAACAAAATGCACGGCTTAAGGAGTTAGCAGATTTTATCAGACCTTTGTAGCCTGGCTGAAGAGAATACCGGTCATTGTTGGGATCTCTGGTGGGAGTAGGGCTGCAGGGTGGGTGATATAGTTTAAACAGGGAAGAATATTTGAAGGATTAAAATAAAAAGACACCTCATTTGGGATTGGAATCGAGAACCTTTTCGAAATGATCCTGTCCATTGAAATTCTATTCTTGCAGGCTTATCAGTCACTTTATCAATGCTGGTAAACTGTTCTGACAGTTGCACATTGTGAAACAGCTTTTTGCTAATCTATGACACTGGACACTGTTCCTACCTTGCCTACAGACTTCGTGATAACTTAAAAAAAAGTTGCTTTTTTTTTTTTTTTGCTCCCAAACAGAAAATTGATCAGGAATCAACAATGGAATCGATTATGAATCTGACCTTTAAGCAGACTCAATAACAGCACTGGCATCAATAGAATCCCTGCATCTCAGGCTCTGCTCTATGGGTTTTGATTCTTAGCTTTCCATCCCAAGTCTGACACTGCAAGTATTGAGAGCGCCACTGGATTTCTGTGCAGCCATCCATGATCAATTTTCATCCATTTTGAAAGAATAAAAGAAAAGCAATATTGACATATTCACACAACCTTCTGCTCAGCTGTGATTTGTGCCTGCAGTCTGTGCTGAAGGTATTGTAAAATGTAGAGTCAGAGTCCTACTGCTGGACAAACTGTGTGCTGTAACCATTTGTAAATTACCAGCAGGCAGGATTACGCTGTTGGTGTAACTGTTCATGCTGTGGATGAGGTAAAACCTTTTATATTTTCCTGTTTTCAAAAGATTACTTTCTACTAAAACTAGGCTTCTACCTACTCAACTCTACTGATGTTTTTAAAGGAGCCAGTTGTAGCCACTGTATTATGAGTCTAACTAGAGCATTTGGTTTTCTTTATCCATCCAAATGTTGAGGTCACAAGCATTGGTCTACCCAGTGTTAAATACTTTAGAAACACAGAGACCGCACAAGTGATGCGAGATTTTGTATGTGCCTGTGCACATTTAAGTGGGTTCATCCCGGCTCTCGTGGAAAAGAGACTCCCCTGCTGCACAGATCACCATTCTGCCACATTCCAAGGACACTGTTGTGATTGACGGGGCTTAATGTGTATCTTGCCAGAATTGGATTTGATCCTGGGGGCTCTGCCATAAGGCCCCCTATGTTAGATTTACACTTTCCCCCTCTGCACCCCCCCCCCACCTCCCTATTTCTGTGTCGAACAAACAGAAACAGAATTGCCTCTTCTGGAGCTCCCGCCTGTTCGATTGCTGCATTGTGGCGAGATCATGTACGGATCTGTGTCACTGAGTGCTTGTGCCGCTTGTGTTTTTCCAAGAATGGAAGAAGGGAAGGATTTGTGCATGTGGAATAACAGGCTGAAAAAAAGAGCAGGTGCGACTCTGCAAGCTTGTTTTGACGCCTGCGTATGTATTTTATGTACAGGTGTGTGTTGTAGAATATGTGGCTCCCTGTTCTCGTTTGCATGCCTGTTTACGCCTGAGGACAGGAGTGGGGGAATCGTAGATGCACCTGCTGCCACAAAGCTGTAATTTCCCTTGCAGAATTTAGCTGAATAATCGTACTTTCCCTGCTGGCGCATCGTGCTTCAAAGCACCGATGAAACGGAAAAGAGCAGTCATTTGGGGCATGCATGTCGGAAGCGCCACCCTGCCCCCTCCCTCCCTGGTTTCGGGTGAGTTGGCGTGGCAACTGGTTGCATAACGGGCAAAACTTTTCCCACTCTCTATACCTAAAGGCCTAATCATGTCCATAAAAGGCAGCACAAGGCTGAGGCATTTTAACAGTCTCCGCAGTGACATTAGCTGTCAGCATATCTGTAAAGAATCTACATTTTATACCAAGAGATCATTAATCCAGAAGACAGCGAGAATAAAGATACCTCGGGCTTGTCGTTACTGTGATACTGCTCAGATATACAATTGTAGCATCAGTTCACGAGTCTCCGTGTTGCGAAGCTGCGAGCAAACCAGCAGGGCCTCATTCTCCCTGGCTTTTAGATAGCTCGCTCTTGTCTCCCACAGATCTGTGGCGGTAACATCCTTATCGGCAGCAAAAAGCCCGCCATCCAGGTTTATCCATTTGGCTGCAGACTGACATTACTGCAATAGTGTCCCTTCTTATCTCTATCTGTTTTTGAGGCTGAGGAAGCAAATGCAGAGCAAGACAGATTGCTATTTCAGCTGGAAAAAAAAAAAAAAGAAACAATGGTTTCACGTGGAGGCACTGCTGAAGCACCATCTTTTATCCGTTCTCATGTATGAAGGTGCTCAAACAAGCACAGTGTGATGATCTGTTTTTAATCTGTGTTCATGTCTTAGGCTGCGAATTATACAAGTGATGCTTCATATGTAATTTGCATTGATTGCTCTTTTGGAATTGCATAATTTTAACATAAACACAGCTAGCTGGAAATATCTGGGATCCTGGAGGGTTTTTTTAATACTTTAATTTTGCCACAGAAGAGGTCAAACTAGATTCAACCCCATATTTTTCATTAAAAGCCTAAAGCTTATATTAAAACTAAACCTATATTTTAGTGTTTTTTCCATTCATCACAGACTATTGCCAGCTTTACGTATCTGCTTGTAAAAGAAAAGAAGAACCTGCATGGATGCAGGCAAATATAGTTAGAGTAAATGACAGATATTTCGTAATAGACTACATTTAAAAATAATTTTACCCAACCCTGACCTGAAGCATTACACTGACAAAAAGCCTCGACCCAACCTTAAGCTTTGTATCGAACTATTGGTCTGGTATACAGAGCTTTTACAAAAGGAAAATGATGTTTCAAAATCCACAAATCAACCATTCATTTAAAAACAATATACAGTATATGTTTTTCCCCATACAACATCTGCTCAGGCAGTGCTTGCCTTCAGGCTATGCACAAGTTTAAAAGAGTGTCTTGAGTTATAAAGATGCCCAAAGTGAAGTGTTTCTAATCTATTAAATATCCTAGGGCTAATACAATTAGTGAATTTAGTTGGGGTTAGTTTTTGATGATTAACTGGGATCTTGTTTTCTTTTTTTTTCTATGATTATAGATTAAATGCACCGCCAATGCGTGTATTAGCTTCTATAAAATTATGATTTTTAACTATTGGCCACTTAGGAAAATAATTGGGTTGCTCATAGTACTACACAGGTTCCCTTAGGCCCCAGTGAAACAGGCCTACAGACAGGGCCGCGAACATCTAACAGCCACTCATTACAAAGGAAAAATATGCAACTGGTTGGTGTGTGCTTACTTGCGGTTGCTGGCAGATGCTAGCCTGAAATTGGTTTCAAAGAGGTGTACAACACTGCACCGAAAACCTCCTTACAATTGCTTTGGATGCTAGATGGTTACTGCATGCACCATTGGCTTGCATCAAGTGGTAAGGCACAACTTTTACTTTGAAGGTCAATGTTTTAAAGTGTCACTACAGCTCAGAGAGTAAATGATGAATGTTTGCAGACAAGTCAGCGTCTTCCATGCAGCTATGTGCAAACACAGCAATCTGCCAGTGACCAAAGCAATAACAAGGTGGTTTTTGATGCAGCACCTTCTTTGTGACAAATTTCACCCAACAATCTCCAGCGACCACTCCCCAACCAGTTGGAGAATACACACTTCACACAACGAAAGGTTGCCAGAGGGTTGCTGATTGGTCTCAAGGTCTGGGTGACTGGGGCCTTATAGTATCAAGGAACAAAAAGTTAAGAATACAGTGCTAGCACAGGTTAATAGTAGAGGTGTGCAATATAACCTCAAAATTATATCACAATATTTTGAGGAAACTTGCGATAATATTTCTGGGACATAGAAAAGAAGGCTGAATATTTCATCTGTGGTTGCAGCTTACAGGCAGCAGCATTTATTTGTTAGTACAAACATTCTTAATCCTTCTTTTGAGTTACTGTCATAGATAAAACATTACCTAATTCAAAGCATGAATCAACTGAAACAATGTTTTCCACCTGGGATGTCGTAACTTGGGGTCTAGCTTTTTAGCCAGTTGCTTTTTAGCCTTCCTTTTCCACCATGTAACCGCAGAGCGTTGTGCTTTGTTGTTGAAGTAGTTCCATTTTTACTAAATCATCACTGGAGGCAGACATGCGGTTCTCGAGACTTGTTGGGGTTTGGCTTGTTGTTTTCTGCACGTCAGGGAACGTAAATGTGTGATGTTGTTATTATGATGTGGTACAGACCTAATTAATAGCAACCAAGAACTTTGCTCCAAACGAGCAGGTAATTTCAGCTCTGACAACAGTGACACAGTAGACAAAAAGTTTACAGATTTGTACTTTTTTTTAGAAAAGTTGCTGCAGATTCAGTCACTTGGGCCATGGTAATCAGAAAATGACTCCTCATGATGTTAGCGGGACTGACATTCTACATGGAAGGCACTTAGAGAGGGCTACGCAGTGAGGCTTTTATTTTGAGCAGGCGACAAGTCGAACTTCCGCTGGTTGTTGATCCTCAGGGTGCCGCTTCAGGGGAATGCAGCGCTCATGTCAGAGCTTGTTAAAAAATAAAGGACGGTCTGTCGAACATGTTAGAGGAGGAACAGAGATGTGCTTTCTTTCCCGCTCTGCTTCATTTTATTATCACTGGATCTGGCACCGTTCACCTGTCAGATAAACTCACTAAGTTATCTTGCTAGATGGTAACAATAAAGCCACTGCGGTTTCTTTTCCCACAGATTGCTGGATTAGGTCAGAGTGATTCATTCTCTTTTTCTAGTCCTCTTCAGCTCTTTTATTGTAACCCCCCACCCCCACCCCCCAGCCAATCCATTTGCAGAGTGTACTACCTGTTTTTCCTGTAGGGACCTGTTAATGCCACCAGATATTTCCCTGTTGCACCTGACTACTTAAGTGTTTGTGTTCTGCTGTGTTTTAACACTCCCAGCTGCCCACACTTGTACTGTTAAATGATTAATGCCTAATATAAGGACCCACCAACTTTCTCGCCCAGCGTGTTCCTGTCTCTTCCTCCCTGTCCCCCATCCTTGCTCTCGCCACCCTCCTTCGAGGCTATTGATTGTAGAACAAAGGGGAGGGACTTGGGCTGACCCCCACATTACAAGTCTGTGAAGTATAATTACCTGCAGTGCTTTGTCTTCACTCTCTACTTGCATACCTTTCACTAACCCTCTCTCACCAATCCCTCTGCAACTCGCTAAATGAAACATGTCAGTTTTTTAATGGAGTTTATTTACTTTGGTGTGTTTGCATATTAATGTCAACTGTGATTTCATCTGCATACTTGTCCTCAGTGTGTGTGTGTGTGTGTGTGTGTGTGTGTGTGTGTGTGTGTGTGTGTGTGTGTGTGTGTGTGTGTGTGTGTGTGTGTGGGTGTGTGTGTGTGTGTGTGTGAGAGCTTGCCTGGAGGGTTAACCCTGCTCTGTATGATGCATTAGGAGCTGAAAGTGAAGCTCTTGTCACTAAAACCCACACATGAAACAGGTTGTACTATTCAGCTAGGAAATCTGTGTTTGGCTTCACTGACAATATTCATTCCTATGTCCTTTTTAAAAAACTGGGGCAAAGCCACTGTGGATGTTGGTAAACGAAAAGTCTTTAGTGGAAATATTGATTCCTTAAGAAGAAAAAGGTAGTGGTTTTGCATGTTATAGCTCATTAGGTAGAAGTGCTTGCATACAATTAATAAAGGCTCATTAAACTGTTGCAAGTAATTTACACAAAAAAATTAAAAAACCTTTTGGCTGAGAGGTATCTTTGCCTGTGTTTTGTGTTGTATGAATTGGTGTGGAAGGTTTTTAAGGTAACTGATGTTACTGGGCTTAACAATCAATGTCTAGTTGCTCAGCTGAAGGAACGCTGTCTTACTGAGTTAATAGGAATATATGATCATAGCCTGCAATTATAGATTGATTTACCAAAGCGCCAAAATTGATTCTGTGTACTTTCAGACATTTGTGAAAAATTTGCACTACATGATTTTTTTTTCTTTTTTGCCCCTCATGCCCCTCATGTAGCACATAATTGCAATTTGTCCACTCCGATGCCAGATTCAGATTCCCAGAAAGGAAAACTTTAACTCGATGCTGAAAATCCAAATATTTGTGTTCAGAAGAAAACAAACACAAATATTTGAAATTTCGATCATTTCTGGCAAGTGAAAAGTACTTTTTCATGACTGTAAAACAGACTAAAAATGAGCCAAACTAGTATTCTTTATATACACATACAGTATTACAAAGTACACTTGATGTACACTCACCAGCAGTGTACATCAAGTGTACACCAGTGCATTTAGACATAAAGATGTGGTCAAGACGACCTGCGAAAGTTCAAATCGAGCATCAGACTGGGGAAGAGAGATTAAGTGACTTTGGTGTGGTTGTTGGCGCCAGACGAGCTGGTCTGAGTATTTCAGAAACTGCTGATCTAATGGGATTTTTCCACACATCCATCTCTAACATTTACAGAGAATTGTCCAAAAAAAAGTGAACACATCCAGTTAGCAGCAGACTGCTTCAAGCTGATAGGAAGGTGGCAGTAACTCAAATAACCACTTTTTACAAGCAAGGTAGAAGAGCATTCTGTTCTAAAAAAAAAGGTTTCATATTGGACAACATATACACAGATATGAACATATATCTGTGATAGGGGAGATGTCTGGGTCATTTATCATAAATATGTTGCTTTAGCTTCTCTGATTCCTGAGTTAGGTATTTTTGTATTTGATAACTATTAAAGTAACTATTAAGCTAATGGTTTTGTTTGTTATTAGATCCTTTCTTAGGTTTCCATGAAATGGTAAAATCAGTGATAAGTAAAATCGGTCTTGAGTCAGTGAAATAAATTAATAATTCCTTCTTCTAGTGGTATGAATTCACTAGTTTCTGGCCTACGGAGTTGTTTGGTGACATTGTGCATGGACTGTGGGTCCTTATGAAAAGATATCTGACTGACATTATAAAGCTTCTTCCTGAACTGAGTCCTCCACTGTACCTCTAACTAAAGAAGATGTTGATGATGATTCCTTAATTAAGTGGCGTGCTTACCATGTTAATCAACCTCCTCAATAAGTAGGTGACCTACTTGGTAAGGAGGCCGTGGGAGAGGGAATAAGCAGGCCTCGCTACCACATTGATCATTAGTTTATGGAAATGTTGAAATGCAGGCAAATGACTTGAGCATAATGATTACTCTTAGTGTCTGTGATGTTTGATTACTCTGTGCCATATGCTAAATGTCTTTCAAAAATGGAACTATTCATATCAAGGTGGTGGTATCGCACGTACAGAACAAGAAGCACAGACCGTGTGAAAAAGCCTGGCAGCAGACCCCAGATGTTCATTCATCTGCTGCACTCTTTCCACCACTAACATGGATGCTAACACAGATTTTACACAGGAAAATCCAGAGTCAAAATCATCATCATCTGACCTCTGAGCAGTTTGTTCTCTGCCAGCTCTCAGGGAAGAGGTGATTTTCATGCAGGCCAAACAATTGAGGCTTGGAGGTTGTATAGATATTTAATGATACAAAGGCCGGATTTGCAGACGATTGTACTTGGATGAATGTTATTGCTTACAAGACGATGCCAAGGACCTACTTTGATGTTTTAAAGTAAGTTTGCCATTCATCAGTCTATTTATTAACTTATGTCTTATGTACATTACTGTACTACTTAGGCGAGCTTGATTAATTAGCCAAGTGATGAATAGCTATGGCAAGGGCACAAAGCTGAGTTTTCAGCTGCATCAGTGGCTGGTAGATTCATTAATTCGCCAGGCACTTTAATTAGTCTACCAGCTAAATTACATTTTAAAAGAGTCCGGTTGTTTACCTGCCAAAGTGTGAATATAGAGTATATAAAAAGCTGTGGACAAGCTACCAGTGTTTGTTTGGTGATGTCTCCCACACTATAGCTATCAAAAGCTGCAAGTCTTATTTCCTTATACAAATTGATCATGTTGGTGCATGTGTGAGATGACATTCATTTAAGTCTGACATTAATGTCAGAGCTGAGATGTGTTGACTGTATGACTAATGTCTGCACCTTTTTTTTTAATACCAGGAGAGTCTGCAGTAACTTGACCTGAGAAATATGAGTTTAGTCTCAATAGATGGACTCAGTGTCAGCTGGAAGTTTTTTTGTGTTGCTTCAGCAAGAACATGCAGAGGCGTTCGGCGGTGCTCAGCTTAGTGTGTGTGTGTGTGTGTGTGTGTGTGTGTGTGTGTGTGCTTGGGAGCTGTGGGCTGCATGCATTTCACAATGCTTCAGTGGCTTCAGTAGTAGTAGCTGGAGAAAGTGCTCTGAGCACTGCCTACAACCTTCCTTAATACACCAGCTAGTGGACAGGATTTTTTTGCACTTTGCCTAAGACATTTTTTTTTCTTCTACTGTTTTATGGGCATCACTGAATAGAAAACTTGCCTGACATCAGCAGGGATGTGGAAATGTGACCAGTCACAGCAATGTACTGTGCAAAAGTCTCAAGCCGCCTGGTATTTCTTAATATTTTGCTTGGAAAATGGGAAATAATTCCAGCCATTTGTTGAAATGTGCAAACAATACAAGGCAAAACATAATTTGTGAAATTCTAATGAGCTTGAAAGTCAATATTTGGTCTGATCACCTTTATTCTTCAACTCAGCCTGAACTTTCTGAGGCAGCTTTCTTGTCATTTCTTTAAGCAGTCTTCAGGAAAAGTTCTCCAGGCTTCTTGAAGGACATTCAAAGCTCTTCTTTGGATGTTGCCGCCTTTAGTTCTGTTCTCTATCAGGATGATCCCACACTGTTTCAGTAATGTTGAGGGCCGGGCTCTGGGGAGGCCAATCCATGACTGATGGTGTTCAATTGTGTATTTTTTTTCTGTCCAGGTATGCCTTTACTGCACGGACATTGCATTTGGGATCATTGTCATCCTAATAAAAAGCTGTTACCAATCAGATGCTTTCCAGGTGGTATTTCATGGTGGCTCAATATATGATGGTTCTTTCCTGTGTTCATAATTTCATCAATTTTTACAAGATCTCCAACACCACTGGCTGTAATGCAGCCCTAAACCATGACAGAACCTCCGCTATGTACTTATCACATGACCTGCACTTTACATATTGATGACAATTTAAAGCAGAAATTAAAATTTTGGATCAATCATTCCATCAGACCTGTTGTCACGGATTTTCAGTCCAGTTCTTGTGTAATGTGGCATACCTCAGCTTTTTCTCCCTGTTTTCCTTCCTTAAGAACGGCTTCATGGATTAACTGAAGGTCCAGATGCATTTCTCTGGTCCCGCGTCAGGTATTTGCTGGATTTCATTTCTGTTTCTTAAGGACATGACTTTCAGATACTGTTGGCATTTTTCATGAATTCAGTTAAAGAAATAGAAACAAATTATGTGTTTTTGCAACAGGGTGCAAGTAACAAAGTGCCTAAAGATACCATTTAAAATGGGGTCTTTGCTAAGTTGTCTGTTATGTGTTGAGACAACAGTGGTTCATCCCTTGATTTAAGTGTTTTGTATACTTGAATGATTAATAGATCAGTGTTAAGTAGCTTAACAAAAAGAAGAAAAAAAAAAACGCTCCTTTGAAAATGGTCAGATACAAGGACTGGACTGTAAATAATTGGAAAAGCAGCTAATGTACAAAGAAAAAAAAATTGCAAGAAAGTCTGGCTCCTCTGAAGCAAAACATAAAGAAATGAGGGGTGGCTCAAGACTTTTGCACAGTACTGTACAAACCCTAGAACATCAAATCGCTTGAAGAGGCATGGAATGACCCTCTTCTCCACGGTGTCTCCAGGACAGATGAGCCTGTAATGATATTCATCAGTAAAGACCTGTCTCTGCTCAAGAAGGTAATGAATAACTCACCGTGGATATAATATACATTTCCATTTCAATAACTGTCCACGGTGATTTGGGGGGAAATATCCAACTACAGTTTTTGTGACAGATAATGCAAAGTCACAGTTCAGCGATCACAGCGAAGTGGATTTTAAATGTGATGAAACACTGAAAAAAATGAGAAACCAGTAAAATATGACTGGCTTTACATTCAAATGCAGGTGGTCATACTGGACACAACCGATTAAACATCAAAATGTTCACCTGAAGCAGAAGCACCCTTAAAAAGGACTGTGGAGAAATATCACATAATGGCTTTTCTTTTATGTCTGAGTTTAGAAGGGACTGCATGGACCTGTTTCACTAACATTTTCCAGAAAAGGCAAGACAAGCGCCGTGAGCGCACCATTGTGAGGCAGATGGCGTGTTTGGACCCCGCAAATATGTCCTCAGACACAGACTTGTGCCAGGAAAGAATGAAATGACTTGTTGAGCTCTCTGCAATCTGTCAGGAGGTGTCTCTGCTGGTATTCATGTTTTCAGAAGTCGAGCAGAGAATGTGCATTGTGCTTACCTGAAGGTTGTTCATTGTCACACACAATACAGCAGTGACAGGATTCTTATTTCAGTGAATGTTTTCATTACATCAATTCATTTGATCGATTGTCTCTGAAGGAAAAAGCTGAATCATTTTCATTTTTCCCATCGATTTGGGTATCATTCACATCCTGAGCTCTGGGCTTTCTGCAAGAATCTTCTGCTCCTGTCCTATAGCCAAGCAAAGGCTTGCAAACAGAGACGTGGAGACTCGGAAACACGCATCAGGACACAGTTGTTGCTCGGTGGATGATATGTGTCTGTGTCTCTGTCTGTGGAGGAGTTCTCAAAGTAACTTGACAGAAGAGCTTGTGGCAGTTGCAGCTTCAGAAAGTTCTCAGTATGTTCTATACCTGCACCAGGGGGAAAAAAACAAAACAAAACAAAAAAAAAAAAAAACAATGCACAAACATAGAAGACAAAAGTTGCTGAGGGGCCATCTCAGAAAGGAGACACTGATGGTGGGGAAGCAGCCTGGAAAAAGCAAACTGACATCTTCATGACCCAAGTAATCAGCAAGCTGGTTGGTCTTTACGAAGGGCCAAATGGCCATAGCCATATAATAGTTTTTTCATTTGTTTTTGTCAGGCCTTTTGGAAGCTTTGAGTATTCATCTTTAGGTCTCCTTCTGGTTTTACCTGATGAGTGTTTGCTCCTGGTGGGCTCCTCCAAAATACCCTGCTGTTTAGCAAGCCTGGGTTTTCCAGTACTCCGGTTACAGAACCACAACTTCCAAACCAACTTTGTAGTTTATTCTGCGTTTCTCTGTGAAGCCTGAGATTTGTGATCCTAGCCACGAGGCTCAGAATCTGCTGGTTAATATCACATCACTGTACATGCAAATATGTGAGTTGAATTTGGCTATAAATGGCACTGTACTGTGGACTTTTTTTCCCCTTTATCCTTGAGTAGTAAATGGCTTTTTTACTGTGATTGTTTACACCCAGGGCTTGTGAGCACGTTGCTTTATTGACTTTACATCGTTCAACTGGAAATACCTGACGTATCAGTACACCAACACCAGTGATTTCTTACACGCAAAAACCTTCCTGTCACTTGTCTCAGTTCCTTTGGTTGAATAGAGTTTAGTTAAGATGTTGGAAAGACATTAAGCACAGAGGCAGGACCTCTATGAGTGCTGTAGGTGGATACTTTAAAAAGACAATCAAAAACCAGGGATGCCATTTGATAGTATTTCAGAATGTGCTGTGTTGTCATTTAACAGCCTTATTATATTTATCTTTTGATTAAAATTAAAAAGAAAAATCCTCAAAGTAGCAATTTTTCTCAGCAGTACTGCAAATGACATAGATTATGGATAATTCACAAAGTATTTAACTTTAAGTATTATGACAATGCAGTTAAGAAATATATGTAAACAAACAGTCACTATACTGCCAAAAGTATTCACTCACCTATCTGAATCATTGAATTCAGGTGTTCCAATCACTTCAGTGGCCACAGGTGTATAAACCAAGCACCTAGGCATGCAGACTGCTTCTACAAATGCACGTGACGAATGGGTCGCTCTCAGGAACTCAATGAATTCCAGCGTGGTGCCGTGATAGTCCGGTTGTGAAATTTCCTTGCTACTAAATATTCCACAGTCAGCTGTTGGTGGTATCATAACAAAGTGGAAGTGAATGGGAATGACAGCAATTCAGCCACAAAGTGGTCGTGAAAGGAACTCTTAATGCTTCAGCATACCAAGACAGTTTCATGCTTCCAACTTTGTGAGAAGAGTTTGGGGATGGCCCCTTTCTGCTCCAACGTGACTGCGCACCAGTGCACAAGGCAAGGGCCATAAAGACATGGATGAGCGAGTTTGGTGTGGAAGAACTTGACTGGCCTGCACAGAGTCCTGACCTCACAAATGCCAGCATCATATTTAATCCCACCCTAAGAACGGGAGGTCAAGTTCACACGCGTGTGAAGACAGATGAGCAATATAGTGTATTTCCACGAGACCTCGTCTTTGCAGTTAAATTTGGTTTTTGACAGAAAGCCAGCTCAAGACTGAGTTCGTGAGCAAGAGCAGCTATGGAAAGATCATCCAGCTCAAAAGGTGAGGTCTTTCAGGTTAAAAATAATCATTTAAAAACTGTTATTTCCATCATCTGATATTTGCTTTTTAGTTTCAAGATTCTTAACAAAGCTGTTGCAAACTGTTGGCAGTCAGCTTTGAAATCCAGTCCAACAAACACGTCTGCCGTGTCGTGCACTTTTGAAAATCCACCACTTGCGATGTTGTGAAACTCTGAAAACCTGTGAAACTCATCACAGCCAGAGACAGTTTTATTGTTCAGCTTACAATTTTGTAACTGACACTTGTAAAAAAAAAAAAAAAAAAAATTATAAAAAAAACCCCAACAACAATCCATTTAGCAGCCTCTCCAAAGCAATCACAATTACAGAAATGTTTTCCTTCCCTTATCAGTGCTTCTCACAAACAACAGCATGGGATTTAGCACAGTAGTTAGCACTATATAACGCTATACATGTCACCGGTGATGAAATATATTTGGAAATATAATTAGGGCTACGTAATATTAGGACTACATTCCTGTTATTGAGCTGCATCATCCAATTTCAACAAATTATGTCTGGATTGTCTCTGAGCCTAAAACTGTTGTTCCTTCTCCATACTTCATATTAGTGTGTTCATTTTGTGGAAATACCAGGAGGCTCAAACACTTTCTACTCTCTTTTTTTTACCACATTGATTATTTTGGCATTCCTCATGAAAGCAACAATTTTAGGGCTGCTGAGCATCTCTAGATTGCAGGCTGAAATGCTTATTTTTCAATTCATTAATACCCATTCATGGCTTATTAATTAATACAGAACACCGAGTATTCCCAACCACAGCAGAGGTGCACACATTTCCCTGCTGTGGAATCCTGTAATTAGGAGTGATTTTAATCTTATGATATTAGCATTTCAATTTACTCATGGGCCTGTTTGCCCCACTTAGCCTTGCTGCTGCTCCCAAATAGGCCAATACAGTCCAGTCTAGACCAGGGCAAGAACTGCGTGTGTGTGTGTGTGTGTGTGTGTGTGCGCGCGCATGTGTGTGTGTGCGTGTGTGTGCAGGTGCAGCTAGTGGATCCATCCATCTGCTATTTGTCACATACTGGCTCACTCCCAACCCTTTAGCCCCAACCACCAACATGATGCCACATGTATGCCTCCTCAAGATACCGGGGGGGGGAACAAGCTGCAGGCGGGTATGGGCGTTGTGTGTCTGTGTGTGGCAAGGGCGCAGGCTCAAGTGTAATGGTTTGATAAATCACCCACTAGCTGCAAATTAATGAACAGCGTATGAGAGCGAGTGCAAATACGCCGCCAAACTGAAACAATTGCACCAGATTACTTTATCTTGCAAAAACAAAAATCAATTAAAGCCCCTGATATATATCTCATGTTGCTACAGTGCTCATGTTGCAAAGGAGAACAGAATGCAGGGAAAGTGCAAAGTGTGTAGTTTTCAAGTGGTTATTTGCATTTTATTATTGGTTATTTGAAGAGGGGGAAGTATTAAAAGGGTCTGCTGAAGGTCAGTGTAAATGGAGAAAAGGGAAAAAAAAAACTAACTTTGTTGTGTTTGCCTAGAAAACAACTTAAATCAACAAGCTGGAGTTGATAGAAATTGGATAAAACCTTCAGGGCTACCCCTCAAGAGTATGAATTCCATATTCATTATGTTTGAATGTTGTTATAATTTCAAGCCCCCCCCCCCCCCGCTTCACAGTCACACTCACACAGAGAAGTTAGTGTGGTGGTGTTTCTCATTTCTCAGCAGAGGACACCTTCAGTGTGACAGGAGTGCATATGTGTTGAGATGGAAAGGGACAGGCGAGCGGAGGAGGGATAGCCAAGAATAAAGTGAAAAGAGTTAGGTGGTCAAGTCGCCACCTGTGATCCGCAGTAAAACTAAACCCTCTCATTCCCCATCCTCTCCTACTTCACCTCATCCCTTTGTTTTTTTTTTTTTTAAGGTCCTCGGAGGATATTGCCGCCATATTCTTTCAGTGGTAAAATGTCCCCAGGCACAAAGCTATTTCAGATGCTTTACCGGCGGGCCCACAGTGATAGAAAAGGCGTAATTTGTTTTGACTTTGCCTCTCACACAAACCAATCTCCCAGTGTTATTTAAGTCCCGGCTCTTCTCTCGCTCTCAGCAGCATGTGACGGCAAACAACAAATCTCAGGTTGCCATGGATCTATCTATTTATAGGGTGTTTGTGTGTCTTTGTGTGGGTTTGTTGCTTGTGAACCTGCGTGCGTGTGTGTTTAATTGTTGGAAGTTGTGTACGTGTTTGCATATACCCCCCCACCCCTCTTGTTTGTTTCCGTTGTGCAGTCGAAATATTGTCACAGCCAAACTATCGCAGTGCGGATTCAGTCACAATGCATTGTTGCAAGATGGGGGGAAAAAAAAAAAAGCTTTCTAACTTTGAATTAGAGTTTAAAACAGAAAAGTATTCGTGCTGTATTCCCAGTGCAGTCATATCTGGGCTGGAGTTATGTGAGGATACAGAGAAGAGGAAAGTGAGCCTAGATATAGCGACAAGAAGCCTAAAAAACACCTGATATTCCTGAAATAGAGCGCTTCATTATGCCAGAGCAGAGAAGGATCCAGCCCCTGCGTGTTGATAATCAATTCCCTCTGGTGACTTCTGAACTGCACTCTAAAGCCATGATGCAGGAAAACAGAGGATAAAAGAACATCCTCAAACTTTCACAAGTGAGCTGCAGTCACAGCTTGCTTTGCATAAACAGATGTCAGATTTTTAGTTATTTTCCCTTTTTTCCTCCTTTAACTGTACTTGACGGCCTGTGTGTTTGCTCGACTAGGAGAGCCTTTCTTGTCACGAAGTAATTCAGTATCCACCCTAAAACAAACAGCGGAAAAGACAGTTGACTTGATGCCACTTCCCACGTAACCGTATCCCTGTCACACTCGCTTTTTTTCCCCCAGTCACCAAGAACAACTTTCATCAGTTTCCCCGGCATCATGTAAAACAGTGGTACCCAACCATCCACCACCTACCACGCTCCAAATGTGTTAAAAAATAGATTTCCAAATATAAACAATTTGAACCATTTATCAAGAGTTTTTGGAGCTACAGGCCTGTTTGCAAGGTACTGTAGTTTTAACTCACTGTGAATTGGAGTGTGTAATTTTATGTGTTACTACTAACTAATTATTGTGACTACACAGTCTATACTAGGTATGCCACCAGAATCAATTTTCTTTTTAGTAGCATAGGTGCTGTGAGCAGCATACAGAGGCTGCATACACCTACAAAATGTTCTAGTCTACCAGCACAGGAAAAACTATGGAAGATGTCACTGGCTCTGCCTCGACTTGTTAATAAGAAAGAATCAGGTATGTAAGTATTTTATGTTTGAGTTGTGACAAAGGTAAAACAAGTGTAACTTGTACCCTTAAGCCTAGAACACTAATGTGAGTTTTATAACACCATGATGAAAATCACCCGACGTTAGTGTTCTAGGATTAAGTGACACGTTTGAATGTTGCAAAAGGAGAATGTGGATATAGAACCCAAACTGGGATCCATCCATCCATCCATCCATCCATCCATCCATCCTCTTCCACTTATCTGGGGCTGGGTCGTGGGGCCAGCAACCTAAGCAGAGAAGCTTAGGCTGCTGCCTTCAGCTTCAGCTTATCCGGGGCAGCACTGAAGCATTCCCAGGCCAGCTGAGAGAGAGAATCTCTCCAGCATATACTGGGTCTGCCCCGGGGCCTGCCTAGAACACCTCACCCAGGGGGAGTCACCCTAGTCAGATGCCCGAACCACCTCAGCTGGCTCCTTTCGATGTGGAGGAGCAGCGGCTCCACTCTGAGCCCCTCCTGAATGGCTGCACCCTTCACCCTATCTCTAAGGGAGAGACCAGCCACCTTTCAGAGGAAGCTCATTTCTGCTGCTTGTATCAGCAATCTCATTCTTTCAATCACTACTCATAGCTTGTGACCATAGGTGAGGGTAGGGACGTAGATTGACTGGTAAATGGACAACTTTGCTTTCATGCTCAGCTCCCTCTTTACCACGACGGACTGGTCCAGCATCCGCATCACTGCAGCCGCAGTCCCAATCCGTCTGTCAATCTTCCACTCCTTTCTCCCATCACTCGTGGATAAGACCCCAAAATACTTAAACTCCTCCACGTGGGACAGCAACTTGTCTCTGACCCAGAGTGGGCACTTCACCCTTTTTCCAGCTGAGGACCGTTAAGAGGTGCTAATTCTCATTCAAGCAGCTTCAGTCAGCTGTCAGCTAATCTAGTATGAGCTGGAGGCCACCACCTGTTGGGCATTTTAAACAAAAATATTATTTGATATCACTGGAAATTTTTCAGCCATTCTTCAGCGATCAACTCCCACTCTTGAAAGACTGTGCACAGTTGTGGTATGCGAGTTTTATCTAGAGTTCTTCTTTCAGCTGGTCACCACAGTGGATCATCTGCCTCCATGACACCCCTCTGTCATGCCAACCCTCAGCATAACCTCCTTTGCTACATCCATGATCCTTCTCTGTGGTCTTCCTCTTTTCCTCTTGCCTGGCAGCTCCATCTTCAGCATCCATCTAATATCCCTCCACTAGACTCTCACTTCAATAGCGCTGTCAACCACTGTCTTGCTGTCCCCATACATGTCCTGCACCACCCTCACATACTTTTCTGCCACTCCTGACTTCCTCATGCATTACCACAGTTCCTCTCTTAGCACCCTATCATATGCTTTCTGTAGATCCACAAAGACACAGTGCAACTCCTTCTGACCTTCTCTGTATATCACCATCAACACTCTGAAAGCAAACATTGCATCTATAGTGCTCTTTCTCAGTATGAAGCCGTACTGCTGCTCACTCATCATGACCTCTCTTCTTTACCTAGTTTTAACAACTCTTCCCCATATCTTCATGGTATGGCTCATCAGCTTTATCCTCTGTCGTTTCTACAGCTGTGCACATCACCCTTGTTCTTGAACATCAGTACCAGTACACTTCTTCCCCGTTCCTCAGGCATTCTCTCACTCCCCAGGATTGTTAAACAATGTGATTAAAAAGTAAACTGCTCTCTCTCCTAGGCATCTCTTCCACAGGTATGCCATCTGGACCCACTGCCTTTTTACTCTTCATCCTCTTCATAGCTGCTTTCACGTTCTCCTTAATAATCCTCTGCATTTCCTGAGTCACAGATTTTCCTCTACCCATCCTCCTCTCACTCTCATTTATTTATAATGGCCTGGACCTCATTCTTGTTTCTTGTTAATTTATTAATTTTTAAATGTTTTAATGACTATTCATAAACGCTTTCTAACAAAGGTATAACATCCGGCAGGGCAGCCAGGCCCCAAGGCTGAGAGGGTAGGATGGGCCAGGCAAAATGACTTTCAAAGGGACCGCTCTTTTGCATTACACTGGATGATTGTCTTCACAATGTTATGGTAAAGTGGACACATTATAAGAGTTCCACTATATCTTGAAGTTTTGGCTCCAGCCACCTAAAGCCTAACTTTTTTCATGGAGTGTACATTTTCCTTATGAATTCAATTTTAGTTCAGCAAATATTTACTCATTTTATACTCCATTGATTAAAATAGGCACCTTTTCTGTTTTGATGGCGGAGGGGCATGCTGGGATATATATTACTTGTATTTCCTGACCTTGCTCCCCGTCATTTGTACAAAATGCCCACAAACCTGTTGATGTGATGTTTCTCAGCGAGTGTCTTCCAGAGTAGTTTGCCGGTGCAGCTGCATTTTAAATCATGTTTAGCAAGCCGAAGCAAAAAAGTGGTGCTGGGAAGCGGAAAGAGAGAAGAGAGCAGGATGAGTCAGGACTTTGGAGTTGAGCAGTGTTGTCAATGACTTTGCTGTGTGCAAGGCCCGAAAAATGAAGTTCTGACAGGTGAGTAGTTTGTGTTTTGTGAAGGACTGAAACCTTGTTACTTGTCATGAGTAGAAATTATGCACTAATACTTTAATGTGGGGTTGCATGGGTGGGAATGGCATCCAGCATAAAACTCTGCCAAATCAAATGTGTGGATCTGCCCACTGTAGTGACCCCCTGTGACAAGGGAAAGCTGAAAGTAGCTTAGTAGCGTAAGAAGCATGTGTGATTATATCTAGAAGCTGGTCCATGATTGTTGTTATAAATGCTTGTTTGGTACGATGACCCCCATCCAGTCAGTCTGTGAGGACCTGTGGTTAACGGGCCCCTCTCTTTTGTTCCATGGGTACTGACATTGCAGTTGTTATTATGTTACTTTAGCGAGGCTAAATCTGTTTTGGGCTTATGGTATCCTAGCTGAGGAAGATGGTGTGAGTTTATAGCATAAGCTATATGACTATCTGACTGCAGTTGCTGTCCATGGTGCTGATCAAAAGCTGGATGTTATTGATATTAATGATTGCTATGTGCTATTATTTTTGCATTTACAGTGTGTGTGTGAGAGATGCTGTTTGCTCTGATACAGCATGGCAATAAGGGCCCCCCCCCAAAAAACAGCCCCGAAGCCTATCACAAAGTTGTTACGTCTGTGCTTCCTAATGAGGTTTCTTCAAAACAAATCATCGCAGCGAACGCGTCATCTCACTGATGCCAAAGAACACCTTTTGTGTGATGCCTGCAGCTTCTGTCAACATGGCAGTATTTGATGTCCTAATCAGAGAGTGTACTGAAAAACATGAAAAATAACAAATTCATCAGTTTGTGATTGTGTGATTGGTTTGGAAACGCACATATTTTCACATTCGTGACTGCCGCTGCTGATGCTGCCTCACCTCAGCATGCATTCTGGGGTATGAGATGGAGCAGAGAAAAAAGGGAGGTGATGATGTACATAGAACCCATCATATATGCAGGTCTCTAATTACTTCCGTGCCCCTCCCCTGTGTCTTAGATGGATTCTCAGGTTCTAGAAGTGGAGGATCAGCACTTTCCATCCCTCCTACCTGCTCTATGTTCTTTTTCTCCTTTGTCACAGCAGGGCTTGTGTTATTAACCTTCTGTCTGCTCATGCACATAGGACGCTATGGTCCTTTCTCCCTTGCTGGATGCTCATTTTAGACAGTTGAGTTTCCGTTTGAAAATTTCATGTTTCGGGGGGGAAACCATAGAAAGCCTGCAGCATTCTGCCTGGATCCAGAACAGGAGACAAAGCAAATGAAGATGAACAGGTGAAAAGAGACAGATTGACTGTGTGAATCAGTTATCACTACATTTCAGTTGATAGTAAAGGAGAAATGTGGAGAGATGAGGAAGATGAAGTGTTGAGAGGACATATGGAAAAAAATAAATGGTCTTCTTGATGAAGTGCAAGTTTGACATCGAGTGGTTGCACATCCATGTGTATGCGCGTTTGACTGAAAATGTACTGCAGAACACGAAGGGGTCAGGGGTCTACTTAGATTTGATGGCTTGAGCCCTTCACTCCCACAGTCTGTTCTCTATCCTCTTATTGCAGCACTCTCTCAGCCCTGTCGTTAGAGCCACTAAGCACCTCTCAAGGTGGTTATTGTACCTCTCATTAGCACAGTGTGCCGACTAGGCAGCAACTGTGGACAAGAGCCGGGCAGGAACGGGAATGCTCATTAGATGTGAATCATGCGTGAACTGAAGACTGCACACAGGACCCTCCCTGCCGATAAACTGACAGCTTCCCCTATACAGTACCACCGACTCACACCCCACCCCTGTGATGGCCAA
This sequence comes from Archocentrus centrarchus, assembly GCF_007364275.1. Lineage (NCBI taxonomy): Eukaryota > Metazoa > Chordata > Actinopteri > Cichliformes > Cichlidae > Archocentrus > Archocentrus centrarchus. The sequence continues at coordinate 17,059,050 of NC_044368.1, forward strand.
CGATCGGGGCTCATGGTGTAGCACATAAAAGCCAAATTCATGCTCTGTTCTATAAGGGCACATGAAAATAATAGCTGCACTTTAAAGTGTTACTGTGTAGCTTTTAATTGCAGCCACAGTGAGAGACACAGTTGTTAAAGACCTCTAATCTGGCAGTTATGAGAATAGGAATGCCACATAAGTAGATTGTAAATGTGTCTGCTCATTCTCTGACCAAATGTCAATTCCATTTTTTTCTGTCTGCAAACCTTCTCTGCTTTTCCTGTCAATAATTTAGAAATTTAATCTGTTAATCAGTGCAGCCTTTCTGCTAGTCACTGTATTGCCTTTTTGCTTCTTATGTTTGCAGTGCTTATGCAGTACAGTTAAATAGCCACATTAGTGATCTTACATGTTTTAGCCAGTTACTAGGAAACATGCAGTAAACAGTATATTCTGTACAATCACACTATTACATTTGAATACATTTGTTCTGCTGGTGGGCTTTGTGCTCCATGTGGTTCCAGTTCCAGTATTCATTATTTTTTTTTTAAACCTTGTTTCTGTTTCAGAAGTGATTTGGTTTCTTCAAAGTAATTCATATTTAAGCGTTAGAAGGCAAAGAAACTTGGCAGGTTGAGGAAAATAGAACTTTTCACATTAACCTATAGGCTGTCACAGTGGTTAGCACCCCGAAGCAAGAACCCAGGCTGGAGCTTATCTGTGTGGGCTCTGTTTGGGTACTCTGGCTTCCTTCTACAGTCCAAAGGCATACACATCAGTTTAACTGGTAATTCTTGCTATAGGTGTGAATGGTTCTGTCTTAATGTGCCAACCTGTCCAAGGTGTACGCTGCCTCCCACCCTGTGACAGCTGGGATAGGCTCCTATCCCTCCTGCTTAGATAAGCAGAAGAAAAGGGATGGATGGACATTAACACCTTGTTACAAAACTTCATGTTCTGTTTCCACTTGGGGTCTGAAATTGACCTTATCATTCCTAGCTGAAAAGCAAATATCTTCTTTGTGAATGTTCGCTTTTGCAAAAGGTGAATGGAAATCGTGGTAACACCCATGTAGTTATAACATTGTGCATTGTGAGATCACAGCAAAGAAAATGAAAGTGGCAGCATGACATGTGAATTCTCAACTGAATAAGGCATTTTCTTCAAAACCTCCCACCACTTGAGTGATGCAGAAACTCTTCTCTTTCTGCCCACCTCAGGAATGTGTTAATTGCTTGTTTTGGGCAAAAGCTAGTGATTCTGTGTGATTCTGGGATCCAAAAGGAATATTATAACATTGTTTAAAAATAAGGATATTGGTATCCTTTGTTTTAATGGCATGGTAAAGTGATTACCTTCAGGTTTGGACTATTTTCAGACAAAAAAAATTCAAGACATCACTTTGTCTTTATTGAACATTTAGTTATTTTTTCAGACATATTATTATTTCCTGTATACAGCATCAGTGAAAACAGGATAAACCTCCTGGATCAGTTAAGCAGCTAACATGTTATAAAAGCTTCTATGTGGGCTTGATCCACTGAACTTCTGAGATAAATTAAAAAAAAAAAAACAAAGAGACCCATATGTAGGTATTTCCTATCTGTGAGGACATGGCATCCTCATCCACAGAGCATTTTTGGCTGGTTTGATGAAGATGTAAACAAATCACATTCAGTGCAGAGCTTCTCTTTGTCATCATTTGAACATGAGTTGTTGTATTAGTGTTTTGTATGTATTTGTATGACCAACAAACCAAAAATAATAGAAATTCTCCCTAATATCTTATTCTTTCCCCCTTTCGTACACACACACACACACACACCCACACACACACACACAAGAGTTCAGCTGTTTTTGCAGGAAAACAACAAAATGCATCACGTTTGGTGAAAGACGCTGAAACCTCACTTCCTCCCGCACTCTTATCAGTCTGGACAGGAGTGTTAGTGAAAAAGTGAGTGCTACAGTCTCTCAGCCTTTCAAATAGAAGTTGACATATCTGTTTGTGTACTAAACAACAATGAAATAGCTGAAGAGATCCAGTATTGCATTAGGGAAATTTGTCCTATTCATTTACAGTTTAGGCTTTTTCAGACTTTCAAGAAGTGCGCTGACTGAGCCCAGATCTTTATTTCAGACATCATAGACTCTAATCACACTAGTGTTTCTCATCAAGTTCTAAATCAGTCTCTCACACAAACTCTTTTTTATCAAACTTGTTGTATTTTTTGGTGAAAACAAAGGTAGAAGTCATTTGAATTGAACATACTTTTGAGGGCTTGTAATAAGATACTTGATACTTGAGAGATCAACAATAATTTAAACTGTGTATCTACTCGAAAATGCTACAAAGAGAGAATTTCAAATGTTGAAACTGAGAAATATGCAGTTTAAAAAAAAAGAAAAAGAAATGCATGTTTTTAAGTTGTAAAGTTGTGGACTGCCAATAGAAGAAAATTGTCTAGAAAGCTCTAAAATCATGCGTGTAATACCACGCAGCTTTTTTTTTTTGGCTACATGCATGTGCTACATTCAAAATGTAGCACGTGCATGCATGTTTTGGCTCCATTTCTGGCTGCAGTTGTTAGGAATTGTTCCTTGTACCGCCCCCAACATCTCCAGAAATTTTAATTGAAATCTGTTCATGATTTTCCAAGATATCCCGCTAACACAAAAACAGACCAACATGACCTTAAGCATAACCTCCCTCCCGATGGGCGAGGTAACAATGTCACTGCTCTCGCTACTTCACCTCGAGGTAAACTGCTTCCGTTCCATGATTTCTGGATTTGGAATAATTCTGATTCACTAACACAAGCATGACAGGAAGAACAAAATTGGCCATTGTGTGAATCTGATGGTGATTTTGCATCCAAACTTCTGCTTTTATAGAGTTGCTGATGATCAGTTAATCAAGTGCATTTGATTAGCAGCACCTGGGGGCTACTTGCCCTCTTAATTCTCATGAAAGCAGTAAGGGTGTGTTGTGAAAACCTTCATGGTTCCATCTGTTTTGGGTAAGAAAAAACTAAATTTCATGACTAAATGACAGGTTAAGGTGAATAAGTGTAATTTGTTTTTTTTTTATCTTTACCTCATAGTGGAAGTTATGTGGCTGTCAAGATCTGTTTTTGTTTTGTACCAGAGAAAATTGGACAGCCTGAAGCTACCCAAACATGAAATGCAGAATCAAATCAAACCCCTGTTTGTGTGTCTGTTGTGTTTTTTTTTTAAGCTGTGACGTAGCAGTCCTGTAATCACACTTCTACTGTTTGCCCTGGTTTTTGGAAAACATCACTTAGAGGCATTTCTCTGGCCATGTGCAGGGAGACAGCAGAGTTTAGGTGGGTTTGAACATTTTCATGCAGACAATAACTGTGCTTTTGTTTCCCTCTTTGCTAAAGCATTGTTGCTATGGTTTCAGCCCTGACTTGTGTTTTAAAATACACGCCAGCGAGCATTGCAGCAAAGCTTGCGATTTAGCCAACAGATCTTGCTTGTAGCTGGCAATAGCGCGCATCAAGTGGATGTTCTTTTCTCTCATTTGTGCTTATTTTCTTATTAGGTATACTTTTTAAAATAATCAAAATCGGGACACTGCAAATGCGACTGCACATCCAGAGGTGAGCAGGCATGTGGGCAGCAGACATACATGCACATAGTGGATTATAGCTGTCCCCAGGGGCTGAGTAAGAAGATGAATATACACAACTGGAGCAAAGGATACTGAGCTCTCCCTTTTGTCCCATACCAGAAAAGAGTAGTGCAGAGAAAGGTTCACTATAGAATCTTCTATAGCTGAGATCAGTCTTTTCATTTATACACCCTGAGGTGCTGTCAGCTCTGCTCCCAATGGACAAATTGATGGGTTGTCATAGGAACATACTCTGTTGAATATCACAGTGCTGTTGAATGTATGTGTGTATAAATGGGTACAGAAGAGAGAGACAGAATGCTAACCACTCGACAGAGTAAGCGAGCACTTCATGGTTAAATACAATTTTTTTTCCCCCCTCTTCTTCTTGCCTTTCAAAACAATCAATATTCCATTTGTGGGTTTTAGGGCCTGTGTGTGTTCCCCAGGCTTTGGGCTCTTCGGCCCCACACTGCATCAATAAATTACATTTGGTTTCTGTGTCCAATTGCTCTCATAGCTTTGGCAACCATAACAGAGGATTTCTCTATTTCTTGTACTCTAAAGGCATTGATGGCAACTCGATAGCATCCTCTTGTTGAGATTTAATGCAAACAACACTTGATTTTAGTTGTAATAGTAAAAAATGCTATATATAGTGATCCATGAATTTACCAGAAACCAATAAGGCAAAAGAAAAGCATGTATAATGCATAAACACAAAAATGCATGACAGAATGATAATCCAGCTAAAGATTTGATTGTCAGTATATTTAGCAGCAGACAGGACAGCGTACATTTTTAGTTTAAAAATGATGTATGTCATTCAGAATGACTGGATGTGGCACTAAAGCTGCAGCTGGTCTAGACAGCCTAACAAATCCTTGGAAACTTGATTGCTCTTACAGAGTTACACTCACCTTGAGTTCACTTAATCTGCATATGCCTGCTCCTCCATGATGCATGAGGAGCAGGGGAGTAGAGAGCAAAGGAGAGTGTCAAACCTGTAGAAACTCTCAAACTGAACTATAATGAAATGAGAGCAGATAAATTTGGTTTAAAAAAAAAGCTCATTTTTTTAAGACTTTGGCTTTTATAGGCATTGATTTAAAGTCTTTAGTGCTATTAAAATACTATATGGGTCTTCTTTTCTATACATAAATGCAGGAAGTGCCAACAGTAAGTAAGGCCTCAGTCACACAGTCCTAGAGTTGATTGGTGACCCCTGGGAACCTCGGGTCACTAAGGGAAAATGTGTTTACCCTGACTGGTTAGTGAGTGGCTGCTGGAGGCTGCTGGCTGGTGCCAGGTAAAATCAGTCGCAAAGACAATGCTGCACCAAAAACCTTACTGACTGTTTTGGTCACTAGCAGATTGCAGACAGGTTGGCATCTTACAACTATGAGCAACTGTGGGAAACCCTTTCCAACTACTGGCCAAGTTGTAGAGAAACCTGAAAAAGTGAGACAGTCCTGAAAAAGAGACCAGAGACCATCAAAGAAAAAGTTACACCTTTTGTTTGGAGCAGTAATGCACCACGTTTACTGTGAAAGCAAACAGTTGCAGTTTCCCATCTGCATCGCTCTTTTCACAGTTTGACTATTGCTTGGTGAGTAGTTGGCAAGTGCTTGCAGACAAGTCTCAATCTGTTAGGGACCAAAGCAATCACAAAGAGTTTGGCTGGTGCACTATACACCTTGTTGCAACCAATTTCACCCAGCAACCTAGCAGCAACCTTCAGCAATCACTGGCCACCCAGTTGCCCAGTTGCAGAATACCCCCCCCCCCCCCCCCCCCCCAACCACCACCACCACCACCAACTGGAGGTTGCCAGGGGTCACTGATCAGGCTCTAGGCCTGCATGATGGGTTTTCACAGTTGAGTTAATAGACAGCCAGCAACTCCATGCAACCACTGGCCAACTGGTCAGGGAACACCCAGTTTTCCCTAGCAACTGGTGGTTGTCATGCCTGTGTGACTGGAATGGTATGTAACTGATGACACAACTAAAGTTGCAGCAGTGAATAGATCTCCTTTTATGGTTTCCATGCTGATGCTAGTGCATGAATATCAGAGGGGTAAATAATATCCCTCTTTGAAGTACATAAAAGCACACGTAAGCAGATGATAACTGGTGTTGAGTGAACCGAAGAAGAATAATTGCCATATCATGCAGCAAATGCGAGAGCAGCTCACGCAGCGGTGGACTGAGTGGGCAAGAAATAAACAGTTTGCCCTGTTCATGGGGAAGTACGTGTGATTGGTGGTTCATAGCGATCATGATGCAGAGGGGCTAATGGACTGCAGCCAGCTAGTTTCCGACCTGAACTTTTACGGATCATCACAGATATGTACAGCTATATTATGATTACCGTTAGCAGTGGCATTACCAGAAGTACTGCACAGACTTCTTTTGCTGCAAGCTGCTCAATTCATAAGTAAGAAGAGTTCATTCCTAAGAACATTTTCAGTGCCTTAAAGACCATATATGTGGATATAAATATATATTATTTTGCATGCATTCTTCTCTTACCTAACACAGATCTACATGTTGTAATTCTCCCCTCACGGAAGCCTCCCCGCCTCTCTCAATTTCAGCAGCAGCAGTCAAGAAGTATCAGATATCATTTGGATCAGACGGTGTATCTATTTCTACTACGGCCATTGAGAACAAACAGCTTGCCTCCTCAACAAACACTGGTCCTCCCTGCCACATGCACCCCTACTCTTGATTACCAAAAAGATGCAGCGTTGAGCCAGGCCTATTATTTCCAATTTCTCCTGGAGAAAGTTAATCTAATGAGCATTATCGGCAGCTAATGGGAATTATAATTAGTCAGATGCAGCAGATTATCTGCGCATAATTAGCTGTGTCTGTCAGCTCCAATTAGCATGACAGGAATTAGGAGACTTTGGAGTTTGTAGCAGGAAGGGAGGAGAGGAAGGGAGAGAGAGAGAGAGGAGGGCAAGGAGACAGAGAGATAGAAGAGGTGGGAAAGGAGAGGGGGAGACAAGAGCAGCAGGGGGAGGGGAGGGGAGGTGTGGGTGCTTTTGGGACAGGCAGGTTTTTGGCTCTGAACTCAGCCATGTGTTAACTAGAGGAAATGTGTACAGAAAGTAGGACGGAAAAAATATAATTTTTGCGTGCACAAAGGAATGGTGTTGATGGGTTTTAGACAGAGAGGGCACTGCGGCAAAGACACGGAGACACGGACATGTGGAAGGGCGTTGCGGTAGTTAAAAACTGTCCTGTTACGCAGTACGTATCCATCACCAGCCATGGATGCTCTCAGATTGCCCTTGAGCAAGACATTGAACCTCTCTTAAATCAATGAAAATCTCTCAGGATGACCATGACAGTTAATGAAAATTAAAAAAAAAAAAATACAGTGAAAACTAAATGAAACCACTCCAGCCATTTTTAATAGAGCACTACACATGTAGAAGTTACTTTAAAAGACTGCTCTACAAGACTACTGCTTCTCGGGGTGAAGCCCTTATCACCACGATTAAAAGATTATTAAATAAAAGCACCAAATCCACAGTGACTTTGAGCAATATGTTGATGTGCTAAAAAATAGAATAGCTCTTGACTGACTTTACATCACATGCTGTTGTAAATGAAAATATTACAATGATATTTGAAAGTTACCGTCTTTTTAGTACAGAGTTCCTTTTTCATTTTTTTACCTGAATAGACAAAACACTGCCAACAGGCCTACATGCCAGTTCCATCACAAGGATACCTAAAGTAGTCTCTTTAGGCTACATATTAGAACCAGTTATAATCTTGACTATATGGTCAAGAAGGGTTCCTTCCTGGCCAGTAAAGATAAGAGGAACGATTATGCCATCTAGTATTTCTTTCAGCCTGCATATTTCATATAAAATAGGAATACAGATTTGTCATTTAGAAATGCATTAGTTAATTTGTGGAGACCAGATGGTTTGATAAATATATCAAAACAAAACAAAACAATAAATAAAACCTTGTCATTCTTTTAGCTCTGTTTGGTCTCACCTAATCCTGGAGAAAATTATCTATTTGCTAACTTTGCTGTTTTTGCTCCGGGTTTTTAGCAATTAGTGTGATTCTTAGAGCTTCTTACAGCCTGTTAAAGTCGGGTAGTACAAATCAGAAGTGATGAGACTGCAAGATAAAAATTCTTTTTTAATTCTGTGTAACTTTAAGATCAGTCCCAACACCTATTTTCTGCTTTTCTGTGACTTAGCAGGTAGCTTTTCTGTCAGTTTGTCATGTTTATTGCTATTTTCTACATATACTGACCGTTTCATTAGGTCTACCTTGCTAGTACCAGATTGGTCCTCCTTTTGTCTTCAGAGCTGCCTGAATTCTTTGTGGCATAGATTCAACAAGTTGCTGGAAACATTCCTCAGAGATTTAGTTTTTTTATTGACATGATAGCGTCACACAATTACTGCAGATTTGTCAGCTGTACACGATGTGAATCTCTCCTTCCACCACATCCCAAAGATGCTCTGTTGGATTGAGATCTGGTGCCTGTGGAGGCCGTTCGAGTGCAGTGAAGAAACCAGTTTGAGATGATTTGATCTCTGTGACTGATCCTGCTGGAAGCAGACCAACCCACTGGCACCAACAACCATGCCACATTTAAAGTCACATAAATCACCTTTCTTCACCATTCTCATGCTCAGGTTGAACTTCAGCAGGTCGGCTTGACCATGCCTAAATGTATTCAGTAGCTGCCATGTGATTGGCTGATCAGATGTTAACATCAATGAGCAGTTGAACCTAATGAGGTGGCTAAGTGTCTTTGACACAAGCTGTTTCTGTAAAAGTGCACATTAAAATGGATTGTGACTATAAGCAACAAAAAAAAAAAAAAAAAAAAAGAACTGAACCACTGTTGATACAAAACTACTGAGCATCTTTATTTCACAGCGCCTACCTGGAATCTGCTTTGCTTTTGCAGGTTCACATTCTGCGACTAACAACAATAAAATGAAAAAACAGCTTGTGACATTAAAAGAACACCAATTTGTCTGGTGTTCCTGCAACTAAACAAACCACTTTGTAATGTTTTCAATCAGTCTCATATTACCCAACCAGCTCCACTGGAAGCCCTCTGGGAACTGTCTCAATGAACATGTACCGGAAGATACACAGGCAGCTAAATGGCTTTTGATTGAGAAAAGACTGTTATATTTGCATAGATTATCTCCATCTATTTGACCAGGCTGCATGTGTCAGTAAAGCACAGTCTGTAAATAGCTGTAGTCAACAGTAGGAAGCGAGGAAAAGCCTGGACTTCACACAATCTCACCCAAACCGTGTTAAACAACATAAACGACGGTGCACACAAACACAGTTAAGCTAACATGCCTTGCGTGTAAGCAAACACGCCTGCACACATCCTCACACAGACATGTTTGTGCACATAAAACATGCAAGCGGGGACACTGGAACACGAGGGAGGTGTGGGATTTCGACAGGGCATAGTTAATAAGGTAAAGCCTTAAAGCTCTTCTTTGGTTCAGGTTATTGATCAGACATGGCTCATATTTACCGATGGATACACAACACTGTGAACTGTGGGTGATGTATGTCCTTGCACAGATAAATACACACACATACACCATCCAGTCTGGCACACATGAAGCCACATCAATGCATGCGCACATGCTCTTTAACACGCAAACACACACGCTTCTCCAATCAACGCTCAAGGCTACTTCCCTCCCCATTGACTCATACTGTGTCAGTGTGTTTCCTGTCGTCCCCGTCTGGCTGTGTTGATGTCTTGCTTCTTTGACAGGCGCACTGAAACTGACAGCGTGATTTGTACTCCAGCACAAACATGCCTGGCAACATCAATTCCCGTGGTATCACTGGGAAGCGCCTGGGATTGCCCGCGACTGTGTGTTTTACATTTTTAGGTTAAACTGTAGTGCACTGCGAGTCCAACGCCTCACTCAAGTGCACTTTGAGTGCTGATTATGACTATCATCCATTCCCCTGTGTGTTGTAAGTTTGTGGTACTTTAATATCTTTTGTGTTTAGCCAAGGTAACCGTAAATCACTGGTCTTCTGATCAGAGTGTGTCCACAAACACAAGGGACCAGGCTTTCTTGTCATTTTTTAAGTGATCTTGAGCAACAGTTCTCCAGGCTTCCTAAAGATCTTTCAAAGTTTTTCATTCATTTTGAGTCTAGTTCTCAGATCTGACCATTTAACTCTAGGGATGAACTAGTGTTGTGTGTACACATAACGACAACTTAGCAAAAACCCAGTTTTAAAAAACACACCTTTCCATTTCTTCAGTTGAATCTATGAAAAATGTCAAAGATAACACAGACAGACCTAAAATAGTATTTTTGTACCAACAAGATGATTCCCAAAGAGCTAGTAGCTGAAAAATTGGCATATCAGCATGGTGTGCAGTGTATCCTTAAAAAATTTGAGGAAACTGGACAAGTGGAAAACAAAAGGGGTCTGGCCAAAAAAGAAAAATTATCTACAGCAGATGAACAGTATCATGTCAGTGAAAGTCAAAAATAGGAAAACATGGATTGTCCTCCCAGGAACCCAGACCTCAACATTATTGAAGCCATGCAAGATCATCTTGACAGAGAACAGAACGAACACACCTATTTTCCATTTTCCTAACAAAATATAAAGCAAGCTCAAGGCTTTTCCACAATACTGTATCTTCACTTAAATTGTGGCGGTGGATCATTGTTGCATATTCCTACTAGTAATCAAAATGAATGAATGCTTTCACAAAGTGCAGCTGTAAACAGTAGTTTATTACAGTTCTAGCTTGCTGTTTTTGTCTGGGACACCCCTGCAGGCTGAGATTAGCTCTGGCACAGCACATCAGCACAATGCAAAATGCTTATTTCAACCGATTTTAAAAAGGATTGTATTTAACCCTATAAAAATGGAGATTTGTACAAGGAATAGATAAATTTATGTTTTGTACTTGCACAAAAGGAAGACCCAAATACAGGATACCGGGGAGACTGGCAATAGAATAAACTGGGAAAAAACAACTTTAATAAAACTGAATGAAAAGAGGATAAAGGCAGTGTGCAGAAGACTGGCAGTAAATTAAGCAGAATTCTAAAGAAAAAAATTGAAGCTCCAATTTTAGCAGCCCAAAAGGGGAAACTAAACTTGGGAACTCAAAGAGGCGCGCAGGGAGTGGTGAAAAACAGCCTGACAAACTACAAGGAGAAAGACCAGACTGAATGTAGATGAAGGAATGTGGATGAAAAGGACCAGACCTGAGTCGACAGGTAGGTGATATACAGTGATGGCAGTGCGGCACTGAAGCTTCGAACCCTGAGGTTACAATTCCATAGAACCGCTGCTTTGAAGCTCGCTTTGAGGGCGAAAAAAAATCACATGACACATGATGTCCGAACCAGCAGCTGCTTCATTCCCGGAATGAATCACCGGACTGGTTCAGGGTCCAGTCAGGTGATTCACTGACACCGCCACATCTCTCTGCGAGCAAAAAAGGAAACCGGCTCAATCCAAAAACAGTTAAAATAATGAACCTCAGTGAAAATCTCTGAGCATTCCCCCATCCCACATAATCAACCCCTGCTATAGTTACATATGCACACCTTAATGTAGGCCATGTTTTCCCAGCACTCTCTCCTTAACACACACATTCATCAACCTTTATTTGTAAATAGAACGTGATATCATGATATGCAGTCATAATGTATGCGCCTCAAAGAATGCAAAGATGCTTCAGAATAAAAGGTATTTTCTATAAAAGTAAAGTAGATCACAGAAGTGTGTATGCACACGTGTGTGCAATCAAGCCTTGCACTTCCCCAGGAGAGGGCGCTGTAAGTGAAGCTTCCTATTTTCGAAACAGTTGGCTCAAGTGGCTCTGTGGTTCACAAAAGCTTCATTTGCCCATCACTAGCAATGTAGGTGAGTGAGAATCCTTTGAGCCAGGCAGATGGAGACTGCAAACAGTAAAACACAGAAACCCATACTAGTTACCACTAAGCATGGCACACCACCTGGCAAAGAGTGGACGCTTGGGCTGGTCCTTAAATACTGGAGGTGATTGCAGTGTGATGAGTCACAGGTGCACCTGGTTGCTGAGCGGGAACCCAGACTCCGCCCCTGAGGGAGGAGAACAGCTTGCCCAACCCACCACCTGCAGCAGTAGGAAAGACAGACTCCAAAACAACAACACTATGACAAACACAGGAAACAACACAAGGATAACTGAAACTTCAAAGTGTGACAATTTCTTAATTGAAAAGATTTCAGCCTCCTTATCTTATGTTAATTGGTTACAAAAATATACACTATGCATGTATTTTTGCATATTTTGCAATAATATATTTGAAAGTCTTTTGGCCTTTTGTAACAGGTTTTCTAAATGAGCCTCCAGACACCATAAAGGGGAATTTACATCACCAGTCACAATGTTTGGGCATTTTGATTGGAAGGCAGGAGAAGCCTCGCCACAAATCGATTCGTGCCTGCGAGGGTGGGCATGGTTCAAGCTGCACTGAGCCTCCCAGAGTTGAGTGTGTGTCTTCTGGGCAAAATCTGTGGATTAAGGGAGGCCTGAACTTGAAACAGGAAAGGACAGAGCAGTCAATAACACACTGATTAATGATAATGGCATTCAAGCCAGGGGGATAATCTTTCTAAGCTCTTTTTATCTAAGGACCGATTGACTGAAAACATGGAGGACAGAAAGAAAATGCACCAATCCCCAAGCAAACCAGGGGCTTCCAAACAGGGTAAATGTTTGTTTGTGTCTTCAGTTTTTATAAGAGTGATTAAAAATGCATCAGCTGTCACTGCAAGCAACGGTTATGAGTCGGCTAAAAAATGATTTGGATTTTGAGCTCAAGTTATTTGTGAACCTTTTTTTTTGTCAACTCGGATATTTTTCTCTTTGGGGAATTATTAAACAAAAACAATTGTTGCATTGCCTCTTTTTGCCATTGCACACTCTTGGAACTTTCTGGATGTGAATATATGCATGATGCCTTCATGCAATGCTTTGGGATACCATCTATTTTGATAAGCGCCAATATTTCCCTCAGCCGAGGGTCCATATTACTCCACAAATGCGCCATCTATCTATGCATCCATCAGTGCAATTTTCTGTCACCTTGCTACAAGATATGATCATAAAAGCCTCACTCATTGTAATAACAAATACCCTCGTCCTGTTTTACCCCATTGTCAGATGCTTATTGATGGGGATGAAATGGAAATGATAGCTTATTCTGGTCTTTAAGCATCAATTTGGCCCATCTGAGGCTTGAAGGCTCACAAATTTGCGAAGCGCCGGTCCGTTTCCACTCACCTGTGGATTTGCCACAAGTGGTGTCTAATTTATGCAGCCTCATGGATGCAATTATTCCGTATGTCCATAGCTGTGAAGAACCTCAGGGACACCGACAGTCTCGAGATGGATTGGTTGCCGCTCATAGTGTTTATCTGAGGAGCTTGTCATCAGTGTGTGGATCAGAGATGGATGTTCTGCTTTCAATTTGGTCGAAGAGGCCTGCTGAGCTTTCTGAACTTAGGGCCCTGTGGGGAGATGCTGCCTTCCATCCCTTTATCCGTCATCCTATATTTCTCCAATTTCCACCCGTTTGTGTGCCGTTTCTCTGATCTGAGAATGGAGTCAGTTTGCCTCTCATCCTCTTCTCTTCACCTCTCTTGCCCTCTGTTTCATCTCTATCCCCACCTTTATTTCTTCCTCTCTCATCCCTCTGCTGCTCTCAATCTCTCATTCAAGGGGCTGAGCACCGACTCTCTTGGCCCTTTGCTTCCCGTTCGATTGGCCCAATAGTTTATTCACTTCACCCAGACACAAAAGACATCAAGCTGACTGATCAGCGGGTAGGAGCCAGGGCACGACTGATCAATGAGGCCTTGGGCAGAGAGGAGGAGGGGTAGGAGTAGGAGGATGGATGGAGGAGGGAGTGGAGCGGGGGGAGAAGGTGGGAGGGAGGAGTGGACAGGTAGGCTGACAGACGCACAATCAGAGGGCCAATCGATGGGAACTTTTGCTGAGCTCAGATAAGAGTGTGCAGCTCGTTCGGGACATACAAACAGATCCTCACTGACAGGAGCTTTTGTTTCCCATTTCTCATGAGCTTTATGCTTCTCTAGGTGACACCACTGCAGAAAAACAAAACCAGGAAGGAAAAAAAAAGGTGCACTACATGAAACACAAAGATAGCATCTGAATTATTTGTTTATTTAAGCACTGGCTCTTCAAATCCTGTACTCTGTGAAACAGGTGTAGAAAATCAGTTAATGCGGTGTGATAAATGCCCTCTTCATAATCAAATTGTGTGTGTGCGTGTGTGTATTTGAGAGGGAGCATTGATTGGGCTCCATTCATGCCTTTGTTTGTCTGTCCATCACAGTAATAGTGCAGGCACTATTGATTTAATATATTGGAAAACAATGCAAGCACCTGAATGTTTGCTATTGTATTTTTTTATTTTTTTGCTGCTTTCAAATGCAAATGCACTTCTTAGGAGAATTTTTCAAGTAACTGTGCCTTGAAATAAAGCTTGTAATTCCATTTGCATTACAGATGGGTATTACAGCTAAGTACCTTTTGCTACTGGAATGAAATCAAAGAGAAGGCAGTGGTAGTAAAAGCTTAAGTGTTGAAAATCAGCAATGACACTGTTCACTATAGTGTGACTTAAATCTAATTAACTAAAACCTTTTGATATCAACAGTGATATAAAAATGACTGTGTAATGTGAGGAGGTTTGTTAGAATTTCATTGAATTGTTAAACACTCTCAGCCAAATGTCCTGAGCCCATTTACTGAATCTGTCATGCAAAGCTTTAAGCAGTTATTACCTCGTAAGCAGGGGCGTGTCCAAGATTTTTAAATAGGGTGGCATGGAGGGACATAGAAGACAGTTAGGGGGTGGTGGTGGTGGGGAATCAAAATTTGTTTCAATAAAAATTAGCAAACCAAACCACTTAAAAATCATTTGAAACTTCAGCAGGTTTTATTGACTTTTCACTGTGCACACATTCCCTGCCTTCATAAACATGCATTGTGAGACATGGCTGTCCCATAACAATACAGAAGCTACAATAAAACACAAGATTTAGCTGTGAGGTAACTGTAATGTACTTATATTGTGTACTAAATAGACAGGAACGAGCTTGTTCTCAACTGGCGCATTCTTTTATTATTCCACAAACATGGCCGGGCCGCTTTCCTGACTGCCCCAACTGCTAGGTACGGATACCCATTAGGGACATACAGAACGCGTACCACACACGCACTTTCCAACAATACATTACATCCCCCTTTCTCAACAGTAAAACAAATGCAGTGCTACATGTAACAAACTGAAAGAAGCATTCCCCTAAACACTACCCCAACTGAAATTATCATTTAGCTTCACAACAGTGTAACCATAACCGAACAATACTTTCACTGATACAATACTTACTTTCACTGATACCTGTAATCTTAATACAGTGAATATTAAGCTTATTACTGAACAAGTAGTCAAACTAAACTAGGAAGGAGAGGTTACTAGCACATCACTTCCAACAGACGTCTTACCACGCCTGTCCCTGACTAAGACAGTTCATAAGTTGAGCCTCTCAGGTGGTCTTACTGTTCTGCCCAGCCTAGTGCGAAAGAGTCCACCTGTCTGGGCCTGCGTGAGCCGGGGTACCTCTGAGGGTGACAGAGGGGACGCTGGCGGGCCTGCCGATGACTGTGGCTCCTCAGCTGCTGGTTCGTGCCAGGGCTCATCAGGCAGATCATGCCGGGACTGATTGGCAGTTTGAGTGGCTCTGCGGAGATGTTGCATATTGCGCCGAAACAGCTTGCCCTTGCTGTCCACAATGTACGACCGAGGTGAACTGTGCTGCTGAGTGATAACTCCAGGGGCCCATCTCTGATTGCCTGGGTACGGTGCCATCCTGACCTCGTCCCCAGGACGTAGGTCTGGACGCGAGCGGCTTGCTCTTCTGTCATAATAGAACTTCTGGGTGTCTTTAGTCTTGTCTAGTAGGTGCTTTACTTTGAGGGGGTCATAGGTCATCGGTCTAAGTAATGCACGAGCAGTTGGCAGTTTATTGCGGGGTCTCCTGCCCATGAGCAGCTGTGCTGGCGACAGGCCGACCGACTCAAGAGGAGTTGTCCTGTAGTCCAGTAGAGCCAGATGTTTGTCAGTTGCTTTGCTCCACAATTTCTTAACTGTTTGTACTGCCCGCTCTGCTTCGCCATTGGAGTGTGGCAAATGAGGTGAAGATGTTTTGTGCAGAATGCTGTAGCTTTCGCAGAACTCTTTGAATTCCTCTGAAGCATACTGCGGGCCGTTATCTGTCCGCAGAATGGCAGGGATTCTATGTCTGCTGAACTGAGATTTCAGGGCTTCAATAGCAGTGCGGCTGCGCTGGTCTCTTAACAGTTCAACCTCAATGTATTTAGAATGATAGTCCACTAGTATGATGTACTGTTTGTCCTCAAACTCAAACAGATCAGAGGCCACAACTTCAAATGGTAGCTCAGGTGTTTCTGTTGGAATGAGTGGCTGCTTAGGAAGTCTGTTCTGAATCTCAGCACACTTACAACAATTTCTGATCGCGTTTTCAATTTCGGCACTCATACCTGGCCAATATAACACTTCATGTGCTCGTTGTTTGCTCTTCACCATGCCCAGGTGAGACTGGTGTATTAGCTCCAGCATGTGTCTTCGCATGGTGGGGGGGACAACGATGCGCATTCCTTTGTACACTACGCCGTCGGTTATAGTCAGCTGACTTCTTGAGTCCCAGTACGGCTGGACGGGGATGGGTAGTTCCCTCCTGTTGTCTGGCCAACCTTGCTGGATGATTTGCTGGAGAGGACTTAATTCCTCTTTGGTGTATTGCTGCAGTTTGGCGTACTTATCGCTACTTACAGACAGAAAGCTGAGCATTGAGACACATTCCAGGCTGCCTGCCTCTGGGGTCTTATCAGGCAGCTGTGCCCTGGACAGTGTATCAGGGAGCTCCATGTCTTTCCCTCTTCTGTACTTAACCGTGATGTCATACCACTGCAGTCGCAAGCGCATCCTCTGTATGCGCATCGGAGTTGACAGTAACGGTTTCTTATAGATGTCCTCCAGTGGCTTGTGGTCATTGTATATTGTGACATGTTTCCCAAATATGTAGTGGTGAAACTTGGCGCAGGCATGAACAATGGAGAGCATCTCCTTCTCAATCTGTGCGTAGCGCGTCTCGGCATCCGTCATAGACCTAGATGAGAAGGCGACTGGTTGATCATCCTGTATCAGAACAGCTCCCAGTCCTGTGCTGCTTGCATCACAATATATCTCCACAGGTTTTGTCACATCATAAAACTTCAGCACGGGGTGACGAGTGCATAAGTGCTTAAGTTTGTCAAATGCCTGCTGCTGTGCTGGATCCCACTTCTGACACCATGTAATGTACTTATATTGTGTACTAAATAGACAGGAACGAGCTTGTTCTCAACTGGCGCATTCTTTTATTATTCCACAAACATGGCCGGGCCGCTTTCCTGACTGCCCCAACTGCTAGGTACGGATACCCATTAGGGACATACAGAACGCGTACCACACACGCACTTTCCAACAATACATTACAGTAACACGGCAGATTAAAGTAAAGTAAGTAAAGTAAACGACTAGCAGGGAAGTGATGGGAAAGCTTAAAAATGTATTCTTTTGCTTTCATAATCCATTAAAAACCTTTTTAGTGCATGCTACTTTTTTTTTTTATCCCAGTAAAAGGAGGACTCAGACCCCCTGGCAACACAAATATGGAATTTACAAAGGTTACAAAACTAACACTTATCCACTCCAAAACTGAAATTGAAACTGGGATGTCATAACTTGGCAAAGGATGTATTGTAAAGCAGAAGCATAAGTCTTTGTGTATAATCCTAATAATATGAAGAAGCCAGTTTATGCCAGTTTTGAGACCACGGGCTGCACAGGGAGTTGACCTGCAGCACCTGCAGTACATTTTTTCATCAAGTCTGTGTACTTGTCCGGCTGTGGCTGATGTTCTCAGCCATTATGGTGTTACCTACCAGAAGTGCCTGCACCTGCTCCACTCTCCCCCGAACTCACCTCAAGTTTTCTGGAAGCCTGCCTGCCCACCTGCAACCCCTACAATGCCATCATCAACCACTCTAGCAAGTAAAGCCTTAGAGACTCCCATTCACCTTCACAAATTACCATATTCAGTCAGTCCTTGCTAATGTGTGCAGAACCCTGACAGAGTTCACCTGATAGGAGAGGCGTCTGCTTCACTCTGAGATGTTCCATTTTCTCATGGAGCTCCTTGTAGATCAGCTGATTGAATGTTGTGGGTAACACTAGCTGAACTCAAGTAGCTGACTTCCTGTACAGGATACCATCTTTGTCAATGTGCAACATATTCCTTTCACTTCTTAGAGCCAGACTGTCATCACATCTGTCTCTTCCTTTCAGTGGATCCCTCTGTCCTGTTTCATTTCCTGCGAGCTTTGCATTTTTTTTTTTTTTTTTTAGTAACCCTTTAGATGACCCGCGGGCTGGCCAAAAGAATGCCGTACGACCATGACTAAGGCTGGTTGTACTGTGAATAAGGCTGGTTCTACCATGTATAAGGCCATACAACCGCGACCAAGGCTGGTTGTACTGTGAATAAGGACGTACAACCCTGAATAAGGCTGGTTGTACCGTGAAGAAGGGTTAGGGTATACTGTATAGTGGTTAATCCTAACCACTATATAGGTTAGTGCTAGGGTTCTTTAACCCCTAACCCTAAAACCTAATGGATATGAAGGTTAGGGTTAGATCTAGAATATATATATATATATAAAACCCTAAGATACCCATATATGTTAGGGTTTTGAACCCTAACATATATGGGTATGTTAGGGTTTCGAACTTTTGGACTGTTTCAACCTTGCTCTGCCTCAGCAGACCAGCCTTATTCACGGTTGTACAGCCTTGGTCACGGTTGTACGGCCTTATTCACGGTTGTACGAGTTTATTCACTGTATAACAAGCCTTGGTCACGGTTGTACGTCCCTATTCATGGTACAACCAGCCTTGGTCACTGTTGTACGGCCTTATTCACATTACAACCAGCCTTGGTCACTGTTGTATAGCCTTATTCACGGTACAACCAGCCTTATTCACGGTTGTACGGCCTTATTCACGGTACAGTCAGCCTTATTCACGGTTGTACGGCCTTATTCATGGTACAACCAGCCTTGGTCACGGTTGTATGGCCTTATTCACAGTACAACCAGCCTTATTCACGGCTGTACGTCCTTATTCATGGTATAAACAGCCTTAGTCACGGTTGTATAGCTTTATTCTTGATACAACCAGCCTTATTCACGATTGTAAGGCCTGATTCACTGTTGTACAGCCTTGGTCACAGTTGTACGCAAGGGCGTAGGAATGAGTTTACTATTGGGGGACACATATCGGAAATCTCACAAATCCGTAAATAGTCTGAGCAAAGCATAAAAAATGTTATTTGATGTTTTACTTTCTTCTTTTTCAAATGTTTCTTGGAAATATAGTGTTGTATACACCTATATTATTGCATGTATAATTTACATATGTATATGTTTTATAATCATAAGACGTGGGCAAACCACCAAACAAAATGGCTTGAGTCTTCTATCAATGACCATGTCATTCCAGGGCTGTATGCTTACTTTATCAGGTGCTTGAACTGGTGCTTATTCAGTGGGATCCATTTAGTAGCCATCTTTAGATACTGTGCTGAAACTCTGCTGGAGGTGAGGACAAATCGAAGGGAATCCTTACCCACTCAAACAAGCCCCA